>NW_027490033.1:0-315000 GCF_041146795.1 Maylandia zebra
ACATCTTAGAGACAGAGAACTGAGAGTCAAAGGGATTTTTCTTTCCGTTCAGGGTCAGTAGTGAGAGAGAAAGACCAGGGGGACTTTGGTAAAGCGAACAGCTCAGACTTTCAGTATGATTCAGGTTTCGCAACAACACTTGTAGCAGGACATGAAACATTTTTTCCAGCTTAATTATGTGGAAACCTTTATTTACCTTTAAAATGCTCGAAATGTCACGATTTGGCTTAAAGTCAGACACAAACGCGAGTACGGAGCAGAACAAAAGCCAAGCTTCACTGTGAGGCGGATGGTAATGTCAGCTAACAGGGCATGAAGAGGCCGAGGAAAACTCATAAGAGACGCAGCGAGGAAATCAATGGACAGTCAAGTGCAAAATGAACAGAGACCGAGCACTCGGTAATTACAATAGAACAACAACTGTCCAAAGGTTTAAGCACCAAAATATAAAGAAACCTCAGTTTTACATTCAAGTCACTGACCCTAAACACTCGTTTTAATCTAAATCAAGCTTAATTTTTAGACCAAAATGATGTGGAGACGTTAAATCTGATAGTCACCTTAATATATTACAAATATAAAGCAAGCTCTTGTTGGTTGAGCTGTCTGTGTTCCCTGCGGCTCAGGCCACCGAGATCCTCGCTCAGCAAACACAGATGGGGTCACGCCTGCATGCAGGTCAAAGGTGACAGTCTTCAATTTGAATTTAAGCTGATGATACTCTTTGCAATCACTTCCCAAATCCCACCTTTATGCTAACTTTAATCTGGCAGAAGCAGAAGGAAGTTGGGAAGCAGCCATTATTGCTCATGTAACATCTGCTTGCAATGAAGCTGGCCAAAGCCCACAGAGAGAGGGCGAACCTCAGCAGCAGCAGCACAGGTCTCCTGATCACAGCCCGAGTGCATAAGCTCATAGTGTGAACTATTATGTGACCTCGTGTTTTTTAAAGTGAGTCACTGGCTGCCAAATATATATGGAAAGTTTGTTTATGAGCACAAAAACCTTACACATTTGGATGTTTTTACAGGGTAAAATCGATTATGATGCTACATACACAAGCCTTTACCGGGAGTCAGATGAGTTCTACCAGACTGTGCGACGTCAGGCTTACAACAGCGAGGAGGCGACAGATAGAGATGCAGCCATCACTACGGTGACCGCCCAGCTGAAACAGGAAATAGAAAAAAGAAAGAGAGATCAAAGTTTTGACATATATCAGAATATAACTTTTTAAGAAACAACGATTTCTTTTCTGTTTTTTTCTTTTTGTTACTGATGTGTTCATATCTTCAGCTAGTTTTTCGTTAAACTAAACAATGGAAGAAAACCACAGAGCAAGCTTTATATCATTAAATCATTATTTCTTTTGCTATGTGCCTCTAGGCCCTCAATTTCAATGCAATAAGATATGGGATCTGCTTTTAGGGTTTTATATTCATTCAATTAAAAGCAGCTGTTTTTAACTGTTTGCACTGCTGCGTGTGAGTTGTGTTGTTGTGGCCAGTGTCAGATGTTACTCCCACACATATGCACGTGTTTACAAAAAAACAAAATCACCAAACGTCGACCACAAACTAAATTGACCACAGACGTCTTATATGAAACTTAAATAAGAGCCGACATGAAACATTTTTGCATTCATGCACCTGAAAGTGAGAACTGAGAAGTTGAAGTTTACCCATCAGCCTTTGTGAAAAAGAGAGTTTCTCAGGACTCCTCTGCACTCCTACGCGCCCCCATCAAATAGTTTGTAGAAACACTTCTAGCTGAAATAACTAAGTAACCGTTTTCTGTATCGGTCGTTTAAATCATTTTTATATTTTTACAGTGTTGCTTAGGTTCATTGATGTTTGGGGACTTTCTTTTAGGCCTTAAGGTCCTACCGCTGCATTTAAGTTGAGCTTAGGTCTCGATTTGTGGTGTGCTTGGGATTATTTTCCTGTTGCATGACCCAGTTAGGGCCAAGCTTTAACTGTTGTACAGACAGCCTCACATTTGACTGTAGAATACTTTGCTACAGAAGGGTTCATGGTCGATTCAGAGTGCCACGGTCCTGTGGCTGCAAAACAAGTGCAAAACATCTCCTCCCACACCGTGCTTGACAGTTGGTGTGAGGTGTTTGTGCTGGTTAGCTTTGCAACGTTGCTACCAAAGTTGCGGGTGAACTGCCATCTTCTTTTCTCCTGGCAAGCTTTCCAAACAAGCCATCCTTGTTCAGTCTTTTTCTAACTGTGCTGTCATGAACTTTAATATTTAACATGCTAACCGGGTTTTTACATTTTTCGCACGATCTGAACTTGAGGTGAATTTCTTGAGAGGATTGTGGCAGAGTATCAGCACAAACCTGAATGATCCCGACCTGAAAAGTGTCAAAGCATCTGTTTTTATATAAGTGCTCACACTTTATTTGTTAGAGTGCATTTGATCAGCAGTACGTGACTGCTAACCTGTCCCACGGAGAAAGCAAGAGTGTGTTCATTTTTTCACAGGTCTGTGTAGAGTGCTGTGAAAGCCTTTTAAATCACATCACTGTATATGAGACTTATAGGAACTGATGTATTTTAACAGGAAAGTAGAAGCAGTCAGGTTCACTTCTGTTTCAATCCACGTCACATCAGGTCACGTACAGGTTACTGTGCCTTAACACAGAGTATTAAAAGAACAGCAGGTAGACTTGAGCTTGATCTCTTGGCTCTATGGACGGATGGAGACGTGGATGGCTCGTTCTTCTGCCGCTGTGTGTGTGCGCTGACAGCAGAGGTACGGCACTAAACCTAGTTTACGATAGAAAGCTCTACTTTTTGTACTGATGTTGGTAAAATGTTAATTTTGTCCTTTTCACTCAGTGACTCTTGTGAAAACCACTGGAAAAGGGCCAGACATCACTCCAGTGTGCACCAGTCAGAACCTGACTTTGGTTTTAGTGAAATGTTGGATCAGCACAGAGAGACACACAGGGGAAACCTGCTGCCAGCTATACAGACTACAGCAGCCACTAAAGTGCGGCTGTGACTCCAGGTTCACGCTGATAGACGTGAATCACACTGTGTTTCTCCACCTGACCAGTTTAACAGCAGCAGACAGTGGCAACTACACCTGCGAATGCTCATATGAAAGAGAAACTCAGGTTTTAAGTCTTAATATCACAGTGGAATGTAAGCTTGTTTGGTCTTTTTTATACTTTTCAAGATAATGTTGATCGTCTCTGATTTATTTATTTTGCGTCAATGTTCAGTAGAGGACGACACGTTTTCTGGCATGAAGTTCATGGCAACAGTCATCATCATCTCTGCTGTTGCTACGCTCATCATTGTGGTTGGGATAACGTGCTGTGTCACCCTGAGGAGAAATCCTCCCAGGTGAAAACTTTTTAACTTGTAAAATAACGCTTCATGATTTAAAAATGTCAGATTTTTTTTAGCTTCTTTGAAAGCAGCACGAAGAGATGCCCACATCAGCAGGTTGGAGGTATTTAATGTTCACCCTGTAAACTCTGATGTTTTTATTCTAACAGAGAAAACCAACCAGGACCATCTAACTTAACCAGATCTGAAACTCTGCAGACTTTGGTGAGTTTGACGTAGTTCTGTTTCACACTTCTCAAAATGTTTAGGGTCATGTGACAGCGTGTCTATTTTCAAACAGCACTGTAATTAAATATTATAATAAATATTAAATATGTTTAAATCCGAAATGTTGTTTAGGATGAAGTGGACCCCTACATGAGCCTTCAACACCCGACCACTGATGTCTACCAAACTATCTCGTCAGGTCGCCCCCAGCATGATGCTAACTCCAGTCCAGCTACCTGTGATGTCACAGTGATGTACATTAATACTCAGGGAATAGAAGGAAAAGAGTTACATGTTGATTATGCAATCTATGAAACTATCAAGTACTAAGTTGGAAATATTCAATATCTACTTAGTATACAAGGTGCAGATAATATCTGTTTATAATATCTGTAAAGTAAAGAGAGATATTTTGTTGTACAGAAAATGGGTCCTATAGACTAACATGTCAATCAGAGGGTAGAAAATGTGCTTAGAGGCCTTTTTTGTTCTGTTGTTTTGTTTTTGCATTTTATGTAATTCTGTGTGAAACCATCAACTCCACAACTGTGAATCTCAGACAAATCTATATTATTATATTGCTTCATGTCTGTTTGTTTGATTAAAATCACATTTAATAAATACAGAATTTCTAATAAAGTATTTTTAATCCCAATCAATCACCTCATCCACACAGCTGCATCTCAAAGACCAGAGGATTGTACAGCACCACAAACTACCAGAGGCTGTACATGTGTCGGGTTTGACATGTGTGCATTAATCCTCTGTTGTTGCTTTGAAATGTTTTACAAAGATCAAGATGTGCCCCGCTGGGGTGGGTTTTAAAGTGACCTGAATAACACTTGAAAATAGGTAGATCTTCAAATTGAATTTAAAAAAAGGAAAACTTTATAAAAGAGGGATGACTGTTCCAGAGATGGAGAAAGGTGTGTCACTTTTAGATGTTAAGTGGGAGTGTGGAACCACTAGAGGACTGCAGGGTTTGAGTGGATTTGGCTGACAGATGTAATGTGAGTGTTATTTGGTAACACATCAGTTACATGTAATATTTACATTTCTTTGCGTTTGGTTTTCCTTCAATGTTTTTGCTTCATGAATTATAATTTTAAACTAACAATAATGGGTGAGGCTACATTTGAATCCATAAAAGTACTTCCTGCTTTTACAGCAGCTCAGTCCTCTGAACTTGGGTAGCTGCAGAAACATGCAAAGGGGTGTATCCACCCTGCAGTACAGTAGAGTACAGTGTACACAACCAGCAGCAGTTAAAGAGTTGTTTAGATGTATTGACCAGTATGGGTAGATGGAAACTGTGGTTTGCTCTGCTTCTGCTGCTGTTCTGTACAGGCAGAAAAGGTATCGTGCACGAGTTACTTTTATTTCTAAAGGATCGCTTATGTAGAGCGTTTTGATGTTGAACGGTTAATATATGTTGTTTTTAGAGGGAGAATATTTCCTTTACCAATAAATGTTTTATTTATTATTTATTATTTACTTTAATACAGGAAGTGCTAACTTAGCAGCTGTAATTCATACTGAACTGACTTTTATTTTTTTGTACTGCAGCTTTCCAGGAGCACCGTGTGAAAACCATTAGTAAAGAAGCAGATGTCACTCCACTGTGCACCAATGAAACAACACAAGTTATCCTGCTGATAGTGTGTAAGATTCAAACAGAGAGGAGCAGAGGAGAAAACTGTAGTCTGATGTATCGACATGGACAAAACTTTGAGCATGAATGTGACTCCAGGTTCACACTGATGACAGAAAGTCAGACTGTGTTTCTCCACCTGACACATTTAACAGCAGAGGACGGCGGGAACTACACCTGTGAGTGTGTACAGACTGGAGGATCAAAAAAGCTTCATCTCAGTGTAACTGTGGAAGGTAAACTTTGGATTTATTTAATAACTTTTATGATTTACACTTTATGTATTTCTCTGTTAATTTTCTGCAGTGGTGACATTGTGATAATAATTATCACTGACACGTCTGCTGTAATTGTCAAAGAAATCAAACTGCTTTATTTAACGAAAAATGTGAAGCAGTTAATCTGACCAAACCAATTATAAAACAATGTTCAGAATTTAAATATATGACAACACACTTAATACAAGTTAATATTACATGACAGGCAAGAATGCGTAGCATCCTAATGTTCCCTTATAATTGATTAGAACCTGTTTTACTTTTCAGAGTTTTTAAATAATGTAGACGGAGTCAATGCCACCACAAACAGTTCTGCAGAAGTAACTTTCTTCTATGCTGCAGCTGGATCAGCTGTGTTCATCATCACATCTGGAGTTATTCTTGGACTGGTCTACAGCAAGAAATACAACAAGTAAGAGCTTTTTATAGCTCAAATAGTTAACTAAATAGTATGAAATAGCAAATTTATAACCTCCTTTTCTTTTTTAATTGTGTTTTTTCTCAGCAGAAAACATCATGCACTAATAATCAGTCGTGGAAACAACACATGGAAACTGTACACGGTAAAATGTTGCACTTGCCGAACTTTTCTCTGCTGTTCGTTTTACTTCAAAAATGTATTTTTTCATCTTTTCTTTTGCAGGAAGCAGAATACCGAGCCGCACAGTGTCTTCATGCAAACGAAGAATGGGCTTTAATTACAACGACTTCTAAAATCAACACGCTTACTATTTATGTAAATGTTTGAAGAGACATGATTAGGGAACGTTATTATTGTTGTTATCGTTTTATTATTATTATGTTGTTATGTTGTTGTTGTTGTTAAGGTATTGCATTTAAAGAGATTTATTTTTAGTATAACATGATGAATGGTTTTCTGGTGGATAAAAACGGAGGCAGGCTTGCTGCCTTTGTTACTTTGCTACCTGTTTCACTCACCTGTAGATGTTTGAGTAAATTTTGTTTTAATGTTTTACATGATCATGTTGAATATTTCAAACATTCAAAGTTTTACAAAGAAAGTTTTGTCTATAACAAAAATAAATTGTTGATCTTTTTCATACCACAAAGTTTGTCTATTACCTGCAAAGCATTAGTGACCTTCTGTTACTAATCTGCATATTTTAAAGGTTTTATTAAAAAGAGGCTCACGCAGACATCATCTGGAGGAACACTGATGTTTCACTCTTAAACAAATATTCATGTTTTGTTTAAGAGTGATGTTTATGATTGATTCAAGCTGAGTGTTTCCCCAGTAATTAATGAGTCGTCACCTTGACCATCTTCAGTCTTCCTGTGTCAAGCTCCTGTCCTTAAAACACACATGACTCTTTTTCACTGTTCAGCACTGATTAAGCTTTAAACATGCCATCAACTTACAGACACCTGAGCACAAACGCTTGATGGGCCCAAACCACCTGAAGTTTAATGTGCAGACATTTTGTCCCGTCTTCAACAATTGGCTATAACATTACGGTCATGCAGTGTTAAATCATTATGAATGGCACTTTACATTTAGGCATCTAGCGAGTGCGCTTATCCAGTTTTACTGTATATGCTAAAAAGTCTCCAATTCATTAGTAAGCAGACTGCTCATACTCTTCTTGTCTACAGCCTCTGTGTTGGTCTTCCAGTTCAGCCTGCTGTCAGTGGTGCTTGCACTCCACCACCAAATCAACATCCTGTCCTATTATAGATGCCAGCCATGTAATCATCGTCTTCCTTCTGAAGTCGATCACCAACTAATGGGTCTTTTTCACATTCAGGCCAGATGATTCCTCTGAGACCACACCGCAAAATCATACACTAGTTCTTTGTACTCCTCCACCTGCCCACCAGTAATACATCTAAAGTGTGAGGTGCACACGCTGAGCAGGAGTGGAGACAGCACAGCCCCTGTGGAGCCTGAATGCTGTCTAGTCTTATAGGCTGTGGCCTTTCTGTCAGGTAATCAGTAACCTGTGAGATAACAGACTAGTTCCCTGACATTTTCTGTAGTTTCTGTCTCAGAAACAGTGACTGGATTGTGTTAAATGAACTCGAGAAATCAAATATGATGCTGTGTCAATTTACTCAATAACTCAAAAAATGTTTCATATTTTAGAGTCTTTAAAATAGCCACTCTTTGCTTTGACTACTGCTCTGCACACTCTTGGAATTCTCTTGATGAGCTTCGTGAGGTCGTCACCGGAAATGGTTTTCCAGCAGTATTGAAGGAGTTCCCAGAGATGCTGAGCACTTGTTGGTCATTTTGCCTTCACTCTGTGGTCCATCTCACCCCAAACCATGTGTACTGGGTTTAGGTTAAGCGACTCTGCAGGTGGGGGAGAGACATAGGAGAGGTGGAGAGTAAACTTAACCTGGGTGTCTATTGTCTTGTGTAGTCTGGGAGATGATTGAATGTTAGGGTGGGTACAGTTTCCTCTGCGGTGGGGTCGGGTGGGCTGGTCCGGGTCCTGTGGGGCTGGGCGGTCCTGCTGCCGTTGGCCCCGGTCTGGATGGGCCTGGGCTCCCTTGCCTTGGTGGGTGCCGAAGGACGGGGGTGCCTCTGTAAGTGCGCCCCAGGGTGGCTGTGGCTTGCTATCACCAGTGTGTGAATGTGTGTGTGGATGGGTGGATGACTGGGTGTGTAAAGACTATTAAAGCGCCATACAAATACAAGCCACTTACCATTTATTGGGGTCAGCGGGGAGCTGACCCCAGCAAGGGGCATCTAGCCCCTCCCTTCTTTTCCTCCCCATCCCCGGCTGCCTCCCTCTTCCCGCTCCAACACACCCACACAATTAGGTGCGGGTGTGTCACCAGGGTGCAGGGGAGGCACTCCCCCCCCGTCCCCGTCTGGCCACCGGTGCCTCAATTTTATTCCACAACTTAGACATCCACATTACTCACACTCTCATAACACATACATATAGGGCCTTGAGGGTGGGCACGTTAACGGTCTGTGTATTCAACCCCACCTCTCAATTTTAAATCCATGTAGGCATTGAGGGTTCTCGGGAGGGGCTGTGCTAACACCTGCTGCTCTCTGGCAGCAGCACCATGCTCTCCCGTGTTTTAAATGCACCTTAGAACAACACGCAGCAACACTACACATGAGCGGGAGGAGGGAGGTTTGGGGTCTTCACACACCTCTGTTCTCTGCTGGCCATCGGGGCGGGGGGGCTGGGAGAAGGTGTTGGCCGGCCAATTGGGATCTGGAATGCGGGGCCTCCCTGCTGCTGCAGAGCCTGGGATGGTCTGCTTGCCTCCACCCCGGGGGAAGGGTAACATCTCCTGGGTCTGGGTGCTGTTTCCCCCTCTCGGGGTGAGGGTACCTGGACCCGGGGTATAGAGTATGTTTGGGGAGTGTGATTGTGTGTACATGTCCATGTATGCCTATCCCTACGTTGGGTGAGTGTTAAGTATTTGTATATGTGTGCATGAGGGTGGGAATGCATGTTTGTGTCTGTGTGTGCCTGTTTGTCTGTGTCTATATGTCAGGTCGGGTCTTAGACTTCACCTCTCTGGGAACTCCCAGGCCCTCCAAGGCCTATCTCCCCTCACCACACTCCCTGCCGGTAACTGATGCCCTCAGGGGTTGGTGCATTGGTGGTTCTTGGTGTCCGGGGCTGGGTGCTCAGGTATGTACCAGCTCACACCCGGTGGCTACCTGGCGGGGCCTGGGGCCTGTTGCTCGGTCAGGCCTCCTCTGGGGTGCGGGGGGCCCTCGGGCCTCCGGCCTCTGAGCACTGCGGCTCGGTTCACTCTGGCACAGCTGGCTGCCGGCAGAGCCGGAGGGCACGCCTGTCCAGCCCCCTCTGGCTTCTGCTCCGTGGCTACTGGGTGACCCCTCATCTGGGGCTCTCCTCAGCTCTTCCCAGGAGGGTGGCACGGATGCCCCTCCAGTGGTCCTCCTTGGGCTCTCGCACTCTGGGGCCTCTGGATGTCTGGAGCCTGGATCTCCTGCATGCCTGCTTCATGCCCTGGGGGACGGGGCTATAGCTCGCTACATCCTCTTGCAGACCATTACATGGGGAACAGAACAGAAGATCTCAAATTTGGACTCATCAGACCAAAGCACAGATGTCTACCAGTAATATCTGGTCCTTGTGTTTCCTGGCCCAAACAAATCTCTTCTGCTTGTTGCTTTTCCTTAGCAGTAGTTTATCAGCAGCTATTTGATCATAAAGGCCTGATTCACACAGTGTCCTGTTGATATAGAGATGTGTCTGCTACTGACTCTCTGTGCTGCATTTATCTGAGCTCTAATCTGAGGTTCTGATAACTTACGATTTCTGAGGCTCGTGACTCAGATGAATTTATCCTCAGCAGCAGAGGGGACTCTTGGTCTTCCTTCCCTGGGCCGGTCCTCATGTGAACCAGTTTCATCGTAGTGCTTGAAGGTTTTTGCTACTGCACTTGGAGACAC
The DNA here is from genome assembly GCF_041146795.1 of Maylandia zebra. Lineage (NCBI taxonomy): Eukaryota > Metazoa > Chordata > Actinopteri > Cichliformes > Cichlidae > Maylandia > Maylandia zebra. Next base: position 9,916 of record NW_027490033.1, read on the forward strand.
TGTGATGGACCGAGCAGTAAAGGAAAGTCTGGCACAGGTTAAAGTCCAGTTTATTTATTAATTAATTAATTAAGTTTTAATTTAACTCAAAAAACTAACCTGGTTAAATTATACAAATAATAAATACATTTGGGGCCCACAAAAGAGGTCGAAGTAACAGAACTCTTCTCAAAAGCTGGCAACAACCAATACTACAGACTCAAACAAACTGACCTATCTAAATGAGACAAAAGTGAAATTTAAATAGTGGCTGATCAGCCCAGACAGACACAAAAAGGGGTACAACACACAAAAACCTAGGTGAAACCACCATGACACGTCCCACCCCCCATGATCCAGAGTTGTGATATGATTTGCAGGTCTCCATATACTGTACGCCCCTTTTACTGGGAGCAGCTGCTACTGAGGTCACTCAGTCAAAAAAAGACTAAATCATACACATCACAGTGTAAACTAAAATGTGCACACTTATTTTAGAATACAGTATCATGTCATTGTACAAGTAAAATAATTGTAAACCAAAACCAGTTTTATTACCCTGTAAATTAATTGCTATTTTTAAAGAAAGAAAAATATAAATGTAGCGTTATGTATAAGTCTGTTGTAGCACTGTGATGTTTGGTAGATATTACCACTATCTGTGGCTTTAACTGCAACCATCACAGACACATTCAAAGCAACTCTCCAGACTGCCTGACCTTCAGTTCTTAAAGTAATGATGGACTGTCACTTCTCTTTACTTAGCTGATGATTTTTGCCATATTATGAATTCTTACAGTTGTCAAATAGGACTGTGAGCTGTGTACCAACCTGACTTCTGCACAACACAACTGATGGTCCCAACTCCATTAAGAAGGCAATAAATTCCACAAATGAGCCCTGACAGGCACGCCTGTGAAGTGAAATCCATATCAGGTGACTACATCATGAAGCTTATTGAAAGAAGGACAAGGGTTTGCAGCGCTGTCAACAAAGCAAAGGGCGGCCACTTTGACGAATCTAAAATATCAGACATATTTAGAGTTATTTATCATTTTTTTCTTTGCTACATAATTCCATGTATCTCGCTCCATATATTTGATGTCTTCACTATGAATCTACAGTGTAGACAGTCGTATAATTCAATCAATAAATCAATAAATGAGAAGGTGTGTTCAAACTGTTGACTGGTAGTGTATATAAATTAATATCTCTGTCAACTCCATCAAAAACAACTTTTTGCATTTTACGTCATGCTGTATTTTGGTAAAATTGAAAACTGAAAATGTTTTAAATTATATCAAATTTAATTGACAAGTTTCTATTGCAAACTAATTTTTAACCCCGACTCAACCAATTTATACACTGACATGAGGTCTGAGTGGGAATCTTTCATATGCATTTCAGGGCCTGGAAGATTTTATTTTTCAAACCCACTGTCTTCTTTATTCTTGGCAGAGTGACATTTTGTTATTGCTGCTTTGAAATGTTTGGTAAACATCAAGTTATGCCTGTTTTGCACTAATGTCTTCATACATATTTGTTCTGTTTGCTATAAAGTCATTGCGTAGCTTCTAAGCTGCTATTTTAAGACAGACGTCTTCCTTCGTGTAAGAGATGTGATGTGAGTGCTATTTGTTAACGCATCAATCACATATAATAGTTTCATTTATCAGTGTTTGATCTTCATTCAACATTTTTACTTCTTGAATTTCTTCAAACAAGATAGTTAAAGTTATTTTAATTTGACACAAATGGGTGAGGCTACATTTGAATCCATAAAAGCACTTCCTTCTTTGACTGCTGCAGATAAATGCAAAGGGGTGTATCTGACTTCCACCCTGCAGTACAGTAGAGTACAGTGTACACAACCAGCAGCAGTTAAAGAGTTGTTTAGATGTATTGACCAGTATGGGTAGATGGAAACTGTGGTTTGCTCTGCTTCTGCTGCCGTTCTGTACAGGCAGAAAAGGTATCGTGCACGAGTTACTTTTATTTCTAAAGGATCGCTTATGTAGAGCGTTTTGATGTTGAACGGTTAATATATTTTGTTTTTAGAGGGAGAATATTTCCTTTACCAATAAATGTTTTATTTATTTTATTTTTTTAATACAGGAAGTGCTAACTTAGCAGCTGTAATTCATACTGAACTGACTTTTATTTTTTTGTACTGCAGCTGTGCAGGAGCACCGTGTGAAAACCATTAGTAAAGAAGCAGATGTCACTCCACTGTGCACCAATGAAACAACACAAGTTATCCTGCTGATAGTGTGTAAGATTCAAACAGAGAGGAGCAGAGGAGAAAACTGTAGTCTGATGTATCGACATGGACACGACTTTGAGCATGAATGTGACTCCAGGTTCACACTGATGACAGAAAATCAGACTGTGTTTCTCCACCTGACACATTTAACAGCAGAGGACGGCGGGAACTACACCTGTGAGTGTGTACACACTGGAGGATCAAAAAAGCTTCATCTCAGTGTAACTGTGGAAGGTAAACTGTGGATTTATTTAATAACTTTTATGATTTACACTTTATGTATTTCTCTGTTAATTTTCTGCAGTGGTGACATTGTGATAATAATCATCACTGACACGTCTGCTGTAATTGTCAAAGAAATCAAACTGCTTTATTTAACGAAAAATGTGAAGCAGTTAATCTGACCAAACCAATTATAAAACAATGTTCAGAATTTAAATATATGACAACACACTTAATACAAGTTAATATTACATGACAGGCAAGAATGCGTAGCATCCTAATGTTCCCTTATAATTGATTAGAACCTGTTTTACTTTTCAGAGTTTTTAAATAATGTAGACGGAGTCAATGCCACCACAAACAGTTCTGCAGAAGTAACTTTCTTCTATGCTGCAGCTGGATCAGCTGTGTTCATCATCACATCTGGAGTTATTCTTGGACTGGTCTACAGCAAGAAATACAACAGGTAAGAGATTTTTGTTACCCAGGCAGGGAAAGACTCATTAGTAAAGCATAACAGCCATTTAAATATCATCTAATAAAAATTCTTTCACATAATATCTAATGAAATTTTCTTTTTAAAAATATTTAATAAATGTAGTTTTTAGGAGATGTGAGCTTTTATCATGCAAAGGCTCTTTTAAAAAAATCCATGCATATCTGACATAAGTAAATATAACATAATGCATAAAACATTTGTTTTATCTGAGTGCCAAATACAGAAGTTTCAATCACCATGTTTTCATGTTATTTGTCCAACAGAAGGCGACATGTCCCTATAACCATCTTTGAAAACACAGAACTGTACACGGTAAAATGTTGCACGTTGAACTTTTTCATAATGTGCATTTTACTTTACTTTGGCTTCACTTTGACTTCGTGTTTTCTTTTGCAGCAAGCAGAACCGATTGAGCCATACGAAGTCTTCATGCAAAGAGAGAATTTAATTTATGATCTCTAACATGTTAAAATTTAACATGCATACTATTTATTTAAATGTCTGAAGAGGGGTGATACACATTAAGGAGTAATGTATTGTTATTAATGTTGTTATTATTATTTCACAATACAAATTAAAGCAGAAGCTTCTGTATACAGATCAATGTTGCTTTGCTATCTGTTTTGTATGACTACATGTTATTTTAATGTTTTAAAGTTCATGTTTAATGTTTCAAACTTTGAAATTAAAGCTGAAGTGTTTTAAAGCGTACTGTGTTGTATAACAGAATTAAACAATTGGTCTTTTGGACTTTTTAAAAATCACATATTCAGTTTGTCAAATACCTTCAATGCTGTGGTAGCAGTACAGTAATAATCAAAAGTTTCTTAAAGTTTAATGTAAACTTTAAGAAACCGGATGTCATCTTGACGCACTTTGAGATTTCACTGTAAACCACTGTGTGAAACAATAATCACCAGTGACACATGTAGAGGTTGTTTTTTTTTTTGCAGGTGTAAATGAGTTGTCGCTTTGACTGATCACCATCATCATGCTTCCTGTATCAAGTTCCTGTCCTTACGCACTCATTTGCACTTAAGTTACCTTCAACATGCAGATCATCACCTACAGACCCCCTGAGCACAAATGTTTGACGGCCCCTGGATTTTATTCTTCAGACTTTTTTCCCCTCTTCAACAATTAGCAATAGCATACATGCCATTACATAAATAAATACAGAAAAGCTTATAATGATAATAATTCAGGGTTGCAGGATGGTGAGTGGTCAGTCTGTCACAGGGTAAACACTGCATTAACCTGCTCATTCGTTATTCTTGTTTAAACTCTTAAAACTCAATACGAATACATTCATATTTTGGCATCTTGCAAGTGCTCTTACCCAAATTAACATGGCAAACTGAGCCACATTAGAACTTACATGATTACATGACTTACAAGTGATTCAGTTTGTCAGAGGATGGTGTGGCAATAATTTTTACATAGCATAAAATACTGAAGATGCTAAAAGCTCAAATGTCTCAACACCATCAAACAAACAGGTTTTTAATACATTTATATATTTATGATTTATTGATTTTAAGATTGAGGCAACTTGTGGGGATTGCAGAATACAATACAATGCTTTGAAGCCACACGATGGCCATATTGTGTTGTGGAGGAGATTACTAAAGACAAGCAAATATGGCTTTTGAAGTAGCGCCTGCATGCATACGTTAAAGACACAGAGGTTTTTGTGGGTCAGGAGTGAGAGAGGCCGAGGGAGCTGTGGTGAAGCGATAAGCTCAGAGTTTCAGTATGACTCAGGTTTCCTGACAATACTTGGACCGGCCTGTGTGAACCAGTTTTGCAGTCTATACGTTAAGGCTTCAGAAACCACTATCATACACACTGCTAAAAAGAAGTTATTGCTCAGGGTTTTTTTTAATAGCAGTTGAAATAATAGTAATAATATGTAACACACATGACAAGACCTCCACCTCCAATGTACAGGAAGTAAACTGGGAGGATACAAGTATACCAACTTCTGTTGGTAGCACCAGAGAGGCAACTTTCCATCTCCCAAAGGTTAGTCTCCATTGCAGATAATGAAACACCTAGGAGCCCTCCCTTGACCACTGCCACTTCCTTCTAAAATCAATCAACAACTACTGAGTCTTATGACCTAGATTTGTACTTAAAGTGGGAGGTTCACATGGTAAACAATGTCACAGGGAGTCCTGTGATCTCTAAGCGTACTGCAGTGTTGTAAATCTAATTGTTGTTATATTGATGCCACATTAATTTTAACATCATGAAGAGAATTGGTTAAGATTGTAAGATTCCTGTCTAATCTGTTTCTCACCTCTCCTCCATCTGGCAAAAACCCAGTAACTGTTTTTTGGTCTCCTTCTATGGTTAAGTTCATGAGAGGGAATGTGCCAAGTGTAGTAGGGGGGGGGGGGGTTAAAGAGTGTGTTGATTTTAAATGTTTACGGAACTGGAGCCCTTTCTAAATATACTGGTGCTAATGTTCCCAGTGTTAATTTATTATCATTATATTTGAACGACAGCTTAAGCATTGCTATTAACTTATGTAATCCTTAATTGATATTTAATTGTTATTTCAAGGAGTGGGAGGAGCCACTGGCTATAGAATACAATACAATACAATTCAACTTTATTGTCATTGCACATGTCATAAGTACGAGGCAACGAAATGCAGTTTGCATCCATCCAGAAGTGCTTTAGCCATGATTTAGATATATTACAAAATATATATTAGCAATAATATGTATATAGATATATTACAGAAATAGGTCTGTTATAGGTCTGAGGGTACAAAAATGGGTCTATTATGGGTATGTTACAATGTACACGGCATGAAGGTATGTTATGAATATGCAATAACTATAAGTATGTACAGGCCGTAGTGGGTGTACAAGCTATGTACAGGCTATGAACAGGATATAAATATGAAACTATACAGAAACATGCAAGTTATGAACAGTTGTAAACAGCTGTAGAATTATAATTATCATATTGCTCAGAATGATTGTTTATACAGAATAATACAGTAGTGCAGTTAAGATCAGTGAAATATGTGGCTACTTCCTACAGAGGCTGTATAAAGTGTTAGTGGTTGTGGGTGTGTGTATGTTCAGTCCATGAGTTTAACGTGGGTCAGATGTCAGGAGGCAGAGTTCAGGAGTCTGACAGCTGTGGGGAAGAAGCTGTTCTGGTACCTGGTGGTCTTAGTCCGGAGGCTCCTGTAGCGCCTCCCAGAGGGCAGGAGGGTGAAGAGTCCATGTGCTGGGTGACTGGGGTCTTTGATGATTTTCCCAGCCCTTTTCAGACACCGCTTCCTGTAGATGTCATTGAAGAAACTTCTAAAAATGCCTCCTACGAATCTACAGATGCGACAGGAGAAGCAGCAACAGTATAACAAGCCACCATAACAGAGCAAGAAGGGGCTGTACGGCGAGCCACTGAGGATGACTGCCATTTTACAGTGAACCCTGATAAAACATCAGAAGCAAGACCCTCCAGTTCAGCCAAGATATTTGAGACCTTCATGCAGTTTCACATTGGGAGGGATAAAAGAGAAAGAAACAGAAAAACAAGAACAGGAGCTCAGGGTCTTCAGCCTCCAGGTTACTCAGCTCTAAACGGATTCAGAGGTAAGCAGGGGAGGCTGGTCCACAGCATGAACCACGAGATTGCCACCTGGGGAGCCTAAACTGGTGAGATTGGAGGAAGATGATGATGTTGAACAATTTTTGACAACTTTTGAAAGGCTGGAAACTGTTTATAAATCACCAAAGCATGAGTGGGCAATTCGTCTCATTCAATTGTTAACATGCAAAGCTAGGAGTGCCTTTGTGGCCATGGATCCATCTCATTCTACAACTACGACAGACGGAAAGAAGCAGTGTTGAATAAATATGAACTCTGTAGAGATATTTGTTGATAACGATGATCCAGGTCCCTTGACACCCCAGCGAAAAAATCTCCCAAAAGATATACACCCATCTGAGGGACTTGCAAAGGTGTTGGTTATTGTACATACACAAAAGAGGAAAATATGGTAGCTGTTGTGCTGGAGCGCTTTATCTAGAAGTGAAGATGTAGGTCAAGGAGCATGACCCTGACACAGCAACAAAGGCAGGAAAACTAGTGGATACCTACGTCTTGGCACAGAAAGGCCCAGGAACACATCGATATGCTGGACTGCTGTGCCAGGTGAAGGGTAAGCCAGAGAGTATGGGAAAAGGAGTGGTTCTTTCAGCAGTTCATCTTCTCAGACTAACAACATACTATGATTGACATCTAACAAACCATCAAATATCAATTTAAGTTTGAGGAAAAGGAACGGTGAGATTTACATAGAGGTCAATAATCAGGTCTATCTGCTAAAAATAGGTGTAGCTCCCAAATTGCTCTACCCTAGTCTGTTGGGAACAGGTCTCCCTATTGTATGATCTTATAGCAGAGAGGGAAAAGAGTTTATGTGGTGTAGTCAGTAGGTCGAAGGCATCCATCCGTTCTCTTCCACTTGTCCTTGTCAGGGTTGCTGGGGGGGGCGACCCAGCTACCATAGGGCTAGCCAGCCTGTCGCAGGGCCAACACATAGAAACACACAACCATACACACTCACATTCACCACTGGGCAACTGAGAATTACCAATTACTACTCAGGACCTCCTTGCTATCAGTTAACAGTGCTAGCTATTGTGCCGCTGTGCTGCCCCATCTAAAGCAAATAAGCTTAAAAGTCACTCACCTAAGAACACACCAGCACCGGTTGAGTTAGAAGTCCAGAGAGAAACCTTGGAGGAAACTGATGAGGCTGAATACAAAAATGTCATCTCTTACATCCCTGACAGTTTAGAATATTCAAGATTCAAGATTTTTATTTGCCATTTGTGCACAGGACCAACAGTTTATGCACACTGGAATTCTTGTGCAGAGCTCTCCAGGTCAGTTACACTTTTTAAAGATAAAGACAAAGCAACTGAAAAAAGGAAAAAGAAATAAAACAAGGAATGGAAGAATCATAGTATTTACTATGTACAAAAACACTGTACAGAGAGGGTGGTAATACACTTCCTAGCCCTGTGGAGATCCAGTGCTGACGGTGAGCTCAGCAGACATGCATCCTCCCATCCTCACCACCTGTGGTCTGTCTGTCTGACAAAAAGAATAGGACATCCCCCCCCACTTCTTGGACGTGAAATAATTCACATAGACTGACATTTAAACTATCGTAGAGCGTGTTTGTGCCTAGTTTGACTGGTTTGACTTATGACAAGGGTGGATTAATACCACACTGTTTTCTGGCAGACACACACTCACAGATGCAGATATGCATGGTGCAGTGAGGTGCATGCAGCTTTCTTGCTCACAAAGGTGTGGGGGGGCCTACATATTTACTTGTATTTTGGGTGTGTGTTTGATGTTGTGTTGTGTTTGTTCGTAGGTAACGGAGCAATCATATGTAATTGTTACATTTACTAATGTTAGGTCTTATTTTGAAAATAATTTTTTGCTCCTTGAATTTCATTAGACGAGGTGTTGAAAGTAACCATAAAGAAATTCAAATAAATATGTATGTTTTCTTTTTTCTTTTTTTGCATTTCTTCTTTCTTCCAGTTCGAACATAAAAAGCAGAAATATCAGCACTTCCTTCCTTGACTCACCTCTGTGACAGCTGGTGATCTGAGGTTTGGGTGTATGTGTGCAAAGCAGTGTGTATATCTTTAACCCTGCAGTAGAGTACAGTGTACACTTCAAGCAGCAGTTAACGGTTGTTTAGATGTCTTGACCAGTATGGGTAGATGGAAACTGTGGTTTGTTCTGCTGCTGACTTTCTGTACAGACAACAAAGGTATTGTGTAAGAACTCATTTTTTATTAAAATGCATAACTTTCCTGTAAAGTTGTTTTTCTGCTGTTAATTTGTCTTGTCAAAGTTTTTAAAAGGAATATATTAGCAGTTAATGTTGGTCATGTATTATAGATATACAGCAAATGATATTATTTAATAATGTTTTCTATTGGAACATATTACAGCTGGTACGGAGATTCTTATGAAAATCATTGACAAACAACCAGATGTTACTCGAATATGCAGCAACGAAACGCTGAACGTTATCATGATGATAGTGTGTAAGATCAGCACACAGAGGAGCAGAGGAGAAGAGTGCAGGCTGCAGTATCGACATGGACAAAACTTTGAGCATGGATGTGACTCCAGGTTCACACTGATGAAAGAAAATCAGACTGTGTTTCTCCACCTGACAAATTTAACAGCAGAGGACAGCGGGAGCTACACCTGTGAGTGTGTACAGACTGGAGGAACATATAAGCTCCAGCTCAGTGTCACTGTGGAAGGTAAACCCTGGATTTAATACCTTTTATAATTGTGAGTCACTTTTATTGATAACTAGTAACATAAGAAGCAACAATGAAGCTGTGGACAGTGAGCTGTGCCCACATTCGATTTATAAATAAGCGCACCTATTGTACTTTTCTGATTTGTTTTTCTTTTTTTTAGCCAATGGAAGCCATGAAGTCACCACCAGTCCAACAGAAACACCTTTATCTCTCTCTTTGTATGCTGTAATTGGAGTGCTTGTAGTTATCATCATATCTGGAGTCATCCTTGGTTTTATTCACACAAAGAAATGCCACAGGTAAGAGATTATTGTAGCTCAGAGAGGTTAGATAATGGTCAGAGAAATGGCTACAAATTCTATCCCATATTATTTAAGGTCAAGTATGTTAATCTTAACTTGAGTTCTTAAAATCCATCTATACCTGACTTGTTTATGTATTTTGGTGCCTTTTATTTGTACATTAGTTTAAACAAACGGTTTCTATCTTAGTGCCAAGACAATTGAATGTGTGCGTATTTTCCCTCACAGAGGACAGCAGGTGCCCACCAGTCATGAAAACACAGAACTGTACACGGTAAAATGTTTCACCTAGTGCACGTTTGTCTGCTGTTAATTTAGTTTTAAAAGTATTTTGTAATGACATGTTTTCTTTTGCAGCGTGCAGAATACACTGAGCCGTCTGTCTTCATGCCAACAGAAAGTGAGCTTCTTTTCATTTCTAAAGTCAACACATGTACCACTTATTTCAGTGTTTGAATAAAAATCCAAATTTAGGGCTTTTTCTTAATAAGTAATTGAAATTGAAGAATTTGTATTTGTAATCTTTTTATGTAACATCTACCTCTATAAGATGCAGGTTTTTCTTGTCCATATCTGTGTTGCTTCACTTTACATTTCACTCATCTGTAGCTGTTTGAGGAAATAGTTGTTTTTTACAGTTTGTTTTACGGTTCATGTTGAATGTTTAAAACCGGACAAATAAAGGTTGGTTTTATCATGTGTGCATGTGCTGCACCAGTAATGTGACGTGACAATAAAAGTGATTTGATTTGATTCTGTAACAAAAATAAAATGAAATTTTAATATCACACAGTGATTCAGTGATTTTGCTTAATCTATAAACAACAATCTACAAACTGTAGTGGCTTTATAACCAAAATATTCTCAGAGTTTAGGGCAGAAAGCTGTTTGCTGTGACTTGTTGGGGAGTCAGGGGAAAGGGAAAGGAAAGAAAAACGACCATAGAAAGACAGGACAGAACCGACGGTGGAAGAAAGAAGACAAAAATGTACTGACATGCTGCAGGGGTGAGCAAGAACGCCCACAGTAGTCTGAGCCTATAGCAGCATTACAAAAAGATCACATCGTCCCTGCCCAAGTATAAGCTTCATGAAAAAGGAAAGTCTTGAGACTAGTCCTAAAAATAGAGTATATGTAATTTGCCTGTAGACTCAAAGCAGCCCCGCAGTGCCTCCGGTTCCTCTTCTGTCCACTGTGGATACAAGTTGTCATTTGAAATGAGTAACTCACATTAGACTAGATTATGGTAATGCCTGTTAAGAAGAAGGGGATTGGACTGTATGTATTAGTATTTCCATACAGCAGGCCTGGTAATTGATATACTTTGTGCAAAAACTTTGCATCTGTTCAGTGAGATGTGGTTACGCTCAGCAGTAATCGTAAAAACAGCGGATGCTGGGTTAGCAGGCGGTCTACAGTCTACAGTGATGTCAAATTGTACCTCTGCACCACCTGATGCTTGAATGTAAACAGAAACAACAATAGCAGATGAGAATTCACTAAAATCAGTTTGTTAAAAAGACAATTTCATACTATCACTGTAAACCTTTAACAAAGTACGGTTTCTTAAATTGGGAAAACATGATCACATTTGGAGTTACTGTACTTGTATATAAAATTCTTCATGGCCTGGCCCCACCTCCTCTTGATGAGTTCATGAAACAAAATCAAAGTTCATCTGTATCTGCCAGAGCACTTTCCAAAGGTAGTTGTAAAACCGCTCCAAACTAAAGCTGATGATTTTTAGGGTCACATCCCTTTTCCCACCGGCAGTGATTACAGAGGAATAAACACAGTGGCTTTCTTCTTTTTTGGACTTGAACCCCTTATTAAAAACTTTGTTGACATCCACCAATATATACATATATTAACAGCTTTATAAACAGCATCTAATGAAATTATTCTATCACATAATATTAAATGCAATCCGTTTATCTTACACTGAGCTCTTAGAAGAGATTGATGTGTATCTTTCGTTTTGTAATTATTCCTACACAAGCAGTTTATTGTATAAAATCCACGTATATCTGTCATATTTACAAGTTACATTTACACTTTCCCACTGTTCCCACTGGAAGAAGATGTGAGCTGGACTGGCCTTGCCATCCCCAACAAAAGCTCTTTTCTCACATCTCAAGTCCAGTTTACTCTTGTCCAGTCTACAGGTATCCGCTCTTTAAGACTGAAGTCATTAGCCATGTCTGGGCCTAAAGTCCGCTGCAGGTCCCAAAGTCAAATAATCACTGCGGCATCACTGAGAGTTGGAAAATTGTCTAAATTCTCCCATCTTTAACCCTTTAAAGCAGGCCAGAGCGTACACGCTCCATTTTGCGTAACTATTTTTAAATCCCGGTAGCTCTGCAACCACGTAAGCTAGCACAATAATTTTTTTTGCATATGAAACTGGAGCAGTTGTACTTGCATCTTATGCCATCAGCTTGTCCTCAGTCACAGTTTCCTTCCACATAAAGCTTTGCAAAAACTGCATAAAAAGCGCTTGCAGCAACAAAAACATAATATTCCAGAAACACGCTTTGCCGATCCGATCAGCTGTTCCTAACACTTCCTACGTCCATCGGTGTGAACTATCGCATGTCTGCAATGACCTGCCCAAAACCGGAAGTGACGTCATTTTGCGGAAATGTAGTTTTTTTTTAATCATCGGTGCCTTATGAGCCTATACTTGTGTTTTTAAAAGTTATGTTTGACTTTAGGACTTTCTGTGTCGTTTCTGGGACGCTTAGGACTCATATTGCACTGCTGGAAATAGTTTGTTTTGATGCATATGCTGGTATTTTGCAAATTTGCATTATAATATTTATTTTTGTTTTTCCTGCAGTATATAAAAATTGGTGTATTTCAGAAATAAAACTATGAAGACACTCAAAATAAATTTCCTGTGGTGGGAAACTTGTTTGTGCAACTTTTTTGTATTTACAGTTTTGAGGGATAAGCCTCTTAAATTTCTCTAACTAGAAATATATGTTACAAAAACAAAAACGATTTTCAATTTTTTTGTAGTTTATTGCAGTTTTTTGCAATTTATGTAATTACTGTGCACCTAATGCAGACATATTATTAGAATTTGGGCTATAATGGTTGTATTGATGTATATCAACTTGAAATGCTCCCAAAAATAGCACTACAGCATGTAAAAATATAATATGAGCTCTGGCAGACTTGGTTCTATGGTAGGTCTTAAAGGGTTAATAAAAACATCAGTGTGGCTGCTTTACCAGGTCTAACAAGTAAGTTTAACATCCAGGCATCCATGGATTCTGCAGCTATGGGGCATATATGGTATCACTCTTGGCTGGAAGCTTAAACAATGGAAAAAACACAAACTTTGTCCAAAAACCTCTCATGTTTAACTGTTTTCCACTTTTTCTTTGGTCATTTTAGCCTTTTTAGCCAGGGTGAAGGGAGTATCTGCCATCAAACAAGAAGACAGCCTCATGTAGCTATGATGGTGTTTGCTAGTTCACCTTACATGCATTAATGTAATAACGTGGTGAGCCTACTCAACGTAAATTACACACGAACAACATGAAGCTACTCATGCAGAGAAGAACGGCTGCTGCTGCATCATCATCCTCATCATTTCTGCTACACTGGCAGGGCTAGGGGCCAGGACTCTCCTCTTCGGGTTCTTAGGGGATGTTGCTAACTCCGGATCCAATAACAGGCAACCCGCAGTAGATGTGCTCGGTGTGAGGTCTCGCAGCAAGCTATCAAATACGGCGCATTTCTCGGCTTTTAAAAAAAACGCTATGCGTCGCCAGGTGTTTCATCAGATTCGAGGTGTTACCTCCTTTGACAGTATCACAGTATCAGCTTAAAGCACTTGTTGTCACGGAGCGCTGTGCGGCAGGCAGGAGTAGGACCCAAAATGCAGGACTCACAGGCACGAGGGAATGAACTCAAAACTCAGCTTTATTCGCTGGCAGAACAGACATATAAACTAAACCAAACTGGGAAACCATAAACTAAGAACTCACAGAGAGACACACAGGGAGATCCACACAGCAAGAGGGACGACGTCACACTGAACAGAGGGAGACGCAGACAGAAATACACAGAGGGTTAACGAGGGAAGTGGGAACACACGGGGAACACAGGTGACACTGATAATCATAACGAGACAGGGCGGGGTGAACTGAACACTGACGGGAGAGGTGAAACAGGAAGTACAGGAGGAGAGAGAGCACGAGTAGAACACCAACGTAACAGGCAGGGGAGACATGGAATAAACACGAAAGGGGACGAGGGCTCATAAATACATAGAGGGCACACAGGGGGAAGAGAGAGCACGGGGAGAACTTAGACATAATGGGCAGACACAATAACACCATGGACAGACAGAGGGAACACAGAGAAGTGGGAGCAGGCAGGCAAAGAACAGAAAATGGCAAAATCACAACAGAATACACACTCGGAATGAACAAAAGCATAAGGAAACACAAAACACTGAGTCCTCAGACTCAGGACCATGACAGTACCCCCCCCTCAAGGGCTGGCTCCAGACAGCCCAAACACAGAAAAACAAAAACCAAACAGAAAACAACCCAGGGCGGGCGGCGGGGGCCCAGGACGGAGGGCCCGGAACAGAAAACAAAGAGCACAGAAAACACCGGAGCCCAAGAAAACAACCCAAAACACAGAGCAGTTCAGGGGGCCGACCGTGCGGAAGGCAACGGCGGAGACGCGGAAACAGTTCAGGAGGCCGACCGCGCGCAAGGCAACGGCGGCGACGCGGAAACAGTTCGGGAGGCCGGCCGCGCGCAAGGCAACGGCGGCGACGCGGAAACAGTTCGGGAGGCCGGCCGCGCGCAAGGCAACGGCGGCGACGCGGAAACAGTTCAGGAGGCCGGCCGCGCGCAAGGCAACGGCGGCGGCGAAGGAGACGACGGAGCAGTTCAGGAGGCCGACCGCGCGGAAGGCAGCGGCGGCCCTCCAGTCTCAGGCGTGCTGGCCATGGCCTGGTGGGCGCAGGGCCAGACGAGGCAGAAGCGGAGGCTGGACCAGACGAGGCAGCTGATGAGGAGGCTGGACCAGACGAGGCAGCTGATGAGGAGGCTGGACCAGACGAGGCAGCTGATGAGGAGGCTGGACCAGACGAGGCAGCTGATGAGGAGGCTGGACCAGACGAGGCAGCTGATGAGGAGGCTGGACCAGACGAAGCAGCTGATGAGGAGGCTGGACCAGACGAAGCAGCTGATGAGGAGGCTGCGGCAGACGAAGCAGCTGATGAGGAGGCTGCGGCAGACGAAGCAGCTGATGAGGAGGCTGCGGCAGACGAAGCAGCTGATGAGGAGGCTGCGGCAGACGAAGGCTCTGAAGAGGAGGCTGCGGCAGACGAAGGCTCTGAAGAGGAGGCTGCGGCAGACGAAGGCTCTGAAGAGGAGGCTGCGGCAGACGAAGGCTCTGAAGAGGAGGCTGCGGCAGACGAAGGCTCTGAAGAGGAGGCTGCGGCAGACGAAGGCTCTGAAGAGGAGGCTGCGGCAGACGAAGGCTCTGAAGAGGAGGCTGCGGCAGACGAAGGCTCTGAAGAGGAGGCTGCGGCAGACGAAGGCTCTGAAGAGGAGGCTGCGGCAGACGAAGGCTCTGAAGAGGAGGCTGCGGCAGACGAAGGCTCTGAAGAGGAGGCTGCGGCAGACGAAGGCTCTGAAGAGGAGGCTGCGGCAGACGAAGGCTCTGAAGAGGAGGCTGCGGCAGACGAAGGCTCTGAAGAGGCGGCTGCGGCAGACGAAGGCTCTGAAGAGGCGGCTGCGGCAGACGAAGGCTCTGAAGAGGCTGCGGCAGACGAAGGCTCGGAGGCCGGGCCAGGCGAGGTTGCAGAGGCTGAGGCCGGGCCAGGCGAGGTTGCAGAGGCTGAGGCCGGGCCAGGCGAGGTTGCAGAGGCTGAGGCCGGGCCAGGCGAGGTTGCAGAGGCTGAGGCCGGGCCAGGCGAGGTTGCAGAGGCTGAGGCCGGGCCAGGCGTAGCAGAAGCACAGGCGGATGTAGCCGGGCCAGGTGATGACGAGGCGGTCGCAGATGGCGGCTGGACAGGCTCCTCGGGCCCTCCAGCTGATGCGGCGTGAGGCTGAACGGGCCCCTCGGACCCTCCAGCGGAGACAGGAGGCTGAACGGGCCCCTCGGACCCTCCAGCGGAGACAGGAGGCTGAACGGGCCCCTCGGACCCTCCAGCGGAGACAGGAGGCTGAACGGGCCCCTCGGACCCTCCAGCGGAGACAGGAGGCTGAACGGGCCCCTCGGACCCTCCAGCGGAGACAGGAGGCTGAACGGGCCTCTCGGACCCTCCAGCGGAGACAGGAGGCTGAACGGGCCCCTCGGACCCTCCAGCGGAGACAGGAGGCTGAACGGGCCTCTCGGACCCTCCAGCGGAGACAGGGAGGTGCTGGCCGGGCTCACTGGAACCCCCAGCGGACGAGGTAGATGGCGGCGTGGGAGCCGCGGGGTCCTGGATGAGCTCATCCGAGCTTCCAGCAGGAGCTGAAGTAGAGCCAGAGAGGATTGGGACCCCGGGCTCAATGTTAAGCTGGCTAGAAAACCGCACTGCTACGGGGAACTGGGCCAAAGGTTCAGGTGCGAGCTGAGCTGCTGGACACACGGGGACCTGAGCTGCTGGACACACGGGGACCTGAGCTGCTGGACACACGGGGACCTGAGCTGCTGGACACACGGGGACCTGAGCTGCTGGACACACGGGGACCTGAGCTGCTGTCTGTAGTACCGGTGGTGGTGAGAGTGGAGTAGGTGGTGGAGTTAATGACTTCACAGGGGAATGAACTAGAGGTAGTGACGGTTGTGGTGCTGGTGGTTGAGTGGGTGACTGTGCTAAAGGAGGCTGCACTGGGGACACTGGAGACTGCACTGGGGACACTGGAGACTGCACTGGGGACACTGGAGACTGCACTGGGGACACTGGAGACTGCAGTGATGGTTGTAGTGGAGGTGTAACGGGTGAAGGAGTGGCTGAAGTGGCTGTGGGTCGGACGGCTAGTGGCTCAGCTACAGGGTATGGTAACGGCAGGGCTATGGGTTGAATGACGGACTGAGTAGCAGCCTGAGTGGCTGGGTGTAGTGACGGTTGTGGTGGAAGAGAAACAGGTGGTAGTGTGGATGATGGAGCTAAGGGCGACTGAGTGGCAGACCGAACTGATGACTGAAGCGATGGTAGAGGTGAAAATGGAGCGTGTGGTGGAGTTAATGGCTGAGCTAGCGGGGACACAGGAGACTGAGCTGCGGGTGGCGGCGAGGGAGCTAACTGAGCTGCGGGTGGCGGCGAGGGAGCTAACTGAGCTGCGGGTGGCGGCGAGGGAGCTAACTGAGCTGCGGGTGGCGGCGAGGGAGCTAACTGAGCTGCGGGTGGCGGCGAGGGAGCTAACTGAGCTGGAAGTAGCAGCGAGGGAGCCGACGGAGCTTCTGGCAGCACAGAAGGTGAATTAGAAGGCCGAATGTCCGGCTGTGGGGTGGCGCGTCGGCGGCGTGAATGCCGTTTCTTTTTTGATGATGGCTCTGACGGGCCGAGCGGCTCCGCATCCGGCCCTTCAGGCAGGTGGGTAGTAGCAGCTGGGGGATGAAGGTGGAGCTCGTTGCGGATTAAGTCCTGTTCGAGTGGGTGGAGCGCACTGAGTAGCCAGGGAAGACCAGAGATTAAACGCTGTAGTTTGGTTTCCACGGCGCGGCGAAATTCCTTTCCCTCATGTTCGAGCCACAGATGCAGGAGTTTTTCCACGGAGTAGATAATGTCCAGACGCAGTTCTTCTGGTGGGTTGAGTGCTGCTGGGTCCATATCTGGTGACGTCGTACTGTCACGGAGCGCTGTGCGGCAGGCAGGAGTAGGACCCAAAATGCAGGACTCACAGGCACGAGGGAATGAACTCAAAACTCAGCTTTATTCGCTGGCAGAACAGACATATAAACTAAACCAAACTGGGAAACCATAAACTAAGAACTCACAGAGAGACACACAGGGAGATCCACACAGCAAGAGGGACGACGTCACACTGAACAGAGGGAGACGCAGACAGAAATACACAGAGGGTTAACGAGGGAAGTGGGAACACACGGGGAACACAGGTGACACTGATAATCATAACGAGACAGGGCGGGGTGAACTGAACACTGACGGGAGAGGTGAAACAGGAAGTACAGGAGGAGAGAGAGCACGAGTAGAACACCAACGTAACGGGCAGGGGAGACATGGAATAAACACGAAAGGGGACGAGGGCTCATAAATACATAGAGGGCACACAGGGGGAAGAGAGAGCACGGGGAGAACTTAGACATAATGGGCAGACACAATAACACCATGGACAGACAGAGGGAACACAGAGAAGTGGGAGCAGGCAGGCAAAGAACAGAAAATGGCAAAATCACAACAGAATACACACTCGGAATGAACAAAAGCATAAGGAAACACAAAACACTGAGTCCTCAGACTCAGGACCATGACACTTGTTGCTGCTGAGTTTGCATCTTTTGCTGTGAAGTACAGCCAGACTTTGACAGCTTCGCTTTAATCTGTAGCTCTGCTCTAAAAGAACGTACGTACCTGGACCTGCCTACTATGCTCGCAAAGGTAAAATGATTGGCTAGAATCTAAAGTGTATGACATCTCAGGAAAAAAAAAGCACCAAAATGTGCGCTGCTTTTCGGTCTGGTTACTATCGTTTATGTCAGAACCGGTGCCATAATGGTACCGGATAGCGGTACCCATCCCTATTAAACGGTGTGCAGCAGTTTCTCTCAGCAGTAGCATTTTGATGTGATAAGTATGGTGTGGAAGTCTTATGCTTCATGACATTATTTGCCTGGTTATCCTTTACCATAAACTCAGATACATTTAATCTGCCCATACAGGGTATCAGACAGAAACTTCTCTGTAGCTTGCACTTGGTCGTTCTTATTTTTTGCACTGGAATAATCATGAGTGAATGATAATGCAAACCCATCTCTGGTCCTGCTGGTCCTGCTAGGTCTGTGTGTGGCCCTGTGTGCACACCTCACATTGTAGGGCAGGTTTGTTTGTTACCTTTGATTGTCATAACATCAACAACATTTTCCTATTTTTGAATATCATCATAATTATAGTGCCCTAGTATTACACGCTGTGTCTGCTTAACATATCAACCCTTACACTGGTCACTCGCTGTATGCAGGTAGTGCTGTCTGTTGTATTCATAGATGTGGAACTTTGTGCCGTCTCTGTGCTGCATGGCGTCTTTCTCTTTGTTGAAAGTCACATCACCCAACTGGGAAGCAGCTGCTTTCACAGAAAAGATGTCCTGTAACTATAAGGGGATGTACAGTGCGTGTTCACTGCACTCTAAGACTAAACTGCATTTTGTACATTGAGCCAACTTCACGCAGTGTGTCCTCAGCCCAGTATCACGACAAAACGTGTAATAGACACGAGACACGCCAGTCCGCTGTGTCGTATCACACTTTGGAGAGGCAGAAGTTGCAATAAGTTGTAGTGAGCTGCAGTACCAGCAGAGGCTGATACTGTATTTGAAGCCAACATTAAAACAATCATAGGAAAGTGTTTGAGGCATTATTACACATTTACATGTTGTAACAACAACATATTTGCTGCGTACCATCATTGCTTCTGCAATGTGCTTAATCATACCTACCTTGCTCACTACCGACTTCTTGGCTTTGAATATACTGTCTCCCTCTGCTGGTAATGCCACCTCTGCAGCATGCATGCCCATTTCAGGTTTTGAAGAGTCAAAGCGTGGAATAAACACCGATACCATATTATTCAACATGATATCGGTTTGGTGTCTCAGTCTGGAAACTTAATTTTTTGGAGCTTGGCATAATGATATGTAAACTTGCCCCCGTGTCTGTGATCAGACTCTTTTTCTGAGTGGAGCTTTGTATCCTTGTCACTTATCTGGACCTGGAAGCCACAAGTGACATTGAGACTGAGGAGGTCAGGGACCGCTCTGGCTTGGAGCCTCTGGTATGAGGACCGTGAGATGTACAAATGATAAAGTATTTAATTCACTGATTAATAGACATTGTTTTAACATCTATTTATAATTTTTAAAAGGATAAAGTCAATCAAGAGGATGCATACAAAATCCTTCATCAACCGTTTGTCTGTCTTTAGTGTGTTTTTGCAGAGTTGATTTGAATCTCTATACTGGTCCTTAACATATTTCAAAGTTCTTACATGTAGATTTACAACAAGCCATGTGTCAGATAAGGATGTTTAATCATTTATGTTATAATGAATACAATGCTCACTTAGTATACAACGTGTAGCTACAGAGGAATCTGTAAATAAATGAAAAAAGGGAATTTGCCTTCCATCTTATCTCTCGGTGGATTTTGGAATTGCGCAACACTGCAACCTTCTAGATACTGAAACTCCAGCTAGTAAATCACACATCAGTCAACAGTCAAGATAACATGATTAGGAAACTCAGATACTTCTAGGTAATGGGACAGTGATGTCTATTTGTTCAAACATGAGATTCTTTCATCTGTCTTTCATGCATCTTCAAGTAGATTACTGACGCAGTATGACTTTGAAAGGCACATGCTCGCAGATGCAAAATCTCAAAAGCTTTTGCATTCATTTCTATCAGACATCACTATCAGAGTGATCATAAAGTCCTTTAAATTAACCTGTATACAAGTGTTGCTATTTGTTTTCCTCAGCCAGAATATATTTTCTGTGTTTATGCGCCGGCTCTCTCTTCCAGCGCTCACATGAAAACAGAAGAGTCGTCAGCACTTCCTTCCTCCACACCAACACAGACCTCAGTGAAGGCTGAGAATCTGAGGCTTGGGTGCATAAACCCTTCGCCCTACAGTGATCTACAGTGTCAACTGTCAGCAGCAGTGGCACTGTTATTTAGATGTTTTGACCAGTATGGATAAATGGAGACTCGGGTTTGCTCTGCTTCTGCTCCTCACTTCCTGTATGGACAACAAAGGTTTGCAAAACAGTTATTTATGTAGGATCGCTTATGCAGCGCATTGTTGTTGTTGTTTTACAGTTAATCTATGTTAGGTTTTATTACCTGTATTTACCAGTAAATGTTGGTAATGTGCAAGTGGTAACTTAGCAACTGTATATCACACAGAACTGACTTCCAGTTTTACATATTTCAGCTGGTACGGAGATTCTTATGAAAATCATTGACAAACAACCAGCTGTTACTCGAATATGCAGCAACGAAACGCTGAACGTGATCATGCTGATAGTGTGTAAGATCAGCACACAGAGGAGCAGAGGAGAGGAGTGCAGGCTGCTGTATCGACATGGACAAAACTTTGAGCATGGATGTGACTCCAGGTTCACACTGATGACAGAAAATCAGACTGTGTTTCTCCACCTGACACATTTAACAGCAGAGGACAGCGGGAGCTACACCTGTGAGTGTGTACAGACCGGAGGAATATATAAGCTCCACTTCAATGTAACTGTGGAAGGTAAAGTGTGGATTTAATACCTTTTATAACCGAGCCTCACTGTATTACTGTGGTTATTGATAACTGGTATCATATCAATCAACAAAGGTTTGTAAGAAGCTGGGGTCACCTCACGACTGCCCACATATCTTTAAAAAAAAGCAATTAAATCAACAAAATCTGCTGTTAAACAGTATAAACAATAAAATCAAAAATCACTTAATTTCAAGAACATATTATATGACACTATAGCAACAGAGGTTAATATCATGATGCTGCTTTATAATTAACTCATTAACTCACTGGTGATTTTCTCATTTCTTTTTCTTTTCTAGGCACTGAAAGCCATGAAGTCACCACCAGTCCTACAGAAATACATTTTAAATGGTCTTTCTATGTTTTAATTGGAGTGCTTGTAGTCTTAATCATATCTGGAGTCCTCCTTGGATTTATATACGTAACAAAATGCAGCAGGTAAGAGATTATTATATTATAATGTCTGTGAAGGTTCTCAGTCAGTTCTCAGTATTATAACACGGTTAGGGAGTATAACCATATTATAATCATATTATATAATCATATTTACTGAGGCATTCACAACATCTCATGCAAACTCTGTCACATATTATTTAATGTAACATTTATCTTACGCTGACGCTCATCTTATGGTCGATGTGGCTTTATTTTTTTAATTCTCCTGCACAAGCTCTTTATTTAAAATCCACATATATAAAATAAATATTTTTATCTCGGTTCTAAGAAAATGCAGAACTTTTGAAAAACATTTTTTTGGTGAATTGTTTTCCCAGCAGAAGACGACAGCTGCCAATAACCAGTCCTGAAATAATAACTGATCCTGGAAACACAGAAGCGTACATGGTAAAATGTTGCACTTACTGCATTTTGTACCTGCTTTTCATTGACTTAGAACTTTTTTCTAACTGAGTGTGTTTCACTTTACAGGCAGCGGGAGAAATTGAGCCATACAGTATCTTCATCCAAACAGAAAATGGGCTTTATTCAACTTCTAAAATAAACTTAAATCATATTACTTGAAATACATTTGATGTAAATTGAGGTATGAATTTGCAGCACTTTTATAATAAGTATCTATTTCCTAGTGAATAAACAGTGAAGCTGGACTTGCAATCTCCAAAGCAATGATGCTTTACTATTAGTTTCACTTATTGTTGCATTAGTAGAAGTACAGTTTATTTTAATCTTTTAAGAGTAACGTTTTATATCTGAAACTTAAATATCAAGTCACACTGTCTAGAGTGACAAAATGGACTTTTATACATATTCAGTTTGTTGATTTCAGAGCTGTAATAGCTTTATAGCAATAATTAGATCTTGACTGATGCTGGAGGTTTAAGACTGATACTGATACCAATATGTAGTAATTTCAAACTCAGATATTTATTCTGGTGTTGTTGTCTTTGAGACACACAAAGACAAACAAATTTCCCAAACATTTTTTAAGGGTGATCTATATGTGAGTCCTCACTAAGATAATATCATAATACAGTCTAAAACAAAATCCTGTTTTTTTATATTAACAGGTCATGGATTATCCGTTTGTTCTCTGCACTTTGTAGCCAACAGGGGATCTGCAGAGTGCAGAGTTATGGACAAACTATGTAACAGTCATGGTTGAATGTTGTTTCTCCCGTCTCTACTTTTCAATTTTTTTATTTATTAGTTAATATAAATACAATATATTGACTGATAGATAAGCTCAGCTGACATATCAGTTAATAAAAATAATGATAATCCAAAACCAAGTTATTATGTCAAACAGCGTCATGCAAAAATCTTTTTTGAGCCATGGTGCGAGTTCACTACGCTGAGATTTGTAACCCACTTTAAACCGCTATGTGAAACAATAATTAGCATTTCCGCTTATCGTTATCTAAGTATGGGTCGTTGAGTGTTTCAGGGCTTTTTCAGTTAATGAGCCATAACCCTGACCTCACACCATCGTCGAGCTTCCTGTATCAACTTCCTCTTCTCACAGACAGATTTTGCTCTTTTGCACTTTACCAATGTTCCCCACGCAGTTGGTTTTAAACAGGGACTCCCCAGCAACAACCACCAAACCTCTGTACACAAGTGCATTTTCCAGGCTCTCTTCCTGGAATTTAATATATATGAAACTACTGAAAAGGCCAACAGGAAAATATTGTGTCTGAAAGAAAAGGCCTTTATTGTTTCGTGAATTGTGCACGCATCTGTACATAACAGGTTTTTTGTTGTTTTTTTGTCCTGTAATTTAAAAGAAATCATCTGAAAAAGACCCTAATAAAATACCTCATGTTAGACGCAAAGTTATTCCTTTACTTTTTTCTTTCTTTTTCTTTTGCCTGTCAACTGCAAACAATTTTAAAACAATCATATTCATTTTATTTCTCAGATTTGCACGTGGTGACCAAAGCTGCACATATACTAAGCCTACATAAAAACTTTTTATATTTATCCTTTAAGTCTGTTGAATGCCACCAGGGCTACAGGTGAGGAAAATGAAACTAATCACATCTAATTATTAATTTAATTATAATCTATCAGATTCTCCTGTGTCTTGATGACAAAGCATAGATACTTACATAATGTTACTTTACACATTTGGCATTTTTGAATGCTTTTTGTGTTGCCTCAACTTTTTGCATATCATGGTGTTTTTCTGGTCTTGCTGACTGAAGCACTTACAGACCACACACAAGGCTTTTTTATGGGCATTTTGTAGCATTTACTTGATGGAGCTGCAAAGTAAGTCAAGAGAGAGAGAGAGGGGAAATGGCACACAGGAAATTGCCTGGGGCATAGTCAAACCCAGGTAACTGCTTGTCTCTGAGCATGTGGGTCACTGGTTCAACCCAATGAGCCACAGGGGCACTTGTGCAGCACTTTGTACTTCTGCACAGCACAATCATACTGCTGATTTCAGAAACTGTGTTAGTTTCACTCTGCATTATGCATAATTTTTCTAACATTGTAGCTTGCTCCCTTTGTAAAATTAGCCACTTCGCTACCTTTTCCATGTGGACATGGTAGCACCTAGATTAACAAACCCTGGATTCATTTATGGCGTTTACAACCACCTTTAAGTGACCGCTTAGCCTGATTGTTGAAGTTAGAGAGAGAAGCCCCATAACAGAAAGACGTCCTGGGTATGTTGAACTTGTTTCATGGTGCAATGTCTTACCGTCACGGTCCTGGCATAACTTACTGTATCAGTAATCTGAACACCATACCCAGTGTTGGTCAAGTTACTTGAAAAAAGTAATCAGTAACTAATTACTGATTGCTTCCTCAAAAAAGTAATCCCGTTACTTTACTGATTACTTATTTTCAAAAGTAATTAATTACTTAGTTGCCTAGTTACTTTTTAAAAACACGATTTACAACCTGAGTAGGTGATAAAGCGATAGATCTTTCAGCCCAATTCTACTTTTTCTGCATAATCGATCATACAAAATGTAATCAAATGGAAAAGTCTTTTTTTTTAAACTTGTTTTATTAGTTTTAATCTTTTAACTTTATGCATCAAGCAAAAATGTAATTATATGCAACATTCACTGACTTGAATAAATTAGTTTAACATTTAAACCTATTTTCTGCACATTCCAGCTCATAAAATAAAGTATTTTTTGTGTTTACACTCACTCTTTCAAATAGATGCAAGTGAAACACAGCAGAAAATAAATAAAGTCAAAGACTCGCGGTCCTGTTGCTCTATTTTCACCTGTAAAGCAGGACTATGGTAGGTGGAGGTTCACCCTGGTGCAGGTGTGCCGCGGTCAGTTGAAGAATCCGCGAGTTTCTCTGTGAGTTTCCCATTACGTCATAGCGCACTCGGTGCTTGCTTGGAAGTTTAGGGGGTTTTTTTCGCTGTAAAAAGAAGTTTTCTTCCCACTCACGATGGACCCTAATGTTTTTGTTACTTTTTATGGAATCAAACTCAAAGTAAGGTCAGTACTTCCACGCTGCACGCTCATACTCTCTCCCACAATCGATATGTGATACATTGTTGATCTGCACACAGCTGTTGTCACTAACGGCGCACTCGCTTACGTCACTGTCGTGAGACATTCTCGCAAAAAGTCACGGTTTTAGTAACGTAGTAATGCAGCGTTCCTACGGGAAAGTAACGGTAATCTAATTACCGTTTTTGCAATAGTAATCCCTTACTTTACTCGTTACTTGAAAAAAGTAATCAGATTACAGTAACGCGTTACAAGTAACGCGTTACTGTACTGCCCATCTCTGACCATACGTAACTTTAACAACTTACCACAACATGTGCTTTACAATTTATAGATCAAAGTGTATCCACAAATGCACAGGACATCCATTAGTCTAGTGTTTTGACTAAACTAAAACTGAAGTATTTCACATTTTTATGATTCAGAATTTAACATGTTCATGGATTTGCACTCCTATATAGTGATGCTGTTATCCCCACAATAGCAATGAGAGTGCATTTTATTGAAAAGTTGAAATAAATATTTCTTTTCTGGAATTTTCATGTTCTGCAGAATCATTTAGTGGGCCACACTGGATGGGTCATCCACCACGGGTCAGAGATGGAAAATCAAGAAACTCAATCTTAAAATAAAGTTTGGCTTTTTTTCCAAATGAGTAAAAAAAGATACAAAAATACACTCAAAATAAGTCAAAATAACACAGGAAACAAAGCCGTGAACTTGGAAACATATGTGAAGAGCACAGGAGAAAAAGTGAGTGAACTGAAAACAGGAAAGAGGAGAAGGCAGAGTGAGGATACACAGCAGAGAAGCAAACTCAGGTGAAACCAATGAAAGCCAGAAAATCCCAAAAGAAGAAAAAGAACAACAAGAGGAAGTGAAACACAAAACAAGACATGAGAAAAACATCCTGAAACAGCAAGTAAAGCATATTTTTCATTTATTCCATGAAGTCGTGGTGATACTATACAACACATTATTACACAATACATTATACATTATTAGGCCTGACAGGTAATGATGTATATAAAATGTCATTTTAGTTGTATTTAGTTTGTGTCACGCTGAAGATGTTTACATTCTGAATGAAATTGTCATGAGATTTGCTTTTAGACCAAACATCAAAGTGCGGTTCTGCTTTTGAAGAAAGACCATGAATGACTTTGTGATGTGAATTGTGAACCTTTATTAATGGAAAGTTTAACTTACATTTAAGTCTTACACTTTCTGAGAAGATGCAGCGTCACAGACATATTAAGGTGTTAGTTTGAGGTTTAGGCAGTAAAATCTGTGGTTGTACTTCCGCTTGTCAGTTACATAAAGTATAATGTGTACTAATCCAGATGATGTGCATGCTCACTGAACTTCTTTGTTATAATATGGAGCAAATGAAGCTGAAGCTATTTACCCCTCTGTCTACAGAGGCTATTTATTGCATGCTATTTTTCACACATCTAGCTTGTAAAACTTAGTTATATATATCTATATATAAAAGCTACGTCTACGCAGGTCATTTTAGTGCAGTCTAAATGGGGTTATTTTTGTATTCACGTGCTTGCTATTTACTTTTTCAGTGTCCTACTATAGCACGCCTGCACAGGAACTTCCTTTTTTGAAGTGCCAATACTTTGATGTTCAGATAGTCAGAGAAGTATTAAAGTGGACATCACTGTCCTCCAGTTTTCAGTATATGAGGTGGCATATGTGCGCTGCATTAGTGTTTATTTCTTTTATTGATATGGCTCAATGGAGGCTGTGCTTTATCCTGCTCCTGCCGCTTTCTGGGTGTTTTAAAAGTGAAGGTAATGTTTTCTGTTTACAAATTTGCAGCCCATCTTTCATTCACATCGAGCACAATTATCTGTAATTTTCACTATTGGGTTTGTTAACCCAGACTATATTGCACAATACATAAACTCTTAATTGATTGTTTGCAGTGACTATTATGAAGACTATTGGGAGAGAAGACCAAACTCCAGCATGCACCAGTGCAACACTGAATATTAAACTGATTGCATGTACGATCAGCACAGAAAGGAGCCGAGGAGAAGAGTGTCTCCTGAAGTATGAGACCAGAGAGGACTTTTTTCATGGCTGTGACTCCAGGTTCACGCTGATAAAAAGAAATCAGACTGTGTTTCTCCACCTGAACAATTTAACATCAGAGGACAGCGGGAACTACACCTGTGAGTGTAGAACTGCTGATGGAGCATTTGTTCTGCATCTCATTGTTACCGTGAAAGGTCTTGATGCATTCTCAAGGAAGGTGAACGTGGAAGGTGAACACAAGCACAAAGGTAACACTGTGCAAACTTATTCCTTACTTTTCATGTGAGTTAAGGTGGTTACTTTCCACTGCTTTAACAGTGTTTATCAAGTGTTTCAGTTATGTGATATCCACGCTTTCATAAGAAGGTAGTACTACATGGTTTTTTAAAGGTTTTGTTAGCAGTAAAAATTCATGAGGTTTTGCTTTTTATGTTCATTGCTGTGTTTGTAGCATAGTTTCTGCAGACAGAAACATCAGCTGTAATAAACTAGCTGAGATAATGTTAATGTTTTTCTTTGCAGACGACGTCCAGAATGGTGGCGGCAGCCTAAAGAGAATTGTAATTTTACTCTCCTCAGTTGGTGCAGCTACAGTCTTCGTTGTAACTCCATTTTTTTTGGGAGTTATCTACTGTTTTAAACGTCACAGGTAAAAGACTTAAAAAATATTCACAGTGCAGATCTACCAGATAAAAGGACAGGACGATTTACTTATTTTATTTAAGAATGTAGAGTAAATCAAAATTTTATTACAAGTTTTAGCTCTATTTTTGTGAATACGTGTTTCACTAATGATGTCGTTCTTTCTCTTCCAAAATGGCAATGCAAGGTCAGAGACACCGGGATTATATATACATGAAACGCCGCACATTTTGGTGAGTAGTACACCATCTGGCCAAAAGAAATAAAACAGTAAAACATTCTAATATTTGCTTGTCTGGCTTTAGCTTTAGTTACCTACCTTTAGCCACTTTTGGCAACATTTCAGTAATCTTCACAATATGTCACAGGATTTACTCTCGTCCTCTCCTGCCTTTGTAAACATGTGAATTTGACCTTCCCCAGTATGCTATCAGTGATATCCCAATTCCCTTCAAAGAGAGCAAAATGCACCACAGAGAAACCCAGAAACAAAACACTCAAGCAATAATAAGCAATAACAATGACAGGCAGTGTGGTCTTTTATTTTGTGAGGACACCCACACCCCCAGCAGAGATGGCTCTGCTGAGGGTGATGGCTCATGTGGTTCTCATCACACAGGGTGGGTGATGAGAACCACATGAGCACAGAAACCCCAAATGTCCAAACCGAGAGAAGACCAAAGTGTTGTGGAGACCAGCATCCTGAGCAAGAAACATGCAGGAAGGTCTCCACTGATCCCCAGGGCACCCCGCTGAGAGCCAACAGAGGCCAGACAGCAGAAGCCAGTCCCAACCAGGCAGCATGGATGCCAAGGAATAGGAGCACACATGAGGAGCCGAGGGACAGCAAACAGTCCCAAAGCCCAGGAAGTACAGTCCCAAAGCCCAGGAAGTTCATCAACTGGCACAAACAGGATACTACAGGGTGGGCCATTTATATGGATACACCGTAACAACATGGGAATGGTTGGTGATATTAAATCCTGTTTGTGGCACATTAGTATATGTGAGGGGGCAAACTCCTCAAGATGGTTGGTGACCATGGTGGCCATTTAGAAGTCGGCCATCTTGGATACAACTTTTGTTTTTTCAATAGGAAGAGGGTCATGTGACACATCACACTTATTGGTAATGTCACAAGAAAAACAATGGTGTGCTTGGTTTCAATGTAACTGTGTGCCAACCTGGGAATAAAAAAAATCCAAGATGGAGAAATCTGGTCACTCAGTCAGTTGATTTTTTTTTTTTTTTTTGATGCATGGCATTGCTGAAGCTAGAAGTCCGAGATGATGGGTGAATAATCCACCTCGTCTTGCCCTGATGTGCCGGTGAATATTGATCTTTATTTATTGCACCAGAGCCCAATGACTATGCTTCCTAGTATAACCGAAGAAATTATTTCTGGTTAGCTTATAGCACAAACATAACTGTGAGTTCTACTGATTTCTTTTACATTCCCTTTCTATTTAAGACTTTATTTTAAAGGCCCAATAATCAATGGAACGTATGAAGAGGGTTTTAAGGATCAGTAAGTGTGTGCGGTTTAGATTCAGCAGAGATTGGTCCCTGACCCAGCAGTGACTCTCTCATTGGTTATTATTCTAACTGACATCCAGAATTCATTTTTTTTTATCTATTGATTGCATCCGTGTTATTGTCTTATAGGATGATGTTGATCTCGAATATTCCTACAAAAACCTTCATCTGCCAGGACATGATGATATCGATCAAACTGTCGTCTCGTGAGAACCACAGAAACGGTTGACTTGGATGATCAGGAAACTGATCTGAATCATGAACACTATGAAAACATGTAAACCAAAAGTGAGTCCAATATCAAATATCAACAAATACAGTGGCCTTGAGTCTGTTCCTTTATTTACCCTTTTCAGTCAAAGTTTTGGTATTAAATGAAATGTGTTAATCATCCACTGTGTTACTATTGAGAAAGAAAATAAATGACTGCATCGATTTGAATACATAGAAAGTATTGTTGTCTCCTATTTTTAGAACTGAGAGTAATGTTTGTTAAACATCAATGTGTAACTGGCCTATATTTTACTCATGGAAGTTTCACTTGAGCAAAGTTAAGTAACATTACACAAAGAGTTTTTGTTTCCTACTAAGTTATAACGCTGTGATGCAAAAATTGCACACTGCTTTTTATTATGTGCAATGCAGTGAGCTGCACAGCAGATGCTGTTCTCTATTTAGAGATCAAATTCAGGCCTCCAAATATGAGAGAACCACAAACGCAAATGGATCAGCTTCAGCACTTTACTTCATCTCAGTAACTTGATAATCACACATGTTGTGTCATTACACTGCTTGGCGAAACTTTGCACCTTTTATTCATGCCTCATTACAAAGTGATGCAAAGTATCGCTGCATTTATCTGCAGAATGGTGATGCAACACATTACTGTTCCGTGTACTGTAAGTTTGTTACCATGCCATTTCTTGCACATTTGAGCAACAATCATTTGATCTCAGTTCATGGACACAAAAACAGGTCATCCTAAAACTTATAAGGCATGCAGATACAAAGCACACCTGTTCACCTGCACGTAAATGTAAATAAATAATCAGCCAATCATATGGGAGACACTCGATGAGTTTAGGCTTGGAGACATGACTATGGTATCCTACTGAATTTAGACTGAGTTTAAGGATGTGGAAGTGTTGACAGAGGATGGCCTGAAAAAGAGAAAATATCCCCCTCTTGGTGAAAACGCCTTGCTGATATCAGTGGTCAGAGGTCAGAAGAGAATGGCTTAACATCTTCGAGCTGAGAGAAAGTCAGCAATACAGAAGGGCATTTCTGAACACACATTAAACCTTCAAACAGTTTACCTACAGCAGCTGAAGACCACACTGAGTGCCACTCCTGTAATTCAGAGCTGCCCGAGTTCTTCATGACATAGAGTGATGAGGTGATGGAAACTTTCCTCAGAGGTTTTAGTCTATAGTGACATGATGGGATCACACAGCTGCTGCAGATTTGTCAGTTGCACATCCAAGATGTGAATATCCACATAAACATGTACACTGGACAGAGCATCTTCATCCAATGCAAAGGTACAATTTGTCCATTCGTGTCACCAACTCTAACCAGAGATGCTATCAGATGATGTTCATAAAATGGTGATTAACAATCTCTAAATCACACAATAAAATGACAGTAAAATGCAACACTATTACAAATAAGAGAATAGGACAGAGTTATTCCTTGTGATGAGAGAGACAGTGAGGCTGGTGGATTCCCTTCAGATTCAGGTCGGATGATGAGTTAGGAGATCAGGGGGCAGTTAAGGGGCAAACATGAGATGTTTGTCCAAGTAACAGTGTGCGTATGTGGGTGATGATGGTGTTTACAGATTTTTGTGTCTGGAGCACAAAGAGTGAGATGAAGGGAGATGAAAGGTAGTGTGATGAAATGCTTTTCCAAACATTAGAAACACCAGAAATGTGACATCCACGTCAGTTTCACATCCACCAGCAACTTCTTCCTGAAAGAATCATTTTCAGTGTCAGACACACAAACAGGCACAGGCTCACTAACCCATGCTTGTGCACACACAGATATTTTATAAATGCTTGTATGAAAATGAGTTTGTAAAAATAAAAGTAAACATTTTGAATCAGATGCTTGAGTATGTATAGAACTGGTGCACCTGTGTAGCACATTGTTGCCTTGAAGCAGCAAACGAAGGAACCCCCAAGTTCACAAAATGTAAAGTTAACCTTCTTTGCCATATATGTCCAGCATTATCCTGGAATTGACCTACAGAAATTAAATGGTATTGTTATAGCACAGATGGGAATAGACTGATCAGTAGTAAAGCTTTACATCTACAGTATAGAAATTGCATCTAATGTGAATTCTGTTGCATAAGATTTGATGTAATCATGTTTATCTTACCTTGATTAAAGAGAACATGATTACATGTTAATTATTTGTAAAACAGCGCCACCCAGATATCATCTTGAAGCACAGTGAGATTTCACTGTAAACAAGCATTCTTCTTTCAGCTGCTCTCTTTAGGGGTCAACACAGCAGCTCATCTGTATCTCTAGCTCCCTCTTCTGTCACACCAAACCTCTGCATGGCCTCCTTCATTACATTCATGAACCTCCTCCGAGACTCATCTTTTTTCCTTCTTCCTGTTAGCTCCATATTCGGCATCCTTTCTCCAGAATATCCTGTATCCCTCCTCTGCACATGTCCAAACCATCTCAGCTTTTCTCTGACTTTGTCTCCAAAATGCTCAATCTCTCTACTGCTCTACTGACTTTCATTGTTCTTCTACTACACCTCTCCAGGCCCTCTTCCACCGGCTCCCTATTCTCACTACAGATCACAATTTTTGAGAATCGGGACAATTGTAATGACATTGTCAAACCTTATAATTCACATAGATTCCCACCTAACGTCGGACTTCCTGCCTATCAGTGTTCACAAACACCTTGCAACTCCTTGACTCATATCTCTCCATTTCACTGTAAAATACTGTGAAACAATACTGACTATCTCTTCATCAGTGACATAAGAGGGGGTTGTGGGATTTCCGGCCTCTCTCTAAAACAATAGCAGCAGCGGTTGATGGGTTGTCACCTTGACCTTACACCATCATGATGCTTCCTGCATCAGCTTCCTGTCCTGATACATGCATTCAGCTCCTTCGCATGCAAAAGGTTTTAAAGAGAGACTCCCCAGCAAAAGCTACTTAACGTCCATGAATAAATATTTTTATTTCCATACTCTATACTGTGCATTTTTAATGTACCACGTACATAATGTGCAGAGTTGGTCAGGAGGATGCTGACAGAACTGGCACAAAAGGAGCCTTTATCAGTTTGTGAACCTGTGCATGGATCTGAGAATTCTGCATGTTTTTCAGAACTAATGCTACTTACAGATACACACAATGAAACATTTTGAAAAGCTGTGAACATTAAAACAAACACAAAACCCTGCAAATAAGGTGTTATGTCTACCACTAAGGGTTTAAAGGAAGTCCCCTCGGCTCCTCAAACCACAGTGTAATGAGAAGTTTTCAGTTAAAGGTGTTGCTTTCAATACACAAGGCCAAAAAAAAGGAAACAAAATCAGCGATATTTCAATGAAATATACTTAATTCTTCAGTGGTAAAACCAAACCAAAGACACTGAAACTAAGCCCCTAAATAAGCAGAAACAACAGAAATCTGTGCAAAAAAAACGGTGAGTAACACTGTGCAGGTATGTACAACATGCAGTATAAGCAGCATGCATTTGGTTCAGCAGCAGGTACTGTGACTGTTTAGTGCAGACACTATGTGAGCGATTTAAGTGCTCATAAAAGGGAACGCCTGTGGAAAGAAACTTGCTTTTTAGCGCCTCCCAGAGGTGGAAGAGTTGGAACAAGTTGTGTACAGGGTGAGATGGATCTGGAGTGATAATGTCTGCTTATTTGATGAGTAGACAATATCTGTTCATCAAATGAGTCAGGACTTGAGTCAGGACACGACAATATCAAGCCCTGACTGTTCTTTTTAGTCTGTTCTTTCCCCATTTTGTGGCTGGTACGCACCACACAGTGATGGATGTGCAGAGAACAGACTGGATTATTGCAGATTGGAATTCAGAGGCAAGCTGGACTTTCTCAGCTGGGACAGTGCACCACAGGGGTTGTTCAACATTACATCTGTTTGCAAACTCATGGCCTTCCTTGATGAGTCCAATGACCATCATTTGCAGATATCACAGTTTCACCAGATGGGTCTTGTGAGGTTTAGTTATTTTTGTACAGGGAGAAGAACAAAGGGGAGAGGGCGCATCTTTGCTGATTCTACAGGTTCTGGATGTGATTCTCTCCAGCTTTTGGATCTGTCAGAAAGTTTGTAGTTCACAGACAATTTGGAGTGCAGGACTATTGCTACTAATGAACACCGAGCTGAAGTCCACAAACAGGACGCTAACATATGTCCCTGGGCAGTTGGGATGTTGGTGGATGTAAGCCAGTCCTATTTTTAAAGCATCATCCACTGACCTAGGT
Organism: Maylandia zebra; assembly: GCF_041146795.1. NCBI lineage: Eukaryota > Metazoa > Chordata > Actinopteri > Cichliformes > Cichlidae > Maylandia > Maylandia zebra. The sequence continues at coordinate 43,659 of NW_027490033.1, forward strand.
TTAGATTATATGCAAATTTGGTCACCAAGAGCAAATTTGGTCTCTGTTTAAGACCATATATTACTCACTATAGTTGTAGTTATGGTTTAATGTGGTGAAAATGTCAGATTCACTGAATAAAGTCTAAGAATCTACAGGGTGGGCCATTTATATGGATACACCGTAATAACATGGGAATGGTTGGTGATATTAAAGTCCTGTTTGTGGCACATTAGTATATGTGAGGGGGCAAACTCCTCAAGATGGGTGGTGACCATGGTGGCCATTTAGAAGTCGGCCATCTTGGATACAACTTCTGTTTTTTCAATAGGAAGAGGGCCATGTGACACATCAAACTTATTGGTAATGTCACAAGAAAAACAATGGTGTGCTTGGTTTCAACGTAACTTTATTCTTTCATGAGTTATTTACAAGTTTCTGACCACTTATAAAATGTGTTCAATGTGCTGCCCATTGTGTTGGATTGTCAGTGCAACCCTCTTCTCCCACTCTTCACACACTGATAGCAACACCGCAGGAGAAATGCCAGCACAGGCATCCAGTATCCGTAGTTTCAGGTGCTGCACATCTCGTATCTTCACACCATAGACAATTGCCTTCAGATGACCCCAAAGATAAAAGTCTAAGGTGGTCAGATCGGGAGACCTTGGGGGCCGTTCAACTGGCCCACGATGACCAATCTACTTTCCAGGAAACTGATCATCTAGGAATGCTTGGACCTGCACCCATAATGTGGTGGTGCACCATCTTGCAGGAAACACTCAGGGAACGTGCCAGCTTCAGTGCATAAAGAGGGAAACACATCATCATGTAGCAATTTCAAATATCCAGCGGCCTTGAGGTTTCCATTGATGAAGAATGGACCCACTATCGTTGTGCCCCATATACCACACCAAACCATCACTTTTGTTGTTCCAACAGTCTTGGAGGGATCCATCCACTGTGGGTTAGTGTCAGACCAGTAGCAGTGGTTTTGTTTGTTAACTTCACCATTCACATAAAAGTTTGCCTCATCACTGAACAAAATCTTCTGCGTGAACTGAGGGTCCTGTTCCAATTTTTGTTTTGCTCATCCTGCAAATTCTGTGCTCATTGAGATGCTGCAGCAGCTGGAGTTTGTAAGGGTGACATTTGTGAGTAGCTAATATCCGCCAAAGGGATGTTGGACTAATGCCACTCTCCAGTGACATGCGGCGAGTGCTACGCTGTGGGCTCTTGAGGAATGAAGCTAGGACAGCCACTGATGTTTCTTCATTAGTGAGAGTTTTCTTGCGTCCACATTTTGGCAAATCCAACACTGAACCAGTTTCACGAAACTTAGCAAGCAGTTTGCTGACTGTAGCATGGGAGATGGGTGGTCTCGTAGGGTGTCTTGCATTGAAATCTGCTGCAATGATGTGTTAACCTCTTCGACATGTCAATGGCTGTGAACAAAGAGAAACTTGTAAATAACACATGAAAGAATAAAGTTACGTTGAAACCAATACACCATTGTGTTTCTTGTGACATTGCCAATAAGTTTGATGTGTCACATGGCCCTCTTCCTATTGCAAAAACAAAAGTTGTATCCAAGATGGCCGACTTCTAAATGGCCACCATGGTCACCACCCACCTTGAGGAGTTTGCCCCCTCACATATGCTAATGTGCCACAAACAGGACTTTAATATCACCAACCATTCCTGTGTTATTACGGTGTATCCATATAAATGGCCCACTCTATACTGATGCTGAACTGGTAAGGTCAAAGACTTTAGATGCTCTCAGAGGAAACTTTAGACCAAGCTACTTGTGTGTCACTGTCTCTCAAATTGAAAAAGAGTCACATTCTTTGGAAAGAAGGTTTGAAATTAGCTTTTAGAATATCAGAGTGTTTTCCTCCTTTTAAAAAAACCTCTCCCAAAATTTATCATGATGTGAATCAAGGGCAGAACCCCACTTCTTCAGAAAAGTAGAAAGACGCAGGCGTCGGCTAGTTTTAAATATTTAATATAGAAAAATTTGAAGAACCTTGCCATCAGTTCAGTCAGATCGCCGTGAAAGTTGAATCTGTTGTGTCTTGTACTTTCTGTGAAGCTGTATCATTGACCTACAGAAAAAGGTGCTAGTTTGAGGTTTTGGCAGCAAAACCTTTGTTTGTACTTTCCGTTGTCTCTTAAGTAGAGCGCAGTGCACACAGTCTTAGATGGTTAATGCCCACTCAACCTTTTTGTCATATTTTTGTCCGAAGACATACAGTAATTCTGCTTTTGCCTCTGTGTGCCTCTGACTTTTAGTGAATTGTTTTCACATGCTTGCTTGCAGTTGTCTTAATATGGCACAAGTAAGCAGTCCTGTCAAAGCACTTCCTTTTTAGAGATGCAACTAATTTCAGGTCCCTAGAGAACAGCACAGATGGGCGTTACTGTCCTCCTCTATATGTCCTCTCCTCTCTCACTATAAGACGTAGTACGCTAAAACCTGCTGTACTAGTTAATTCTAAACCAATATGGGTGTATGGATACGGCACTTTCTCCTACTTCTGCCAGTATTGGTTTATTTTAGCAGTGAAGGTAATGAGGTTTTTCCTCTATTTTCATCTCTTTTATTCAGATGACATCATTTTCTGTCATTTCAGCAGCAGCAGTTGCTAACCCACGCTGTAGTTCATGCTTATTGTAATGTTTTGCAGAGACTATTGTGAAGACTATTGAGAGAGAACCAGATGTTACTCAAATTTGCTCCGGGGAAACGCCGAACAATATCACGCAGACAGTGTGTAAGATCGGCACTGAGCGGAGCAGGACAGGAGAGTGTCGTCTTCTGTATCCAGATGGACCAGAGGTGTTAAACAAATGTGACTCCAGGTTCAAACTTATGAAAGAAAATCAGACTGTGTTCCTCCATCTGACGAATTTAACAGGAGATGACAGTGGAAGCTACACCTGTGAGTGTGTACACAACAGAGGAACATATGCGCTCCAACTCAATGTAACCGTGGAAGGTAAAGTGTGGATTTTTTAAACGCCTTTTAATCCGGACAATGTATTCCTGTGGGTACTGGTACTACATGTGTGGGTGTACAAAACATAGAGGGCTCTCATGGAAGGTGAACACAGGTTAACATTATGCTTAATGTGTTGCACCTCTTTTTCATTATTAATCTTTTGATTTGAGCTGTTCTCTCACACATGGTTTGATGTTTTTTTCAGGCGAGGAAGAGTCGACCGGTTCAACAAAAATATTAACTTTAATCTCGTCTGGACTCCTTGGTGCAGTAGGGGCCATCATTATAACCGGATTAATTCTTGCATTTACCTGCTGGAAGAAAACTCAACACAGGTAACAGACTTCAAATTTATTTATGTGTTACTGCAATAGCTTAATTTGAATATTAACCTTTTTGTTTTTAATTTTAAAATTTTCTGGAGCAAGTTACTCTTCTAAACCTTGATTTTCATGCATGTGCATGTTTCACGTTTCACGTTTAACACTATCCTCTGTTATTATCTAAAGCTACTCAGTACCAGTAACACCTGGACTATCTGTGCATGAAAGTCCCGGCTCTTTGGTGAGTAATGTATTTAAAGTCTAGTTTGGGTTAAGGAAGACAATAAAGTTTTAGATTTTGACTTCAGCTGATGCTTCTTTGAGTGGCACAATGAGCATTAGAAAATGATCAAATTGTAATTAACCGATTAACACACCGTGAGTGAAAAGTAGAAAGAAGCCTGTGTGTGAGCGTGCTCTGACACAAAAGCAGTCGTGCCATGTACTATATACATTTTCTGTCCATTTAAAGTTTGTTTTCCTATAACCAGGGAATATATGCAACACATAAGGGACACCTATGCAGACTGCAATAACTTTTTCTCAACATAATTAAGATTAGTTAATTATTTACATTAAGTAATGTGTGCAAAGTGGCATTTTGTTTTTAAAATGCAATTATTATAATTGTGTTTTGGGTGGAAAAGCGACTTCCAGATTCTCCCCACACTGCTCCATTATTATTTCTATTTTTTAATTTTATTTGTTTTTTCTCTTTTTCAGTGTATTTGTTTTTATTCTTCTTTGAAAACAATAAAAAATTAAACATACTTCAGTACAACGAAGTACGTTGGGATACCTCCAATTATGGTAGTTCCTAGTCCCAGTGACTGATATATAAAGAGGCCCCCAGGGTATGGGGGGTGTTTTTGGTGGTGCTCATCCTCTGAGCTGGCTGACTGCTGTCCAAAAAATAGTGATGGTGTCAATTTTTGGAAATCTCTGACTGTTTTAGTTACACTTCATTCTCCTCTTGGCCACCGAAAGCTGCTCTTTTGTGTGTTATGAGCTGCTCCTTTCTTCTTCTTCTCAGATACTCCCAACAAATCCCTTCCTCTGTTGTTTACTAATATTGACATTTAATTTATTTGTTTTCCTTATTACTTATATATTTGTATAAATGTTCATGTATGTGTGCACATATGTACAGGTATATATTTACATGTTATATATGTATATATGTGGATAAACTTCGATGTCAGGTTAATGATTGTTATCACCGTGGATATTCCTTCTTTCTTATGTCATTTGATTTCATTTACATCTCTCCCCCCTTTCCTTATTCTATGTCCTTGTCTTGTTTTTGGTTTATTAAAAATAAGATTCAAAAGAATTTAAAAAAATCTTCTTACAGGATGAACATGACACAGAGAACCCCTACGCAAGCCTTCAGCAGCCGACAAATGACCTCTACCAAACTATCAGCCCGGTTCATCATCAACACAATTTCGGGAAAAACTTAACAAGAACCACAGAAAATTTCTGCTGTGATGATCAGGACAATGATCCAGACTACAGTGTCTATGAAAACATTCAAAGTTAAAGTCAATATAGTATCCAACACGGCCCCTCATAAACATCTGAGCATTTTCTATCACCACTATTCTCACCATTCACAAATATGTATATGTATGACAAGTGACCGGTAAGTTCAACACAATATTCTAGAGCAGCGGTCCCCAATCTTTTTTGCGCCACGGACAATATTTTCACGGACCGGCCTTTAAGGTGTCACGGATAAATACAACAAAATAAAACTAGTACCGGTACTGAAAAAAAGAAGATTTATTCATAACACACGTGAAAAGACCCAGGAAAACCGAGTTAACGATAAAAACGATAACAAAATAACGCTGAAAACTGATAAAAACCCTGAAAACCATACATTTCACACCTGAGCCTCAACTCTCGCGGCCCGGTACCAAACGACTCACGGACCGGTACCGGTCCGAGGCCCGGGGGTTGGGGACCGCTGCCTTAGAACAGCCGGTCCGTGAAAATATTGTCGGGCATAAACCGGTCCGTGGCGCAACAAAGGTTGGGGACCCCTGTTCTAGTGGAAAACGTCTTTAAACTGTGATCACATATTCTCTTTCTTACAATACAAAGACAACAAGCTGAAATATAACTCGCTCCAGAAGCTGTTTCATGCCTTCAGTTCTGTATAATCATCTTCAGATCTGCCTCCCACAGACTCGTCACTGCCAGACTCCATGAATATAACAGAGAGTTAAGTCTGAGCATTCTGATCATGATTGTGCTGTGTTGGCTATAAATGACTCATATGTAATCACTATTGTAGAAGAAAATAAACCAAACGATTTTAATGTTTAAGTTTTGAAGGCATGCAAAATAATTTTAATCATGAAATCTTAATTTGATAAACGTTAAGTCATTGCATTGCACAGAGTGCATTTTTATCATGCACTTGTGTTTTAAGGGTGCTATATGAAAGTGACTTTGCAAAGAGCTGCATAGAGGATGCAGACTTCTATTTACAGATCAAATTTAGGCCTCTAGCTGAAAACCACCAGAGCAAACATGTCAGTTTTAGCACTTTACTTGACGCAGCAACATCTCACTTATTTTCTCATCAGATATGGTAAGACCCTTGGTCATTAAAAAGTTACTTTTTAATTTTTTTAGTTGCTCATAGTGAATTTGATGTTAGCAAATTAAAAAATGCACTACAAAGCATCACTCAACTGTTTTTCTGCAACACTGCATCAGATTTAAGGGAGTGAGGAGACCAGTCTCAATAGTTTTCGTTAGGTTTATCTAAGCACAAACCTTTGCTGGAACAAACGAGACAACCTACTGCAGCAGCTAAACAAGACACATGACCAAGCTCTTTGTGTAATCTCACGCATGAGCGAGGCCGACTGAGGTCAAGCGCTGTTCCTCCCACTTGAACCCCGTCAAACTCTCTGCTGGCTTCACCGTAGCGCTGCTTTTATTGTGGTTACATGAATATGTGACATCTTACACAGGCATGTGTGTGAGCAGAGTATACCTGTCTGTGTGTAAGTGTGGGTGTGTGTGTGGGTCACAATATGACCCTGTGAATGACTCCCCAGATAGCTGGCACCAGGAGTCTCCTGGGAGTCCTCCTTGCAGCAGTCCACCTAAACAAAGGACTCTTGTAACTGAACAGATACAGAGTATGTATTCCACCACACCATATGTCACAAGACAGGATGCGACCTTCCCATGGACTTAAGATGTATATGAGGTATGCCAGAACACCACAGGGAGTGAACGTCCTCCCATCTCATGGTGCACACAGAATCTTAGCAGACCTACTAAGGATGAGACATTCTATCAACATACAAACGATTATATATCTCTAAGCATAAATGATTATATGTTTTTAAGTACAAATGACAACCCTACATTATTACTGTCACAGTTTTAAACCTGAAATGTTTGCTCTTATTGTTTGAAAAAAAAAAAAGGAGCAAAATTGTGTTAAATGTCAGAAAACTAGAATCCTGGCACTTTTAAAATTATTGGGAAAAACCCGACAATGCCACCCTGGGACATTCACTTGGAGAATATCTTGTTTGAAACTATGCTAATGACCAAGAATTCACTCAGGTCTGTTAAACCTCAGACAGAGACGCGGTTCAAGGTGTAAGAACAACAATTTATTGACAGCAATTTAAAATATGTCAAATTAAAAGAGTCGGTCACTGAATTGCATATGTGCTATAAATTCAGAGATGAGACTTAAGGGCGAATCGGATGCCCAGAAAATCACCAACTCACACCTGCAGCTCAAACCACGAGTGCATGAACAATTATGGCACACAAAACTCTGACCTTAAACTGTGAATGTTGCTACTGTCTACTTTTGGTGTCCAGTTTTGGTGAGGCTGTGCAAATTGTAGCTTTAGTTTCCTATTCTGAGCTCATAGGAGTGGTACCCAGCGTGGGTTTCTGCTGTCGTGGCACATCTGCTACAAGGAGTTCAGAGAACTCTTCTGCATAGCTTGGTTGTATCAAGTGTTGCCTTCATCTCAGCCCCACACAATGTGGCCATTCTCCTCTCACCTCTGGCCTTTCTCCTTCAGACCATTTGTCTGTGAACCCCAGAGATGGTTTGTGTGAAAATCCCAGTAGATCAGCAGTTTGTGATGTACAAAGACCTCCAGCAACCATGCCATGTTCAAAATGCTTTTCTTCCTGATTCTGATGCTTGGTTTAAACTTCAGCAGGTTTCCTGTTCTTTGCATGCAACAGTTTTATCTTGCATTTAGGGATTCAGTGATAACTGTGTTCACTCTTCCTGAGGCTTGGAGTGGTACCTATTATACTGTACTTATAATAACTAACGGCCCTGATGTTATTTTTGTTTTTTTCAATAGTCAATCAATGACCTCGTGAGCTGGCAGATATTTCATCTCCTGAGTTTTTAACACTATTAAAGTTTCCCACGTGTTTCTGAATGCGCTGAAATTTATTAAGTTTATGTTTTACTAAAACAGAAAACAATAACTACAAATAACTTTATAGTGATTTGCAAAATGCTGCATTCTGCTTCTATTTACATTTTACACAGCATCCCAACTTTCTTAGCAATAGGTTTATACTTTCTGTACCTTTTTCCAGTAAATGAGGTTTATCTTGTTAAAACGACAGTGAAAGTGAAAGGGATTACTTTCTGACAGTAGTGGGAACATATGACTGTGGACCTGTGTTTAGTGATGTCACTTTTTGGCATCACTGCGCCAATCTGCTGTTTTGCTTTCTTTTTCAGTCTACAATTACTGCAGATGCTCTTCCTTTGTAAGAAAAGTCTCACCTAGATGTACGTCTGTGAGAAGTGGTCGTTTCAGGTTCACCAGTGTCGTGCTCTTTAATCCTCTGCACTGTTGGCACGTGTTACACTGTAGCGTAAAGACGTCTCGATGAGTGTGGATTAAAATCATCGCAATAACTTCTGACACAGATTCATTTCACTGTTTGTATTTCATTGTCACTGATTGCAGAGAGTCTTGTGAAAAGATCGAGAGGAGAGCCGGTTATGACTCCATATGAAACTCAGAATGTTATTACGCTGATTGTCTGTAAAATCATGGGCAGGACTTTGTTAATGAATGTGACTCCAGGTTCACGGTGATGATGGGAAATGAGACTGTACTTCTCCACCTGACTGGTTTAACAGCAGAGGACAGTGGGAGATACACCTGCGAGTGCATAAAACCTGATGGAACATTTAATCTTCATCTTAATGTCCCCGTAAAAGGTAAAGTCACTTTGTTCTTTGTTTAAATCGACCACACTGTGACTAAATTTATATTTGTTTAAATGAATGAATCTTTGTTTTAAATATGTCTGATATGATAACGCAGTGCATGATGTGTGTTTGATTTACAGATGATGTCAGTCAGAAAAGATTAAATCAGAAAGAATGACTAATCCCATTTATTTGATTGGTGTGGTGTTGTCGTCATCCTAATAAGTGGAGTTATTCTGGGATTCATCTACCAAGTGAAAAGCCTATGGTGAGATAATCTTTGACTGTAGTGATATTAAAGCTCATTACACCATTTTGATTGACGTCTTCTCTTAAGGCGCTGTTTGAGGTCAGAAGCATCCGGACAGTGTGTGCATGAAACTCACAGCTCTTTGTAACATATTCTCATATTCTAAACACCAGCTAGCTTAAAGTTTGTTACTAGACACACAGAAATGCACATTTACAGTCTTGTGAAGAAAAAACGAAAGACGATGTAGTCTGCTGAAAAACTAAATACACACATGATTTAGTAGCTTGTAGAACCATGTAGGTAAATTTGCATGCACAGGTCACACTGCAGCATTGAGGTCTGAACTTTGACTCCATTTTTTCTTTTTCCGCCGCTCTGCTGCAGATTCGATGCTGTGTTTGGGATCATTGTTCTTTCAAATGACTCAGTTTCACCTCCTGCTGTTAAACAGATGGTTCTAGAATACTTTGGTATACAGAGGAGTTCATGGACAACTCAATGACTGCAAGGGCCCCAGGTCCTGTAGCTGCAGAGCAAGCCATAATCACCACAGTGCCACCATCGTCCTTAACAGTTGGTCTGAGGTGTTTGTGCTAATATGCTGTGGTTGGTTTTTTGCATTATGAACAAACATCTTCAGTTTGGTCTCATCTGTCCAAAGGTGCATAAAGTCTTTTGGTTTGTTCAGCAGCAGCTTTGCAAAGATGTGCTGCCATGGCCTTTTCAGTCAAAAGAGGATTTCTCCCAGCATCTCACCCAAATGAACCGTACTTGCTCAGTGTTTTCTAATTGTACTGTCATGAATTTAAAATATGCAGATCCTGACTGAAGCCTTTAGAGTCTGAGGTGCAGCTCTGTTTCTCTGAACATTGCACTGGTTGACCTCGGGGGTGAATTTGTCAGGATTTCTACTCCTGTTATGATCGTGGCATTGCGTTAACACACTACGGTTACATGGTTACGTGTATATTTATAAAGTATATATAATTATTTGTTGAATCGACTATTGCGGTTTCCCCACGCTTACCTCAGCCTATGACTTTTTAGCTTGGTTACTTGCACAAATAGGAAGTGGCTGTGAGTTGATTATGTATGTGTGACAACAAGCATTATATGCTATTTTTCAAGAACATGAACATGACCCAGATGACCCCTACACAAGCTTTCAACAGCCAGCAAATGATCTCCACCAAACACTCTCCTCTGACCAGCATCACACCCAGACACACTCAGCACAGAAACTGTCCCAAACCAAAAGCTCGGTTACTACGGACTGTTGTTTGCCACATCGTTAAAATATACTTTGGCAATGTCACAAATGCCATGGTACTGGGTTAATGACCCAGTGTTTTGTGTGTTTCAGTTCTATTCTTTGATTATGGTTATTTTCTCTGTTTCATGGTTTATTTTGAAGGGTCTAGTGTGTTTTTGTCATTGTGTTTAGGTTCACTCCCCCTGTGGCATCATTATGTTTATTTCAGTCAGCTGTTTCCCCATGTGTTCCCCCTGATCACCTCCTGTGTGTATTTAAATCTGTCTTCCTTTGTTCATTATTCAAAAACACCAGTTTGACAACAAATTTATTTCCATCTGCAGTATTGATTATGGGGAATGTCTCATGCTCCTGAAACACTGATCATTTAGCTGACCTCATTTCTTTAGGCATAGAATTTTGTAAAATGTTGTTAACCTAGACCCGATCGACTGAAATAATCCCAGCCCAAAACATTTCACCACAGACTTATATGAACCAATATTCATAACACTGGGTGAAACTCGTAATGCAATCTAAATACAACAAAATGTTTGGAATATGACTCCTTTTTTTTCATGATCATCAATTGTGCACAGTTACTCACAGATCTCTGATTCTGTGTCTCTGTAAATGCTAGTTGGAAAAAATATTGAAGAATCAAGAAGTTTATTGTCATATACACCGGGGGAGGTCCTTGATGATGTTGTGTTCCCTTTTTATAAACAGTGACCTGCAGTGATCAGAACCTCTTTTCTGACGCTTGCATTCGTGATCCTGTTCTTTCTGTAACTACCTACTTGCTCGTGACCATATGTGAGGGCAGGGATGTAGATCAACCTCTACACCAAGAGCCTCACCTTTATACTCAGCACTCTCTTTACTACACAGACTGGTGCTTTGTCTGCATCACTCTAAAAGTGGACAGCAATTCAGACCTGGTGATGATTTTCATTCTCAGAGCTTCACACAGGATTGTGAATGTTGAATGTGAATTGTTGGCAATGTGGACCAAGTTCCTGCAATGGTTGTACTGAAATGAGCCAGACACCCCATCTCAAGGCAAACTTCATCCTCCCCAGATGCTCAGCTACTGCCTCAGTGACCTTACCCCCAGTGATGGGTGTGTCAGTTTTCCTTCCACTGCCTGACTACATCCTCTGTTCAAGTCAGCAACACCCCACCCCAAAGGTGCAGAACTTGGTCCAGTGTCCCCAGCCCCGGCCCATCCTCTGAAAGTTGTTGAAGTTCTGCTGGAGGTGGGAGTTAAAGGTCTCAGAGACCAGGGCCTCTGCCAGTGTGAGAGAGTGCACAAGGTCTGTCCAGCATGCTCTCCCGCCAGCTGACTCACTACCACGTGATCAGTTCAGTCCACCTGAATCTCTATGATGTAAAATGGGGTGAGCTGGTCTTGTATCTTCCTTGGGTTGATAATCATCTCCTTAGTCTTCTCAGCCTTTAAGGAGAGATAATTTTATTTGCACCAGGACACCAGCTGTGCCACCTCTACCCTGTAAGCTGTCAATAATAAGCCAGATGACGGTTGTGTAGTCAATTAACTTGATGGAGGTGTTTCTTTGGGCGAGGAGGTTGTACACGTACAGGAGTGGACTGAACACACAGCCTTGTGGATCCTTTGGATCCTTGTTCTCGGTGTCTTTGTGCCTGATGTCCTGGTACCAGCTATGGCTGCATAAAGTCCATCTATAAGGAAGTTCAGGAACTAGCAGCAGACGGATGGTGGTAGTCCAAGGCTAAAGAGCTTAATTTCCCAAGAGAAATTATGTGGAACAAAAACTCTCTGAATCCACATGATTGAGGGACCGATAATAAAACAGATGAAAGAACAAGTAAGAAAAAGAATAAGTAAGAAAAAAAGCTAAACTAGTAAAAGCAGCAGCGTGCTGGTTGGTGCATGTACAAAGGTGGTGAATCGAAGTGAGCATGACAGGGCCATAGTCATTCAAACAGGTTATGCTGTTTTTTTTCCAGAGAGAGGCACTGTGGTGGTGGGGTTCAAGCATGCAGGCACAAAATGACTGAGAAACCTATTACAGACATTGCCAGGGTAGCTGCTTTTGGGGGTGAATTCTCCTCATACCCTTGGATGCCTCAGTCAAAGTCAGTGTGTGAAGAGCTCCATGCTGCCTCGGCTAGTAGAATGTCTCTACGTTGGTTGGTGTTTAGTCAAGCAAGCGAAGCATTCAGCTCATCAAGTAGAGCATTGCGGTTGGCTGTGCCCCATCTGTTCCACTGCTGGAAATCAGTAACGTGTTGCACACTGAGAATCAGAGATGCTGCATTATCCTGTATTGTGCCTTACCTCTGGCCTTCCCTGATATATAGGTCTACATAGGTCATATTTGGCCTGTGGAGTGCAGTGGAGTGTGCATGCAGCGCAAAGGGAAAAGCATTATGTTTTGAAAGTAGGCCATGCTGCTGCTCAAAAAATCACACAAATACAAAGTCGCACAAAGTGGGGCCTAATTTTCCAGTCACTTTTGAAGTCAGTGTGTGAACAAAGTCACTTCCGTCAAGTGTGTGTTTTGATGTCATGACACAGTTTTAATTTCTAAGTGCGTTTCCTTTTTAAACAGGCTTTGAGGTTCAGTTAGCCACAGAAAAGAAATTACTGAGGGGGCAAGTCTCCTCCTTTCAATATAATCTACCGTACACTGACACCAGCTACAGTCACTTCCTGACCAATATGACTCTACGGAAACTTTGCTTTGTCCTGCTTCTGCCTATACTTGTGTGTTACAGTGATGAAGGTAAATATTTTTTTATTAATCATGTCTTCAGTTATTTTCTATCTTTCTTTGCAGTTACATAAAAAAGAGATGTGCTTTCACAAAAACATAATCACATGTTATCAATTATAGCAGTGATGAACTCAGACTTGGTTGTATATTTACTGTAAATGAATGATTGCAGAGATGCTCGTGAAGAAGGCTGGAAAGAAACCAGATGTCACTCGAATATGCAGCAACATTACTTTTATTTATGTAGGATTGTTTTGTTGTTGTTGTTGTTTTTTTACAGTTAATCTGTGTTAGGTTTTATTACCTGTATTTACCAATAAATGTTGGTAACTTAGCAACTGTATATCACACAGAACTGACTTCCAGTTTTACATATTTCAGCTGGTGCGGAGATTCTTATGAAAATCATTGACAAACAACCAGATGTTACTCGAATATGCAGCAACGAAACGCTGAACGTGATCATGCTGATAGTGTGTAAGATCAGCACACAGAGGAGCAGAGGAGAAGAGTGCAGGCTGCTGTATCGACATGGACAAAACTTTGAGCATGGATGTGACTCCAGGTTCACACTGATGAAAGAAAACGGGACTGTGTTTCTCCACCTGACAAATGTAACAGCAGAGGACGGCGGGAACTACACCTGTGAGTGTGTACAGACCGGAGGAACATATAAGCTCCAGCTCAGTGTCACTGTGGAAGGTAGGAATGTTTTATGTGATTTCCTGCTGCGCTAATGTTGTATTTAATCAGTTTTCTTTTTAGATATATTTTCTTTCATACGTCGTTTAATTGCATGAGGATTATTAAGAATTTTCATTCACAGCTAGTCAAACATAAGAAAGTGGACCCAAGTACAGTATTTGATTTGTGTAGCTTGTTTACGTCTGTGTGTGGATCGTTTTTATATTCATTGCTGTGATTACAGATGTCCTGATGATGCCAGCACAATATCATTGTTATGCTTCTTTATATTTAATGTCAGTGCCAATCTCAGAGGAGGAAGAGAACATCAATTCAACAGACACGTCTATTTCTCTTTATTTGATCACTGCAGCAGGAGTCGTCATTGTAACTGGAGTTAACCTGGCATTTTTCTACTGGTTGAGAAGTCGTGGGTGAGAAACTTTCATTCTTGTAATAGTTTGAAGAATTACTTTATTGTGTTCATCACAAATTGTTGGCAGATGAAGTGAAAAATAGATGAAATTAATAAAAATTTGTGCCAGATATATTCACTCTGTAAATCTCTCAGATGGTTTTCTACCATTTCTCTCTGCACATATGTGACTGCATGTTTCATTAACACTGACATCCTTTCTTATCCAAAGTTGCCGTTCACGCTCAGAAACAATTGAAATATCCGTACGTAAAACTTCATCTTCTGTGGTGAGTAATCGATTCTTAAGCTTTACCTGTACAGTCAAAGTAGTGAGACGTTTAATGTTTGTCATTTTAGTTACAAAGATGTACAACTGAAGTATCTACAGTATATCTACAGTGCACTCTGTGCACTCAGTTGGAACGCTGAGGTTTCAAAAGCACTTTTACCCACCAGTTTTTATTTAATTCAGAGGTCTCAGGAACGTGGTTTCTAACCAGATACTTACCCCGGACAGCAGTACTTTGCCTCCAGAGTCACTGAGATGAATATTGGACCAGGAGATGTCCTTTAATGTGCAGCAGAGTGTTTCTTCTTCACTAAACTCTTTTCACTCTCTGTGTTTTTATACGACTGATTTTAACGATTAGTAATAATTAAACTCTCCCATATTTTGCCTTTTGTCCTTTCTCTCTGTCACCATGTGCTTGCTTATAGGACGTCGTCTGGTTTTGCTTTTAATATTGCAGGGCCTTAGAGTGTTTTACAATATAAACACATTGAGACAACTGTTGTGAACTGATGCTCAATAAATAAATTGAACTGCATTATGATGCAGTATAATTTTTTATATATTTTCTTATAGTATGACAATGACCTGGGGGACCAGTGCAGAAGCCTTCGGCAGCCAGGAAATGATCTCTATCAAAATATCGCCTCAGTCCGCTATCAGCGTAACATCAGGACACATGCAGCAAGACGTGCTGAAAATGTCTGCAAGGATAATCTGGAAATGGATCAGATGTCTAATGACTATGAAAACATTTGAACTAGAACACAAGTTAACTTCTAGTTTGTTTCAGTCATCCAGTTGAAGTTCACAGGGGTGCTCGAGCCTGTCCCAGCTGTGCAAAGCCAAAAGCCAAGGTACATCTTGGATACACTGTCAAAGTGCGAGCAGACAATAGACAAATCTTCATGCTCACAATAAGTGGCCAATTTAGAAGTGCACTTAACCTAAACCAGGCATGTCTTTGGCCCGTGGGACAAAACTGGAGTAGCTGTCAACAATCAACAGAGGCATTGACTCAATACTAACAAGTTTGTGTCCAGCTTGGGAGGTATGTGTCAAAGAGTCAACAGAGAAGTGTTTTCAGTGAATGCAGATGTTCTCCTGTGCAGTTTTCCAAAATACCAACTGCACAGTGCATGATGTGGATGAAGCAAAACGGGTGAAAAAAATATCACAGATCAAAAAAGATGCATGAGAGTCACAGACCAGAGCTGCAGCGGACATTTGTCAGTGTTTTTACCTCAGTTTCACTTCAGTGCTTTGTATGTTATAACTTCACTCTCCTCCATGGCTGGCTGATGGACCAACAACAGCAGCCCACAGACCGTTTGTGCCATATATTTGTAACACTGCTCCCATCTGACAACAGACGCTCTCTGCAGGTAGACGGGTGGTTTGAAGCTGACCACAGACTGCCCGGAGACTGCCACTGCACTACCACCATTACGATATTAAGTTACAACAACACTGTGTGACAGTTAGTTCTCTTATTAAGAGACATTAATACCAATAAGCTGCTAACATGATGTTGTATTTTATTTACATGTCTGTTTTAGCACTTTAACATTTGCATCTGTCTAACTGGCTAACCATGCAAGACTATTGCAAGCATTGCTCTGTAATAGTGCGACATTTTGGACCCCAGGAGGTCCTTCTGTATCTGCACGATGTTTGACCTGCAGTCTTTATAGCCGCCTATGTATATTCTTTTAAACCTTTTTATTGTTTTTAAATGATAGTTACGGACCAAATGTTAAACTATATAGTTGAATATATAGTTAAAGTGTTTCTCTAGATACAGAGAAAGGTTTTACATCAAAAGGTCATCTGTCTGCATATAAAACAGAAGCTTTCATGCAGATGCACTTCCTGTTTAGAGACTTTGAGGTTTAGGTAGTGACGGGGGTGATTTACTGAGCGTGTAAGTTTTCCTCCTGTCAACACACTCTACAATGCCGCCCACATGCCACTCCTGTCCAGTCTTGAAAGCAAAACATGTATGTATAGTATAAAATGGTGAAATGCTGATTTCCATGTTTCAATTGAATCACTTGATTGTAATCAATTGATTGCAGAGACTTTTGTCAAGACCCTATAGAATCAGAAGTCCCGTGAACATGCACTAATAAAAGCTGCAGTTGTAATAGGGGATAAAGTGGTGTGCACAATGTGTGTTTGGATAAGATGTCAGTAATGCATTCACATTAAAATCACAGGGTTTCTTTCTTTTTCTTATTTTTCTTACATATCATGTAAAAAAACACTCCTGCAACATTTTTTCTCTGCCACAGATTTAGGAGAGGAAGAGTCCAGCATTTCAACACCTGTGCAAATGTTAGTTTATTTGATAGGTGCATCAGTAGTAATTATTTAAATTAGAGTTTTCAGCAGTGTTGTTGTATTTACAGCAAAGTGCCTGCAAAGTGTAAAAACTAATTAACTGATGATACTAGACCCTTAAAAGAGATAAACACCACTAGTCAAGTCATAATGGCTACTTACAAATACATAAGCACTCAACACAACCCACACAGTGATCTAATGCACAAAAACAAAGGAGACTTAAACTGGCTGAATCAATTACTGTAAAGAAAACATGGAGGAAGGCTTCCTGTGGTGTCTGGCTGCAGTATAGGTCATAAACCTGCCTCCTGCATTACAGCAGACAGGTCAGGGGTCAAATGAAAAGCAAAATGTTTACCTCAGATTAAATATTTCCCACAGTAAATTGGACAGAACTGGCCAGCTAAACACACGAGGGGATACAAATAGAAAAAATTATCTAAAAACAAAGAATGAAAACCAACTGTTAATTTAATACTTACTTCAAATTAAAAGTAATCAAACACAAAACTGACCAAATATCAAACTCAGAAATAAAAAAACAAAAACAAACCCCAAATAATATATTTAAGATGAATGGTTTAGATTCCCCCCCCCCACCCAATGAGAAATGACGTAAACAAAACTTCCTGTAGCAGTGATAGCTGTGCTGCATTGAAAACAACACATCATTTTCTCTCCAGTTACCCTCAGCAGTCCAACAGACCTCCAGCACCAGTAAAACATTAACCAGAAATTGTTTATGGGACATGTGTCGTTATTTATGTTTGTGGAAATCCATCCATCCATTCGCTTCCGCTTATCCTTTTCAGGGTCGCGGGGGGCGCTGGAGCCTATCCCAGCTGTCATAGGGCGAGAGGCGGGGTACACCCTGGACAGGTCGCCAGTCTGTCGCAGGGCCAACACACAGGGACAGACAACCATTCGCACTCACATTCATTCACACATTCACACCTAGTGACAATTTGGATTATCCAATTAACCTATCCCCACAAGTTGCATGTCTTTGGACGGTGGGAGGAAGCCGGAGTGGCACGGTGGTTAGCACTGTTGTCGCACAGCAAGAAGGTCCTGAGTTCAATTCCAACATCAGGCCGGGGTCTTTCTGTGTAGAGTTTGTTTGTGGAAATGTGCATTAAAATTAAAATAAAGATGCTGGTGTCTGACGTTACTGACTTCCCAATTGTGTGGCTTCTGGGGTGGCCTTCACAATTCAATTTTATTTGCACAGCGACAAATCACAACAATATAAAGTCGCCTCACGGCACTTTATATTATAAGGCAGACCCTACAATAATACATACAGAGAAAAAGCCCAACAATCATATGACTCCCTATGAGTGAGCAGTCTGGAGACAGTGGGAAGGAAAAACTCCCTTTTAACAGGAAGAAACCTCCAGCAGAACCAGACTCAGGGAGGGGCGGGGCCATCTGCTGCGACTGGTTGGGATGAGAGAAGGAAGACAGGATAAAGACACGCTGTGGAAGAGAGACAGAGGTTAATAACAGGTATGATTCAATGCAGAGAGCTGCATTAACACACAGTGAGTAGGAAAGGTGACTGAAGGAGAAATACGCATTGCATCATGGGAATCCCTCAGCCACATACACCTGTTGCACTACACAACAAATGCAAGCATGTCAGTTTTATTCATTTTATGCTCATCTTCGTACAAATTTTAAAGGTAATGCAGTCAAAACTTTGTAAGTATCTGAGTGATTGGATGAAGCGGTTTGATGACGTAACACGCTATTTTAGTTTAAAATGCTTATAATGTTATGATAAATGGTAGTTTTGTTGTTACTTTTACAATATTATCCATCCTTCAGCTTCAGCGAACATGACAGTTAGCAGTGTAATAATTCCTCTGTGATAAAGAAAAATTAGCTTGTTTTCTTTTTGTGTGGGAGCTCGCACAGTGTTTCAACTTTACAGCCTTTTAATATGAAAGTCCTGTCAGTACACTTCCTTTTTACATCATTTCACACTTGCCCCGTGAAGGGCAACAGTCTGACGTCTGCTTAGCCAGGAGAGCTTCAGCTTGTTTCTTTCCGCACATCTTCCTCTTCACTGTCGGTGGCTCACAGACATGTTAACAAGCATGGACGTATCAAAACTTTGCTTGATTTTGCTGTTACCACTAGCTGTGTCCCATGATGCTGAAGGTAATACAAGGAAACTATTTTCATTATGCATTATTAATATTTTTAAATTTATAACCTCCTTGCTTTTAGTTTAAACTAAACACATTATTATGGGATTAAAAAGATGGTTTAACATTCACAAAATATAGAAACTAAAGTCCTCTCTGACACAGGCTGAATCTTGTATTTACCGTATTTTGCTGTCCCTGTTTACAGAGACTGTTGTGAAGACAGTCAGGAGAGAACACGATGTCACTCGGATTTGCAACAAGGAAAGTCAGACTACTATTGTTTTGATTATCTGTAAGATCAAAAGACAGAGGGACACAGGAGGAGAGTGTCATCTGCTGTATCGACACGGAGAGAACGTTACTTAGGAATGTGACCCCAGGTTCTCAATAACAAAAGAAAATCAGACTGCCTTTCTGGAGCTGACCAGTTTAACACCAGCTGATAGTGGGAACTTCACCTGTGAGTGTACAAACACTGGAGGGACATATATTGTCCATATCAGTGTCACTGTGGAAGGTAAATGCATTTTAGTTTCTTTATTTGACACAGTTATTCAGCACTGTGTTAGCATTGTATTGACCTGCTTATGTGTTTTTTATTCTTGTAATTTGTTCATTTCTTTTCTTCTTATTTTCACTTACAGCAGTTTAAATACTCTCACTGACTCATTTATCAGGTACATCTTTGAACCGAGTTGGACCACCTTCAGCCATCAAACATGTCTTCATTTTTTGTGGCACAACAAGGCGCTAAAAACATTCCTCAAAGATTCTCAAGACATATTGAAATTACATCATCACACAGTTGCTGCAGATTCGTCAGCTGCTCTTACTTGAAGCAAACTTTCCGTTCCACCACATCCCAAAGGTGCTCTGCTGGATTGAGATCTGGTGACTGCGCAGGCCGTACATGATTTGAGCGCCGTGACATGGTGTGGTATCCTGCTGGAAGCAGCCATCAGACGATGGGTATTTTTTGGGCATAAAGACATGAATGTGGTCAGCAACAACCTTCAGGCAGGCTGTGGTGTTTAAATGATGCTCAGTGGTTACTACAGGGTCCAAAGTTTGCAAAGAAAATCCCCCACAGAGCATTACACCACCAGCAGTCTGAACTGTTAGAAATCAACTCATCGGGCAAGGCATCGTTTTTTTAGTCTTCTGTTGTCCAGACTTGCAAACTGTAGCCTCAGCTTGCTGTTGTTAGAGGACAGCAGTGATATCCAGTGTGGTCCGCTCTGCCTCAAGGTTTGATGTGTAAACAGCATTTTTACCCAGAGAATCACAGCTCACTGGATATTTTCTATTTTTCAGACCATTGTCTGTGAACAGAGATGATTGTGTGGAAAAATCCCAGCAGATCAGCAGTTTGTGAAGCACTGGGACCAGTAACATGTGCCATGTTGCTCTGTTTGAGCATTGATTTGCTGACATTTTATTATTTTATTAACCTTTATTTAACCAGGAAGATGAAGCTGACATGTGATTGACAAATGAAATGAACACTGAAATATTTGTGTTACACCCTGAACAAGTATACCTCATAAAGTGGCCAGTGAATGTATATAAGCAGTTGGACCAATTTCAGTTCATAGTAATATTCAGAAAAGATGCAAAAGAAGAAGAAGAAGACAAAAGAAAAGAGCACAGTGACAATATTTAAAGCTCTGTGGTTATAAAACTGGGGTTTCATTACTTCACTCAGAGTTTCAGTAGACGTAAACTGTGTTTGATTTGTGTTTTGATTTCCAGGAAATGAAAGTAAATGATTTTACTGACAAATGCATCTTTTCAATGATTTAGACACAAACGAGGCCCACACTTCAGCAGACAAATCTTTTTCCGTTTATCTGCCCGGTGTTGTGATCATCTTTATAACTGGAGTTATCGTGGGATTTATCTACTGGAGGAAAAGTAATGGGTGAGACTATTTTTGCTGCAGTAATTCAAAGATGATATAGATGTAGAGAAAGTAAAAGGAAACATCACATTTCAATAAATGAGAATTCGGTGTATGTTAAACATCATGTCTAGAATGAACACTTTTTATCCTTCCAAAAATAATTATCATTATTAAGAGAGAAGATAATATAAATGTAGATGTTCTTACTTGATTTTTCTCTGTTTGAATGTGAATAGTGTTACACTAATGCTGACATCCTTTCTTATCAACGTGGCTGCTTAAGGTCAGGAACATCTGGAGTGTCTGTACCTGAAAATCCCAACGGTTTGGTGAGCAATTTATTGCTACGATCTACAGCAGCTAGTTAAAAGTTTGCCAGTAAACATAAAACATGTACATTTATGTTTTAGGATGTTACTTATATAGATAATTACAGATTAGTGTTATAATACTATTAGTGCCAACTTCAGTGTCCTTTATTTTGTGAAGAAGCTCTTACAGAAATGAGCAGAAACATTAAATAATCCAGGCAACAGATGGAGAGATTTAAAGATCAATAGAGTGTGTGGGTAGACCGGGTTGAACTTGATTAATACCTAAAATATTTCACTTTTCTAAAGGATGACGATGAGCCAGATCAGCCCTATACAAACCTTCAGCAGCCATCGAGTGATTCCTACCAGACTCTCATCTCAGTGAACCATCAACACAACAACAAGACACGCTCAGCAAGAAGCACAGGAACTGTGGGAGTGGATAATAAAGCTCTATGAAACATTTTAAAGTATATAAAACTTTAGGTGACATACTAATATAATAATATTCATATATTATAATAAACGTCCATCTTTTCACACTGGATAGTTGTTTCCCAGTAATGGAGACCATTCAGTCATAATACTCCAACTCAGGCTCTCAGATTTAATACAATACAAACACAATAAACTGTGGCAAACATGACTCTTTGTATCAGACTAGTTTTGTTTTTGAACAAACATCTCATCATAATTTGAACACAATGTCCATCCAGATAAACAGAGAGATCAGTCTGGCTTAAACAATGTTGGTGGTTTACCTTCTACTGTCCTTCCACTTTTATGCACTTCTATTTTAGACATAGTAAAAGTTTCAGTGTAGACACAAGAGGTGAAATAAGGAGGGTGCAAGTCTTCCTGCTTTCACTATAGTCTACCTCACACTGTCAGCCACAGTTACTTCCTCACCAGCATGACTGCACGGAAACTCTGCTTTCTCCTGCTTCTGCTTGTGGTTTTTAGCAGTGAAGGTAAATATATATAATTAAAAAAGAAAAGCTGTAAAGCCAGGTGTTTAAGAAGAAAGCTTTAGTTAGGTTAGTGAAATAATATATGTGATTGATTTTCCCACAACAACAAATATATAGAAACTATAATCCCGATTTTGTTTCATTTTAACTGGAACAATTTATAGAGACTCTTGTGAAGACAATTGGAAAGAAACCCGATTCCACTCAAATATGCAGCAAAACAACTCTGAATATTACTGTGATGATACTGTGTGAGATCAGCACAGAGAGGAGCCGAGGAGAACAGTGTCGTCTGCTCTATCGTTACGACCGAGGCTTTATTCATGGCTGTGACTCCAGGTTCACACTGATCAAAGAAAATGAGACTGTGTTTCTCCACCTGCTCAACTTAACATCTGAAGACAGTGGGAACTACACCTGTGAGTGTGTATTTCGTGGTGGATTGTATGTTCTCCATCTCAGTGTGACTGTGAGAGGTAAAAACATTTTCTATTTATACCCACACCGCAGATTCAAGGTGGATGTTTGGAACTGCGTTAACACTTTCTTTTCTGTCATACATGGTTTGAGGTCGTCATTCCCGCCTGCAGCGGCTTAATGAAAGGTTTCAGTCAGGAGATGAACATCTGGAATGTTTTTAAGCTCTTCTTCTGGCTAATTTGTTTAAAATTTCATTATAAAACTGCTCCAATCACAACTTTGGTGTTATTTCATCAGTGAAATGTTTGAATGATGCAATTGTAACTCTAATGTAATGAAAAGATAAACATGTTTTCCACTTTAATATAACAGGCTAATGCAAATTTCGTGACTTTTCATGTTTTCAAAATGAAGTTTTTTTGTGTGTGTGGCAATATTCAACAGACGATGGAGATTCTTCTGGCATGAAGTTCATGGCTACAGTTCCCATCATTTCTGCTGCTGCTTCACTCATCAGTGTGGCTGTGATAACCTGTGGTTACAGCCTGAGGAGAAATCCTCGCAGGTGAAAACTTTTACTGACGCACTTAAACTCATGAAATGACCCTTTGAAATCACTTGAGCACATTACTGCATACAGCAGCCACTGTGGTGTTCAAAGTATCTCATAGGTTCTTTTAAAACACCACACATTAGTTGTAGACATAGCTAGTCTTGTTTTTGAGGTATTTTTCACCCCATGACCTCTGATGTTTTTATCCTAACAGAGAAAACAGATCAGGTCTAACTAACTTAACAGGATCTGAAACTCGCCAGATGTTTGTCAGTTTTCCATAGTTCTGTTTTACACTTAATTGTGCCGAGGCTGCAGTGCATTATGTCTGTGTTTTAAGCTGCACTTTAATTAAATGTAAATGACAGTGTAAATTGTTGTTTAGGACAAAGAGGACCGCTACATGAGCCTTCATCGGCAAAACATCGATGTCTACCAAACTATCTCCTCCGGTCGCCTTCATCATGATGCTGAGGCCACTGCATGTCACAGTCATGTACAATAATAATCAGAGATGGAGTTTTTACCCTGACTACGTGATCTATAAAACTATGATGCTAGACATGCTATCTATAAAAGACACTGACATTTTAACTTGCCAGCATCATGTGTACTGTTAGTTTGTTTTGCACTGAAAAAAGAGAAAAATATTAACGTCCAGTAAAACTTGTAATGATGTTGTGAATGAATTGCCTTAATTCATGGCTTTTAACACCATTTAATTTCTGTTTTTTATCTGGTTTGAACGTTGAAAATCCTCCACTTGGCTCTGTGGCCTCTGCCACCATTATGGTTTTTGCTATACTGGTCCACTTGATAGTCATATTTTATTAGAATTTGATTCTGATTTTACTTTATTTTGAGTCATTAGAATCAGAACGGGGGTCAGGAAAGAAGAAAAAAGATAAGCTGGGGAGAAAGTTAACAGAAGAAGAGGGAAAAATAGAGAAGAAGAGAAATAGATGGAGAGGAAGAGAGAAAAAATACTGAAAATCTATTTCATCATCTGCTGAAAAACACAAGGAAAAACCAACACAGTGGGGAACCCACAGCAACAACCAATAATATGCAGTAAGTAGGCTAGTAAGTAGTAGTAAATAATAGATATTAAATGTTACTGAGCAGTAAATGGGCCCAGAGGGCCGAGACCTGAGGGCACCCCACCCGCAGCACAGGCCCAACAGAGCCAGGGGGCCGGGCCCCACCGAGCAGCCGCCCAGAGTGAGCCACTAAACACAGAGAACCACTAATGCACTGTGGGTGGGGGCACCAGCTACTGGCAGGAAGTGTGGTGGGGGGAAATAATACGTGACTATTTTTATGTGGAGTGGAATTAAACTGCCATAGAATATGCTTGTGGTGGATTTGACTCAACACAAGCGTATTGTCAAAGTGTTCTTTGGCATGCATCGAGACAGTTTCTCAGATACTGAAGTGACTTGAGCAGAGCCAGTTAAAGCCTACTGTGCTTGAGTGGGCAGCTCAAGTTTCCACCTGGAAGGTTTAGTGAGACAAAGACAGGAAGTTAAAGCTGCTGACTAATAATCTGCAGGTTCCTGATTTGAGTCTCTGTTAAGAGGATGGTGTCTCTGAGATAATTGCTTTTGTGCATCGATAAATAAACAGGGAAATAAATGAATAGAAAAAAGCATCCGAGCGGATGTGCACCGATGGTGTGCCCACTGGTCTTAAAGTGTCTTTGTGCCCCTTACCATTTATGGAGGTCCCATTTGGGCACATTGGCATGGACCTATAGTGTACATGGATGTTGCTTTGTATTAGTTCTGGTATATTATACAACACAATAACATGATGCAGTGCTGCTGTGCACCATTTCTGCAAAGAGTGTGGTGCAAGCAAGGAAGATAAGATAACTCTTGCACAGTCATACCTAGTACAATAATACAACAAAATTGGAAACTGTCCCACCATAACACAATCATTTAGATACAATATTGGACTTTGTTTACATGTAACTGCACAAATAGAATTTAGAAATGTAATTATTGACAAGAGTGAACAACCACTTATAATGTAATCTACAGCTGTGACCAAACAGCTAGATAGAGAATCAGAAGTGTTGTGTTTTCTACAAAGTTTGCTGTTTCAGTGAGAGTCATATGTCATATCATTTCAAACAGTGGTGATCCAGAAATGTTGTACAAACGAGTAAGACTAACTATAGACTTTAGCCAAAGTTGTTAAGTTAGCTAAAGAGTTGGGATTGTGTGTAAGGCATAAATAAACCTAAAATGCAATGTTTTGGACGTTCTTTGGCACATTTCCCTGCTGTAGGGGTCTCTGCAAGCATACGGGGCTCTGAGAGGGAACAAGATGACAACGAGGAATTCTACTGGAAACAGTCGATCATGTCTGTCAAAGCTGAATTCAGGGCAAACTAGGCTAAATTAGTGTTTTTAGCTAACAGCTACAGTAAACATAAAAGTGACTGTTGGGCTATTATTTGTTAACAGGGGCGATTTTAGCCCATTTTTGGGGTGCTTTGGTTCATTTTTGGGGTGCTTTGGTTCATTTTTGGGGGTGCTTCAGCACTTACTTACTTTTTTTTGACAATATTTCCTGTTTGTGTGACACACTACTAAAAATATAAAAGGCAGAACTTGGTTGAGAGGTAACATTTTAATAACAAAAGTATCCATAATATTTTTTAATATTTTGTAATAATTTATTTGTAATAATTTATTCTGTTTCAGGAGTGTTTTTATGTATCTGTATTATATTATACAAACACATTAAAAGTGAATCTCTGTCCAAAATATGCACTCAGTTTACTTCTTACTCACTATGAGCATCATTCATTATTCTCCTCCAGTAATTAAGGTTAGGATATGTATTTTTTTTATTCCAATCCATTCTTCTTTGGCAGCATTTAAATAACCTTGATCAGAATTGATGGTTTTGTTACAGACTTTTCAAAAAAGTGTTTTGCTTTTCTTTCACAAATGTGGGATTAAATTGTTAAAAAGTACAAAACAGTGATGTCATGTTTTGTGACGAGGACCCAGGCACAGAGAGACTTGATGGATTTAAGAATCTTTTGATTTAATAAAGAAATTTGCAGACTTGCACAGAGATGGTAAAATTATGATGACTGATAAAGGAGGCGAAGACAACAGACGATGAGGACAGGGAGGATGCAGGGACAGAGACGGGGAAGAAGTCTCATTGTGACCAGTAAAGTGTATCTTGGCTGGCTGGGCAGCTCTCTGGGTGCTCAGCCCCCCGAAGCTCTGATCCTAGAATCCTCCCTGAATTGTGTTAATACAGTATGTCAACATGAAAGCATAACTGTACAGGGTGGGCCAGTTATATGGATACACCGTAATAACATGGGAATGGTTGGTGATGTTAAAGTCCTGTTTGTGGCACATTAGTATATGTGAGGGGGCAAACTCCTCAAGTTCGGTGGTGACCATGGTGGCCATGTAGAAGTCGGCCATCTGATACCAAATGACACCAAACAAGGCAAAGTAAATAATTTTTAAAGGTAAATGTAGAGGAAACATCAAAAGTTGTCACGGCTGGGGCAGCAGTCGTGTGGTGGAGTGAATGAGGACCAAGATGCAGACGGCGGTGGAGATGCGAGTGGAGATTTATTTACAGTGAAAATAACAAAGGTGAGGGAAGAAGTGAACATCAACCTAAACTGGGACAAACTAACAGACAAAGCAGAAAACATGAGGGCAGCAGGGAAACACAGAGATGACACGAAGAAGGAAGAGAGACGTGGAGAAACACCGATGGACACGGAGACTTTTCACCTGTTCCTTTTGTTTGAAGTGGCCGAACTTGGCCACAGTAGGACGTGGTCTCCCGGTCGCAGCCCGCATGGGGCCGATGCGATGCACTCTATCAAAGGCCATGTTCTTCACCGTGTCCTCCAGCAGCTTCAGGTGGGTTTTGATGAAGGTTTTGCACTCTGAGCCTTCTTCATCACAAGATCCTGGAAGCACTGATCAATGTAATCTTGGAGAGCCTCTAAACTCTCCCCGTTGTTCTCCAGGGTGTTGGAGATGATTTAGACAAATATTGTTAGTTAGAAGACTATTGATAAGTGTATTTGGTAATACTGAAGCTTAAAGGAATTTGTTCAATTCTAAACTACCATTCGCTTTAATTTTACGCCAAAATCTCCGGCGTCTGACGCAGGGGCGGAGCGTGGGGGTGGCTTACTGGGCTTAAGCCCGGGTTGTTTTGTCAGAAGCCCGGGGTCTTTTGGAGTGTAATTTTTCATAGTTAGATGCCTGGCTGACAACTGTATAAAACAAAAAGTACACACAATATTCGAAGCACATAGTGCACACTGTGGGAATTTACGACTGTGCGTGAATCCCCCCTGATATTGGTATGATCCGAGCTCAGGCACTAAGCGACTGAGCGAGGGGGCGGGGCAGCTGCTGCCCGTGAGTGCGCTGTTGGAGAAACGGAGCCAGCCATACTAAGGAGAGCTTAAGTTTGACCAGGTACCAAAGCAAATCATTCGTACTGTACAAATAATGTAAATATGACGGTGCATCACGAAAGATATGAAACTGATCACTTGACCAATATTACGTTACTTGCTCTTCGAGTGAATCAACAAATGGCGAAATGAAAAGCCGAACAAATGCTATTTTTTTAGAGTCTTAGCTTACGTGTGTTTATTTCATATTTTCAGTTCTTACCCTCCCCGACTAAATCGGTTTCAGTTATGTACTGAAATATAAGAATGGACATTAGAGGCTTCTTTCAAAGAAAAAACTCAGGTAAATGTTATTTTATATATTATGCTTTGTATGTTGTTCAGTATATTTCTATGCAAAACAAGAGGGATTTCAGTACACAGCAGGATATTCACATTTGTAACCAGATATTTACACTTTAGGGAGAAAACATAAAACATTTTTACTGTACAACATCAATTTAGAGTAAACTTTTGTTTTAGATAAATATTGAAATATATTTTGAATTAGTTAAATGTCAGAATAAAGAGAGACAGAGCTGTCTATTTATTATCACTTTCATCATATTAAGGAGTACATATACACTAAGTTTATTGTTAATTAATAAGAAAACTCCAGACGATTCCATTCTGAGCTGAAGAAGCTTCTGATAGGTTTGTAGAGTCCATGTGAGTAAACTGGTGGCACAGCTGTGGATGCATATAAGGCAAAACACAGAGCCTGTTTCTGTGACATGGGAACATCAAGAGATGTCAACCAAAACACCAGAAAAAGAACTGTGGAGCTCCATAAGTGTGGCTCAGTTTGAATACAATTTGGTGCCATTTGCAATTAAGAAATACAGATAGTTTCTCTCTTTACTCTTAAAGTTAACAAATATGTTTTTATATTTATCAATCTAAAAAAATAAACATTTAGTCTGATTTGATGTTACAATTAAAAAAGTGTTTTTATCTGAAGAGTAAATATCTGGTTTCAACTGTATATTTGATGATTGTCAGCACAAAGAGGGAGAGAGAGGAGAACGAGGACAGAACAGATGAACAAGAGCAGGTGAGACACACATGTTAGTCAAATGGTTGTTTACCAAAAGTATCAGCGTATCATAGGTCCTCATGTATCTCGTACCTACTGTTTCTTTTTAGGTTTGTTATTTTTCAAATTCTACTTTGGTAGAATTAAAAAACAAGTGTAGTGCAGGTCTATGATGATTTTTAGTGCTATCATCTAGTTCTGATTGTGGTTCTGTCTTGGTTAAGTCCTCAGTAGTCCTGATTTTGAACTGTTGTAGTCCTGTTTTAATTCTGGATCAGTTCTGGGTCTGGTTGAATTGTGGTTTAGTCCCTGTGTCTTGATACAGCCCCGACTTCGTTCTGTCTTGCTGCTCAATTAAAAAACTAGTTTAAGGTGTCCTGCATGTGTGATATATATATTTCCCTATATGAAGTCATTCTTTTTTGAACAAAGCCTATTAATCTTTCAGTCATTTCTACCCCCCCCCCGAAAAAAAAAAAAATCCCACATGCATACTACTCTTTGGGCTAAGCCCCGGGTGTTTCAAATGTCTGGCTCCGCCTCTGGTCTGACGTCAGTTACAACATGAGTCACTTACCTCTGTCACTCTGAAGTCACATTGAGTTTTCCTCACTGACTATTTCAGACAGGATTGTGGGAGCAACACAAAAAGCAGCTTCAGCTGGAAACACACAGTTTAGTGTCTTTGCTGCTCGCTTTAAGTCACAATAAACAGGAAACTCATTGTGTCTCATGTCAGAATCACTCATATACAGGACAGGAAGAGGCGGAGCTTATTTCCTGCAGGGAGAGGTTAGCAGTCTGTGTCTTTCTCATTTCTGACTCCTAAAGAGCTGAAAAACACAGGCTGTTATTGGCTGGCTGACACTGGGATTAATGTCCTTGAAGCCAGCAGTCTTTAATGTCCAGGTTCAGAACGGGCAGGTGAAAAACAGTCCTTTATGTCCTCTGATGTTCAATAAACTGTCCTGATTACTGAGGGAGCAGAGAAAGTGTCTCCATCACTCACCACAGCTGGATGCTCTGAAATCCTGGAATCCAGCTGTGGAGAGGAGCGCCGGCGGCGTGGACGCAGTTTAGTAATCAGGGAACGGGAGGCAGGAGGGAAACACAGCTGGGACCAATTACACACACGAGACAGGAAACAGTAACACAGGACTGTCAAAGTAAAACAGGAAATATAACACAGAGTCCAAAGTAAGGAGACGTGGGACACAATGAAGACACAGAAACAGAAACCAGAACTATAATCACAAAACAAACTCAGAAACATAAAGAGTGAATCAGCTGATTCAGTGTTTGTGACAAAAACATGGATCCTGGTTAATAACTTTTATTTGTTTGTTTCTGTATTATTTTGTGTATCGTTCTTATGAGCTGTTGTTTTTTCAGTGAAATATTATTTCATTGTTTTAAGCTTTTTGTTGACTTTGAAGTGCTTAAGTTGATATTTTTGAACATTTAATTTGTTCGATTATTGTCGAGTCGATAAAACTGTCAAACGCACAGCTGCTTCCAGCACGGCCGGAGGAGAGGTGGCCGAGCAGACGCACAACACACACAGCTCACAGGTTTGCATTTCTAGATATTGCAGATGTTGCAGAAATTGAGAGTAAAGAACTCAGAGATCCAGCGCTGTCTCCTGCCCCTTATTTATACACCACAACACAACGACAGGCGTAACTCACACAAACGGGTAACATGAGGCTCAGATGCTTTGGACGTGTTCACATATACTGGACACAGAATGATGAAGATGGAGCTGCAGGAAGGAGGAAAAGAGGAAAAACACAGAAAAGATTCACAGATGTGGTGAAAAAGGACACGACAGCTTCTGTTTGTTAGTTTGGTTTTTCTTTATTTGGTAAAGATTCAGAAATAAAGAGAAGATCACATGTTTGAATATTATATTAACGTTCTGTAATTACAACAAGTTGTAAAATCTTTCCAGAGTGAGACAGAGACTGTGCAGAGACTGTAGAAGGACAGAGCAGCAGCAGAGCAGTCCAGATACACTGATGATCCTCTGTCAGATCCAGAGGGACACACAGGGCTGATGCTGGACTCTACATTGTGTCTGACAGTGGAGCTGTTCTCAGAGCAGTTCACTCTGCAGCACTGACAGTCATCTGCACTTCATTCCTCTGTCAGTCACTGCTGGATGAAGCTCTCCTCTCCACCTCCCAGTAACATGGCCCAGTCAGAGCGTCTCTACACACAAGCTGCTGCTGCTTCAACCTCTCTGGATCATCAGGACACAGCTGCTCCTCTCTCAGCACACACACCGTCCTGTTTACCATCATCACCTCCACCTGCAGAGAGAAGGAGGAAGAGCAGAGGAGATAAACGAGTGTTTCCAGAGACTCTTCATCAGCTGTCAGTCAGTGATGCAGCACATCCAGTATAAAGAGCAGCAGGGACGTCAGTGCTGGGACTGTACTAGGACTCATTGTTGCTTCACTTTTTCTAATCTTTGGATTTTTATTGAAGTTGCTGAAAATGTTTTTCCCTCCTAGTTTGAGTTTGGACTTTCATTCATTAGAAGAACCTTGGTGTGTCCACTCTGAGCTCTGTAGGAACCCCAACAACAAGCCCAACAATCCAGATGGACGGTTCCAGCTGTTAACTGGAGGAATTCCATCCAAACATCTGCTCTCACTAAATTCTTCCTCACCTACAGACTGTGTTCTTCACTGCTTTAAACTTGGAAATCAATGCAGTCATTGGTCTGCGTGCTGCTTTGTTCAGAGAGCTGATTGGCTGTTGACAGTGTTTGATCAGAGCGTGTCAGCCGTTACTATGGTGACCATAAAGGTGAGAAACAGGAAGTGTTTGTGTCCAATCCTGAAGCCTGTCACCGTTCTCCTCTCACAGCTTCACTGAGAAGCTGCAGCTTTACAGGAAACACTGGATCTTTGTTTCATACTGACTGTGTTTAGTACAATACTGCTGACAGCACCACCCACTCACTCCATCACTCTACTGACCTCAGAGTCTCCAGTCTGTAGTCTGGACTCTGCTGAAGATCAGACAGCTGCTTCACATCTGGATCCTTCAGGTTGTTAAAGTCCAGGTCCAGCTCTCTCAGATGGGAGGGGTTGGACTTCAGTGCTGCTGCCAGATAATCACAGCTGATCTTTGACAAACCACACTTCCACAATCTGTATAAAGAATGAAAGATGTAAGTTTATTAGACAAAGTGCTTGAAATCATTCAGTGTTTCATCATCTGTTCAGAGCTGAAGAAGGTTCAGAATGTAGAAGTTTAGAAAATGGAAACTCCAAACAGCTGAAGCCAACAGGAAGCAGCTTCAAACAGGAAACTGTGCAGAGTTTCAGACTATATGTCCTGATGCAGCCAGTTGGATTTTGGAGATTTGAATCTCTGTTCTGTGACTAAGTCCTTGAATCATTTCTTCCAGTTGGTCCAACAAGACAGACTAAGTATTGGACATGTGTTGTGGCTCCATCAGGGGAGCTTCTAAATGTGATGTGATGGCCCCTCTGGGTCTGTCAGGTCACAGCACTGAAGAGAGCTCAAACTGGGCACACAGCTGTTCCAGTCTGGACCAAAGACTCTATACTGGGACTGAGGGACTGCTTTGACTGCACCCACTGGGACTTTTGAAAGGCTCATGTTCTCACTTAGATCATCGATTTCTACTGACATTTCTTTCTGGGAAAAATGGGGATTACTTTGGAAACAGGAAGTATTTTCCCCAATAAGCAGCCCTGGATTAGTAAATCACTCCAACATGTTCTCAGGCAGAAGAAGCTGTCTTGTTATGAGGGAGAGAAGAAAAAGATTGAGGCACAGAAACCTGTTGAAAGAGAGATAAAGCAGCTAAAATCAGGTGTAAAAGTAAAGCAGAGGATGAGCTGAATAAAGGACACTCAAGGCTGGCTTGGAAAGGAATGAAGTCCATGGTGGGGATGCAGGACAAGGAGCAAAGATGAATGTGATGCTGAATCAGCAGAAGACTTGGACTCATTTGATTCCAGCTTTGATATCATTGATTTCAATGAAGAGCTTTGTGATTGTAGCAAAGGGCTGGTAGCTCTGAGAGTCCCACTGATGAGGTGTTTGTGTGGAAATCTCTTAGTGGGACCAGAGAGAGAAAAAGCCCTGGTCCTGATGCTGTGGGAGGGAAATGATTGAAGTGTGCTGTGAGGAACTGACTGGGAGATTTTCACACATTTTCCAGTCCTCCTTGGAACAACAGGAAGTTCCCAGCATATGGAAACAAAGGTTAAGTGTCCTATGGCACTCAGTGATGATGGTGCTGTGGTCCCACCACCTCCACCTCTTTGTAAAGGAACTAACTGTAATCTGAAGCTTCAAATGGAACTAAGACTTCCTCCACTAGGTGGCAGTGTCTGATGAGAAAGTGTTAGTGGAGCTGGCCTGGAGTCAGAAACAGGAAGATGCAGGATTTGGGCTGAAATGGGCAAAAGTGGTTAGCACTAGTGCCTTATAGCAAGAAGGTTGTAGGTTGAAGCTTGTTGGTCAGCTGGGCCTTTCTGTGGAGGTTGGATGTTCTCCCACAGTCCAATGAAATGCTGCTTAGGTTCATTGGTGCTTCTACATTGGCTGTAGGTGTGGATGTGAGGGAGTGCTTCTCTGTCGCTCTCTGTTGGCCCTGTGATGGACTGCTCACCTGTGCAGGTGGACCACGCCTCTTGCCCTATGACAGCTAGGGCACAGGCTGCAGCCCTGTGAGCCTAAGCTGAATAAACAGTTAGCAAAAATGATCCATAGATGGCCTGAAATCCCCCAGTTAGCAGTTTGGTAGATAGCTATGACATGCTAATCCCATCCAGCAGCTGTATTCTACCTGTAAGCTGATCCCTGCTGAGCCAAAGCACTTTTTCATATACAAATTACAACCTTTAATAGAAACCTATTGGTCAGCATCTTATTAGCCTGCTGTTAGCTTCATTCCACAGAAAACTGAGAGAAACTAACAGAGTTGATAAAGAATAAAGAGAAATGTGCTGATTTAAAGCCTTTGAAGTGCTTCAGATGATCTCTGTCCACTTCTGTCCACTCATTCATTCATGTAAGCTTTCTAATGCAGCTTTGATCGTCACAGTCTGCTTGATGAAACTCATTCTAACCCTGAATGTCAGAGTGTTCCTCCTTCTCTTTCCCATCATTCATGCTGGCAGTGGAGGAGATTTGGATGTTGGACTGTGTTTTGGATGATGTGTGTATGTTTGTGTTGGACTGCTGTCTGTAAAGCAAACGCACATTTTGCTTTGGATTTCAGTGTCAGACAGACTTTAAGGTGCAATGAAGAGTTTGAGAGTTTCACAGTGAATTTTCCAGTGGAGGATTTTTCTTCTTCTTTGAAGGTTTGAAATGTGAACATTGTTCTGCTGCAGTCAATGGACTAAACCAGAGAAGAAGAAAACAGACTTTACCATGAAGATCCTCAGTGTGGATCAGTATAATATCAGCCTGATGTCTACAGTTTAGTGTCAGCACAACTTTCACATCATATTCATCTCAGCACAACTAAAAGATGCTGACTGACCTCAGAGTTTCAAGTTTACATCCTGGACTCTCCAGGAAACCACACAGATGCTTCACTCCTGAATCCTGCAGGTTGTTCTTGTAGCTCAGGTACAGCTGTCTCAGATGGGAGGGGTTGGACTTCAGTGCTGCTGCCAGATAATCACAGCTGATCTCTGACAAACCACAGCCCCACAATCTGTATAAAGAATGAAAGATGTAAGTTTATTAGACAAAGTGCTTGAAATCATTCAGTGTTTCATCATCTGTTCAGAGCTGAAGAAGGTTCAGAATGTAGAAGTTTAGAAAATGGAAACTCCAAACAGCTGAAGCCAACAGGAAGCAGCTTCAAACAAACACAACAAGAGAAAAAACTCTGAATGTTTCACATTAAAGTCGTACATTTCTCATAAAAACAGGACAAAGACTTGAAAAAGTCGTGTTTTTCCTTCCAGGAACCACATGGCTTCACTTTTAAAGGTGAAGTGTGACAGAAATGGACATATTTGAAGTCCAACACCTTTTTCCAGTCACATTATTAAAGCAGACAAACTACAAGCTCATTTTCATTCCAACAAGTCATCTTCTGACCTGGACTAACAACACTGGTCTCTATGTGCAGCTGGCTGTGAGGCCAGTGCTCAGGGAGCGTCTACAAAGTGCAACACTGAAAGAACATCACACACTCATTTGCTTCCAGCACTTTCACACAAACATCTACTGTCATTATTGTCACCAAACTCTGTGGATCCTTTATTGCAAATTCAAATGGGATCAAATGGTCAGACAAAAGAGGGTTATGAGGAAATATGATGAAATGTTGTGTATTAGCAGCAAGTTATTGAATCTTTTTCCTCAGAAACCAAACAAAATGATTGACAAACATGTTTTTACAAACTCAGTGTTGGACTTGGATCAGCAGGATAAGCTGATGTTTAAAGGCATTTGAGTCTCGCTGTATGAGAGTCCAGTTCTTACTCAATATTTATGGATGATGTTCTTTCAGTGTTGCACTTTGTTTGGCACAAAATGAAATTATTTGGCCTCTCAGATGCTTTTAGAGATTCCCAAATGACTGATGATGACATCTCTGGGGTCTGATTGATAGAAAAAAAATGTCTTTGAGACCTTTTGTAACTGACAAACTCTTCATCTGCTAACAACACTGAGTTGAATCTCCATGGCTGATAGTTGGAGCAGGCATCAGGAATACACATTGAAAAAGCAAGAGGAGAAATCACCAGAGTCTTATAATCACATTCTGTAACTAAAGGGAGACGTTTTTCTATACAAATATATGTTTTATGGACATTAGAAAAAAAAAAAAAGAGTATTGACGTGAAGCAGGATTATGAAATCTCCATACATCAGCCAGCCCATAATTATCAAGAAAGCTCTGAATGACGCATGCTGAGTTTGGACTAAGTGTACTTTTGTGTGAACTGTGGTCCATAGCAGATAATGAGCAGTTTAGGTCTCCCTCAAAGATGATATTGTGTGATGACATATTGGGGAGCCGCGCAAAGACATTAGTGAAAAATCTGTGATCGTCCCAATTAGAGGCGTAGATATTTGCTAAGATCAAAGGAAAACCATAAACTATGTTTTCTGCACTTAAAATCCTGTAATTTTCTCATAAATCGACAGTGCGGCTTATGGATGAATTCTGGTTGTGCTTACTGACCTCGAACCGATTTTATGTGCTACACGGCGCTCAGAAACCTTTCAAAAGATGTTTTGGTACGACTTTGCTCAGCTACGAGGCCGCACCGCTTGATGGATTGTTGGAGCATTACAGCTACGAGGAGCCTCGCGGAGTGATACGTACTCTGCTTCAACGTAATATTACTGTATTGAGTGTGTATAAGGACCATAAATGGCACCTGTAAGAGACACGGTTACAAAGAGGGTTTCAAACTCCAGGCTGTCAGTCACGCAGTAGAACCTGGGAACAGAGCAGCTGCTTGTTATTATGCTCAGCGTCTGTTTACATTTTGACTGCACGATTGTGAGCTTTTTGTTATGCACAAACACAACATTGTTTTCTTTTATTTATGGAGCATTATTATTTAATAAATGCTGATCATTTATTCCTGAGTAATTGTTTCATGTACATCTACGCTGTATGTTAATAAATGTGCCTGTGTGAGATTTGGGACACAGCTTTGACTAAGAACTCTCTTTTTGTTCGTACTTTCTGGCTTTAAAAATATCGAGATATATATCGTATATCGCCATCCAGCTAAAGAATATCGAGATATGAACTTTGGGTCATATCGCCCAGTCGTAATATTGCAATAGGTTGTCCGTTAAACTCAAGCGGGGCTTGGGCCCTGGCACGGCGTAGCCACACAATCCTGGTAGTAGTGACGCTCGGCTATGACGGCGTGCGGGTTACCAGCTGGCTTTCTCAGGATAGGGCTCCTGTGTGAGCGGTCGACAATAACGTCTTTATCCATACCCAGCACTTCACGTAGTAGCACGGATACGGCCGTGGAGGAGCTCGAGTCCAGGCCCTCTGGGATCCCTATGATGTGGATGTTAGCTCTTCGCTTCCTGCCTTCATCACATTTATCCTTCAGGTCAGACAGCTCCTCCTTCATACTCTCTACTGTAGACTGCAGGGTGGTCACCTCATCGCTCCACATTGACAGCCCATCCTCAGCTTCTTTCACTGTAACCTTTACTCCATCAACTTCGCCGCACGTCGCCGCCATGCTGTTAGCGATCTCATTTCTCAGTCCTTGCACGTCAGCCCTTATATTGTCAAAATCTTCTTTCAATGCATTTCTGAGTTCTTCTTTTAACAGCGTACTAATGTCCTCTTTAATGGATTGAAGAAGCTCCAGTTTTAGAGCAGTAGGATCCACATCACGCGCGTCTGTTGAGTCTGCTCTTCAGCGGCCGTAGAGCTGGACGCTGCCCTTTGGCCATCATCGATACTCTCGCCCGAGATCGCACCGGGGCTAAAATATTCACCTGCTCAGCTGTTTTTGATCAGTTTGAGCCTGTGTGGTTTGATCAGGTGGAGGAACGATGTGATGCTATAAAGACATCATCTTGTCCAAATGAAGTTGTTCCAACACGTGTTTAAAAAGATTTTAAAGGTTGTCGGTTCCGACATCTTAGCGATTTTTAACAGCAGTCTTAGTTCAGGTGTTGTACAGCCTGTTTTAAACATGCTGTTGTACAGCCTGTACTAAAAACCTGATCTGGATCCTCTGTCCGCTCAAACTTCAGGCCTATTTCAAAGCTTCCCTTCCTGTCGAAGATTTTGTAAAAGATTATATTTGTTCAGCTGCAATCTGTTGTAAAGGTTTCAGTCTAGTTTTAAAGCTCTTCACAGCACTGAAACTGCACTTTGAAAAGTTCTTAATGATCTTTTATCAGCCACTGATCAGGAGACTCCGCTGTGCTTTTGGATCTGACCGCTGCCTTGACCACAGCATCTTGACCTCACCATTGGAGCATGGCGGCATCAAGGGCGCTCTATTAGACTGGTTCAGCTCTTTTATTAAATCGCATTATTACATTTGGGGCTTATATTTGACGGCAATTTGAAAAACAGCTGAGCTCAGTTGTACAGCGGTCTTTCTTCAAACTGAGGCTTTTATCTAAGGTGAGATCATTTATATCTTTTAAAAACCTTGAACGGGCGATCCACGTTTTCATGACGTCCCAGCTGGATTATTGTAACTCCTTATATGTTGGAGTTAGTGGGACCTGCCTGGCAAGACTGCAGCTGGTCCAGAAAGCTGCAGCTCGTCTTCTGACACAAGCTCAAAGACATTTATCGTCCCAACAACCACATATACGCTGGTCCCTCGCTGTAACACAGTTCACCTTTGGCGGCCTCGCTGTTTCGCTGATCTTTTTTGTGCAATTTTGCATGTTTTTGTTTTTTACAGCGCATTGTGTTCTGCGTCCTGATTGGCTGTAGACCATTGTCAGCCAATCTCGTGCCGTGTCTCCTGTACAGTACAGAATGTGTTCAAATTTACAGCAGTGTGACTCTGCAGTGCTGCACTGTATGTTTGTACGTTTTGTCCCAACAAACAACAATGATGACGAGACGTTTTGCACCTGTGGTAGCAGCCAAAGGCAGAGGAAGATGCTGACCATCATAGTTTCAACAAGGAGGCAAAAAGGTTGTAACTGTCCACAACAAGAACATCGTAAGGATGGAGTCAGCTTTGGCTTTGTGGCTCAGTGACCGCAGGAAAAAGAACATCGTGCTGGACACCAACATTATCTGCAGAAAAACTCAAAAGCTTTATGAAACTTTACCTGACAGCGAGGAGCCCAGGCCATGGACGAGTGCTCCTCACACAGAAGCTCATTTAATGCCAGCAAAGGCTGATTTGACACGTTTCAGAAACACTTTGCTTTCACTCTTTAATAATGAACTTATTTTTCTATGAAGGTTTGAACTTTGTTTAAACAAGAGAGAAAAGTGTGAAAATGTTCATGCCTGTCTGAGAAAAGTGTAGAAAGTGTGCAGTGAGGGTTTAACTGCCTTAAAACTTCTATAATACTTGTAAAACATAAAGCTGCTACTTCATTCTGAGACTTATTTTTAGAACGTAACTCGATAAACGAGCGACCGCAGTACTGTATTGTGTTTATTTTGAAAACTCTCAACAGGATCTTCAGATTTATTTTGAAAGCTTTATCTGGAAAACACAAACACATAAGCAGGAAACAAAGAGCGTGATATGAAACGATAGACGTTTTCATATGGTCATCATATATACATCGTTCTATCGAACAGCCCCAGCTCCTGCTGTCAGTCTCTGTAAATCTGCTCTTAAAACACATTTGTATTCACTGGCTTTTAATACAGCATGAGAGTTATTTGATATTTGATGTGTGATATTAATATTAGGAGTTATTTTAATCGTTATCTTGGATTCTTGTACAGCACTGTGGTCAACGCTGCTGCTGTAATTAATGTGCTATAAACACATAAACAATCTGCAGTTAAACATCCAAAACTAAAGATGTGATCGCTGCCTTTAGAAAATGTGCTGATGCACAAGATATCAGCTCCATTAAGGTGGAATGTGGCCGTGTTAGAAACATGTTGGAAGAAGTTTGAAGCTGAAACTGTGAAGCTGAGAGTGAAAGAGCTCCAGCGTCTGTCACAGGAAACTTTCTTATTTCCACACTGATGAAAGCATCAAGCTTTGATTTCCTGCTGCTTTTATTGAGTCACACTGTGAAACTGAGCCACAGCTGAACCAGCATCCCTGTACAGCAGACACTTACAGCGCTTGGCTGCTTCCATTGGACCCTCTGCACAGAGCTTCAGTTTCCTCTTCTGGTCCCAAAGTGCAGAACAACAAGGTTTCAAACAGCTTCGTTCCAGCAGCATCAGCCACAGACATGCAGAGAGAATCCTTTGGTTGTGTTGTGTGTTTGCATATCTGCTGTGTTGCTTTGTGAGGATGGATCATCTCCTGCAGCTCCAGATAAACAAGCTGGACCTGAACCTGGTAGCTTCACTTAGAAGACACTTGTGACGGGAACGTGTGAGAAGTTTTGTGCAGACAAGTGTGGATTTAGAGTGTGGGACGAGCTCTCCACAGTCTTTGTGGAGATCCACATTCTGCATACTGCCTGTGAGAAGCTGCAGACATTTGTCCTCCAAATCCACTGAGCAGCTGCTCGTGGTGGTATTAGTTTCATGTGTGCGTGTTAGCATGAAGCCTCGGTCACACTCTGCTGTGGACACGGTCACGGACAGCTGGACGCCTGATGGACGAGTCGTCCTTCCTGTTAAACTTCTTTGAGCATGAGAATAGCATAAGAAGCTCAGTGGACACTGTTCAGTGTTTTAACTCTCGCTTTCTGATGGGTTTAGATTTTATTATTGTCATTTGTATTAGGAAATATTTAACCATATATTCTTAGAGGTGTATAATCAATTGTGTAGTGATAGGATGTGTGATCTTTAGCAGGCTGCAGGGGCTTGGTGTGTATTCCACACTGGAATGCACACCCACATCCTGGGAGCACGAGAGAGGTCGTACCTTCTCTTATTGTTTTATGGCAGGATTAACGTAGCTACGTCTGTTCTAGTCTAAGTGCTTTTTGTTTAGATGAACTGCTGGACTTCCTCACCATGTTATCTAGGGTGAACCATCTAGGGTGAAGGGGGGTCTACCCTCTTCCTGACCAAGGATGTTATATGACCCTTTGATCAGCAGTACCACACACACACACACACACACACACACACACACACACACACACACACACACACACACACACACACACACACACACACACACACACACACACACACACAGTATTCTTTGTTCACATGTATACCTATGTGAGATGCTATATGTTAATGACCCTATGCATATTCATGTAACCACAATAAAAGGAGTGCTATGGGGAGCCTGGCTGAGAGTCTGATGGTGGTCAAGTGGTGGAACGACGCTTGGCTCCAGCCAGGTCTCCCTCATGCATGAGTAAACCAGAGAACTTTGGTGCCTTGTGTCTTGCTTTTTGCTGCGTAGCAGATTGTCCTTAACGTTCCAGTGGATAGGTTCAAACTACAAACCTATCATTAATTGGTCCTTCGAGAGCCGGATCCCTGGAGTCGACATTCACCGAGGGGAAAAGAGACAGACAGACGTCAGCCAGGACTTATAGAGGTCCTGCAGCAAAGTCCCGAGGCGTGAGAATTCGTCATCGAGCCGGTGGATTAGCCGTCTGTTTTTTCTCCTCGATGGATGACGATTGACGGGATTCGGGACTGATGCTACTCGCAATAAGCAACACCAAGTAGGTATGTGAAAAATCTAAGCCACTGTGTGAGGCTGAGTTGTAAAGTCTTTATCACTGTGTGCGATAAAGCGTGTAGTCACTGTGTGCGACTATTCTTTGCCGCTGTGTGCAGCAAAGCGCGCATCCACTGTGTGAGGTTGCGTTGAAAGTCTTTATCACTGTGTGCGATAAAGCGCGTGATCACTGCTATGTAAGTCTTTGCCACTGTGTGCGACAAAGCACGCAGTCACTGTGTGAGACTGCGTTGAGACAATAGGCCTAATTTTTGTTGTTTGTGTGTGAGGATATTTTTTGTTGTTGTTGTTGTTGTGTGAGTGTGTGCGGAGCAGAACACGTGGTCTGTGACGTCGGCAGCTGTTGTTGTTATTATGGGTTCCCAAGCAACCAAGAGTGTGTCAGAGGGTGACGAGAAGTTTATGGTGAAATTCGCTCCCGGTAGCGCAAAGTATTTAGGACATTGGCGCAAGAAATATGATTTTGAAGGTAAATTGGTTGTAGGACAATGTCAAATGTTAGTAGACCAGTTGACAGTGAAAGCAGCTTGTGCGACAGGGAAATTGAAACAGGAGAGAGAGTTACAAGTGGCGTCCGCTAAATTGTGGTTAGAACAGGCGCAGAAGAGACAGGAGGCAGTGACTATATATACTGACAGTCAGTATGCATATGCTACACTTCATTTCTTTGCCGCTCAGTGGTCAAGACGAGGCATGACAACATCAACAGGTAAACCTGTGGAGCATGCGACATTGTTGCAGGCCCTGTTGAAAGCAGTCTTACTGCCTAGTAAAGTTGCGGTTTGTAAATGTGCAGCACACACACGTGGCACTGACCCCATTGTACTAGGCAACGCCTTTGCAGATAAAATTGCAAAGGAAGCGGCCCTTGGAACACATGGGGTTCATGTTCTGGCGTCACAGGAGCAAACTACGCCCATCACACATGATGTGTTAGCAGACATGCAGTCACACTCACCTCCAGCTGAGAAGCAGCTGTGGCTCACTAAAGGAGCAAGCCTGCGAGGTGATGTCTACTATCTTTGTGATAAACCTATATTGCCTAAGAACCTATATAGGACTGCTGCAAGTTTGAGCCACGGGCTCTGCCATGTCTCGACAGCTGGGATGGTGGCAGCAGTCGAACGGCAGTTTTTCACACTGGGATTCAATGCTTATTCAAAACATTTTTGTAAAGCATGTTTAATATGTTGTAAACATAATGCTCAGGGAAACCTCAGACCTAGGAGAGGAAAGTTTCCCAGACCCAGCTACCCATTTGAAGTAATCCATATGGATTTCATTGAGTTGTCTAACTGTAACACCTACAGGTACTGCCTGGTGATTGTGTGCCCGTTCTCAAAGTGGGTAGAAGTTGTCCCCACTAAGAAAGCAGATGCTATTTCAGTGGCTAAAGTGATATGCAAAAATGTGATCCCAGAGCATGGGATCCCCCAGACTATTTACAGTGACAATGGTCCTCATTT
Organism: Maylandia zebra; assembly: GCF_041146795.1. Lineage (NCBI taxonomy): Eukaryota > Metazoa > Chordata > Actinopteri > Cichliformes > Cichlidae > Maylandia > Maylandia zebra. The sequence goes on from NW_027490033.1 coordinate 85,816, forward strand.
TGTGAATGAAGTAATTGAGAAAATGTCACAACATCTGGGGATAACGCTGAAAAACCATTGCTCATATCACCCACAAAGTGCAGGGCTGGTTGAAAGGACTAATGGCACAGTAAAGCTGAGACTCAGGAAAACAATGGAGGAAACAGGCAGAACATGGGTAGACTGCATTGAGCTAGTGAAAATGTATATGAGAATCACGCCAACTGATAATGGCCTAACGCCTTTTGAAATAATATATGGCAGGCCATTTAGAGTTCCAGTGTTTTGTAATGATAATGATAAAGCAGAAGAAGAAAACACACTAGCAGACTGGATGATTAAAATGCTGAAAAGCAAAGAAGTCATGAGTGCAAATAATCTGCCAGATGATTCTGTTTCTGTACAGGAAGAACGTCTGAAGCCAGGGGACTGGGTACTGATAAAGGTCATAAAGAGGAAGTGCTGGTCGAAGCCACGGTGGGACGGACCATACCAGGCTCTGCTGACAACACCAACTGCTGTGAAGATTGCAGAACGACCCACCTGGATACACCAAAGCCACTGCAAAAAGGTGACACACATCCAGGCCAGCTCGGAGTAAGTGGCAGGAAGACCGGGTACAAAGGGGGGGAAAGCCTCTAGGGCCCTTCGTCTCAATCCGGTGAAGAAACCAACTGAGCCACAGGTACTCATCAGAATGGCTGGTAAAGTGTTGTCTACCCTGCTGGGTGTAATGGCTTTGATGTCATCATGGTCAGCTGTGGAGACCCTGTATGTCCAAGGAAACCACACCCAATACCCTCATGGCTATTCTACAAACTTTTGGTGGCAGTTTATGAATACAACTGCTCACTTGAACAATAGGACGGACTGCTATGTGTGTGCTCATATGCCGTTATCCGCATATACATCTGGACTGTGGCCGTACAGCATACAAGAGAAAAAACTCTGAATGTTTCACATTAAAGTCGTACATTTCTCATAAAAACAGGACAAAGACTTGAAAAAGTCGTGTTTTTCCTTCCAGGAACCACATGGCTTCACTTTTAAAGGTGAAGTGTGACAGAAATGGACATATTTGAAGTCCAACACCTTTTTCCAGTCACATTATTAAAGCAGACAAACTACAAGCTCATTTTCATTCCAACAAGTCATCTTCTGACCTGGACTAACAACACTGGTCTCTATGTGCAGCTGGCTGTGAGACCAGTGCTCAGGGAGCGTCTACAAAGTGCAACACTGAAAGAACATCACACACTCATTTGCTTCCAGCACTTTCACACAAACATCTACTGTCATTATTGTCACCAAACTCTGTGGATCCTTTATTGCAAATTCAAATGGGATCAAATGGTCAGACAAAAGAGGGTTATGAGGAAATATGATGAAATGTTGTGTATTAGCAGCAAGTTATTGAATCTTTTTCCTCAGAAACCAAACAAAATGATTGACAAACATGTTTTTACAAAGTCAGTGTTGGACTTGGATCAGCAGGATAAGCTGATGTTTAAAGGCATTTGAGTCTCGCTGTATGAGAGTCCAGTTCTTACTCAATATTTATGGATGATGTTCTTTCAGTGTTGCACTTTGTAGACGCTCCCTGAGCCTCACAGCCAGCTGCACATGGACCAGCTGACATTACCCAGCATTAGAGGCGGCTGTAAAAAATTCATGTTCCCATTTAAATGGTTTTAATTTGAATAAAACGATGTTGATTCATTCAATCCTGAATCGATGTTTAATATAAATGTATTTTGCCAGAATCTCAGGTTAAAGCTCACAAACTATTTCAACAAGCAGCAAACAGCTAAAACAGTAAATGAGAGCAGCTAAACACACAAAGATGGAAACACAGAGCGTGGATCGTTCACTCGACGGCACGTACACGGACACGCCGTCGGGGCTGAAAGTGGACAGCTCACAGATCCTGAAGCTGCAGGTTTCATCTGTCTCCAACCAAAACTGAGTGAAGCAGCAGCAAAAGAAGATCCAAACTCTGCTTCACGTTTGATCAATATGCTCATGAATTCTCTCTGACTTTGGCTGTTCCTGCCTGCACAGCTCTCTCTCTCTCAGTGTACTCCAAGAACAGCTTCAAACATCTGTTTCTGCATCATTCACTGTTTATTAGCCACCAGTCTGCTGTTGTGTTCAGTGCTGTCGGCCTCTGACAGTAAAGCCTCATTTCTGCTGTTCCATGGAAACTTTTTAAAATGATGACAGATTACAAACTCTCAGCTGTGTCTGTAATCAAACCTCTGTAACTTTGCTTCACTTCAGCAGCATCAGCTCATGTTCACATGTTGCTTCATGGTTTGCTTCAGTTTTTGATCGACTGCAGAATATTTTGAAGGTTATCTGCTATAAAAAGCCAGAAGAGGAAAATCTGCTTCATGTGTTTCTGTTTGATCCTCAGTGACTTTGACACAAAGGCCTCTGCTGTGATGATCACACCTCTGATCAAGTCTCACAGTGTCACAACTGATAAATGATCAGAGTTAGAATATTTCTGACTGTCTGCTGTGTGCCGTGACCTTTGACCCTCTAAAGACAGTCAGCTGTGGATTATTCATTGTTGTGTCTGATACTTAGAACTGTGAGGAAGAAGCTACACAGTTAATCAGGGTCCCCTCTCTCTGAATCAGGAAAGGTGGGCAGGCCGCGTGTGGGCCGCGGGCCATACGTTGAGTATCACTGTTTGAAATGTGAACATTGTTCTGCTGCAGTCAATGGACTAAACCAGAGAAGAAGAAAACAGACTTTACCATGAAGATCCTCAGTGTGGATCAGTATAATATCAGCCTGATGTCTGCAGTTTAGTGTCAGCACAACTTTCACATCATATTCATCTCAGCACAACTAAAACATGCTGACTGACCTCAGAGTTTCAAGTTTACATCCTGGACTCTCCAGGAAACCACACAGATGCTTCACTCCTGGATCCTGCAGCTTGTAGTTGGAGCTCAGGTCCAGCTGTCTCAGATGGGAGGGGTTGGACTTCAGTGCTGCTGCCAGATAATCACAGCTGATCTCTGACAAACCACAGTCCCTCAATCTGTATAAAGAATGAAAGATGTAAGTTTATTAGACAAAGTGCTTGAAATCATTCAGTGTTTCATCATCTGTTCAGAGCTGAAGAAGGTTCAGAATGTAGAAGTTTAGAAAATGGAAACTCCAAACAGCTGAAGCCAACAGGAAGCAGCTTCAAACAAACACAACAAGAGAAAAAACTCTGAATGTTTCACATTAAAGTCGTACATTTCTCATAAAAACAGGACAAAGACTTGAAAAAGTCGTGTTTTTCCTTCCAGGAACCACATGGCTTCACTTTTAAAGGTGAAGTGTGACAGAAATGGACATATTTGAAGTCCAACACCTTTTTCCAGTCACATTATTAAAGCAGACAAACTACAAGCTCATTTTCATTCCAACAAGTCATCTTCTGACCTGGACTAACAACACTGGTCTCTATGTGCAGCTGGCTGTGAGACCAGTGCTCAGGGAGCGTCTACAAAGTGCAACACTGAAAGAACATCACACACTCATTTGCTTCCAGCACTTTCACACAAACATCTACTGTCATTATTGTCACCAAACTCTGTGGATCCTTTATTGCAAATTCAAATGGGATCAAATGGTCAGACAAAAGAGGGTTATGAGGAAATATGATGAAATGTTGTGTATTAGCAGCAAGTTATTGAATCTTTTTCCTCAGAAACCAAACAAAATGATTGACAAACATGTTTTTACAAAGTCAGTGTTGGACTTGGATCAGCAGGATAAGCTGATGTTTAAAGGCATTTGAGTCTCGCTGTATGAGAGTCCAGTTATTACTCAATATTAATCAAAGCTCTGTAACTTTGCTTCACTTCAGCAGCATCAGCTCATGTTCACATGTTGATTCATGGTTTTCATGGTTGATTCACCTCATTTTTTTAAAAATGACCTCTGACAGGAAAGTCTCATTTCTGCTGCTCAACACTGAAGAAATGTAAACTTTCAAAACGATGACAAATTGGAAAACACAGAGCTGTGTCTCTTTTTTTGTGTGTGTCCCGTTTGGATCTTTAGCCATCAGAATTGTTGTCTTAACGCCAAGAAAGATGCCAAGCGGATTTATTTTACCAAGTGGATCATCATGGCCTTTCCATATTGGTCCATTTGATTGACCTTTATTATAATTATGAATTTATTTTATTTTCGGTTGCTACAAACGGGACAGACATGACTGGGGGACAGGACAGGGAGAAAGAATGAAAGAAAGAGAGGGAGAGAAAGAAAACCAAAGGGGAGAAGAGACGGTGAGAAAGGGGGGAAGAAAAAAAGAAAAACAAACAAAACACCTGGATCACCTGTATGGAGAAAAAAAAAACAGAAGAGAAAGCAAACAACATAATAAAAACAGCACCATCACAATAAACTAGCTAGTAGTAGATAACAGTAGATACTAAATAATAAACGATATTGTGCAGCACGCAAGATAGACAGCGCACAATGTGCTTAGAGGCAGCAGCCATAAAGGTGTAGTCCGCGTCTGTGAACACCCGTGTGTACACCTGTGTGCACACCTGTGTGGATCAGCATGCTTGTATTCCAAAGGTTTCTCCATGTAACGATCTGCTAGGGAGTGTGGGGAGCCACAGCCCCGTCCCCCAGGGTATGAAGCAGGTATGGAGGAGATCCAGGCCCCAGATATCCAGAGGCCCCAGAGTACAAGGACCCGAGGAGGACCACCAAAAGGGGGGGAATCGCCAATCGGCCACCAGGAGTGAGCCGGTACATACATGAGCGCCCAGCCCCAGACGACAAGGACCACCAACACACCAACGTCTGAGGGCATCAGCCACCGGCAGGGAGTGTGGTGAGGGGAGACAGGCCTCCGTACTTTGGAGGGCCTGAGATGTACCCAGAGAGGTTGAGTCTAAGACCCAACCTGACACATAGACACAGACGAACAGGCGCACGCGGACACAAACGTGCATTCCCACCCCATATGCACAACCAAATACTCGGCACTCACCCAACATGTAGACAGACACAAATATAAACTGCACAGACCGTCGCACTCCCCAAACATACTCTATATCCCAAGTCCAGGTACCCCCGCCCTCAGAGGGGCAAGCCGCACCTAAACCCAGGAGATGTAACCCTTCTCTCTGGGACGGAGGCAAGCGGACCACCTCTTTGATTAGAGCTGTGTCTCTAGTCAAAGCAGAGATGGAACGATGCCACTTTTTATGTCCGATATCGATATGAATCCAATATAGTCGATTTTATAATCAAACGTTTTTTTAATATCTTGCTGCATTTTGTATAAGTTCATACTCAAGTTTAAAAAATCTAAACACTAAAGCTGTTCAGTTATACCTGTCTGCAAAAACACACTGCAGCCAAAACATTAGACAATACTGATCTTTGTATTTTGATGCGGACGTCAAAAACTCTTTGGTTGTGAATAAAAGAAGTGCAACATCAGCACAAAATAATGTTTCTATTGAGCAACTAACACAAACAGGTTGTAGAATGGAGCCTTTTATACTCACAGCTGAACAGAAACAACATCCAGAGTGGAAAACAGTGCAAACAACTGCAAACAGGCTTCATGACACTCATGTTTGATCAGGATGGATGTCAGTGTGAGCTGTTTCTATCACATTTAACCTCACAATCAATTTGGTCTCATTTCTATACAAAACTTAACACAAGTATGAAAAAAGTGTTTTTGATTGTTTTGTTTTTTGAACCATGAAACTGTTTAACAACACAATTTGTTTCAAAGTCAAACTTGAGTCTGTCCATCGTTCGGTCAGACTGAGCAATGACAGCACACAGACGTAGACAACAGCTCTCTCAAACACCAAACTCAGGTCCTGTTGATGCTGATATACAGTGACACAGTTACATGGGTGATTCATCCTTTTAACTTTATCTTTAAACAGCTGCAGCTGTCACTGACAGCGCATGTGGTACTTTAACCTTTGGACTGTTTTCATCAGTTAATTATGGAGTTACTACAAAGAGTGAAACTATAGGATGATCTGTCTGCTGTCACTGGGTGGTGCTGAGGTCTGAATCTGAGGACGGCTCCTGTAGTCACAACAAGAACACAATCATCACAAACTGAAATATAAATATGATGGAGTAGAGCTTGAATTAGCTCCAGAATTTAAATATCTTGGGGTCATTCTAGACCCAACATTATCCTTCAAGAGTCACATAAATAAAGTGTCCCAGGTACTTAAATTTAATAATCGAAATTTTAATCATATACGTAATAATTTAAATATGAATGTTGCAAAAACTTATTTTTACTCAATGATCATCTCTCATATGGACTATTGTTTGACGTCCTGGTCACTTGCTTGTCCAACAACACTTAAAACTATTGAAAACATTTATAAAAGACGTTTAAAACTACTTGACAAAAAACCGACTTCCCACCACCACTGTCATGTGTTAAAAAACATAAATTACTGAACTTCAATAACTAGGTGAAACTTAAAAGAGTGAGTTTAATATATAAAGTCTTACACTCCCTTGCTCCACCACCATTAAAGCAGTTCATTAGGCATAAAGAAAGCTCAGACAGGACCACTCGAGCTACAATCCGAGGAGACTTGTTTATACCCCACAGACGGACAGCATTTGGGCAGAACGTCCTCTCTGTCCAGGGAGGCCATCTGTGGAACAGTCTTCCTCAACCCATTAGAGAATGCTCTACACTCAGTTTGTTTAAGGCAAAGGTGAAAAACTGGTTATGGACAAATCAAGTGTGCGATCATGTATGAATTGTACAGTTTTAATGTTTTATTTGGGAACAGAATGGTGTGTATGTGTAAGTTTGGTGACGGAGTTTTTATTATGAATGAATGATGAATTTTTATGAATTATTATGTCTATTTTTTATGCTTAAGGACAACAGATGGAAATTAGTCCTTGGCTATAATCTGGTATGTTTACATTCATGTCATTTTTTTTTTTTACATTTATGTTCATTAACATGCACTGTCATAAATAAATAAATAAATAAATAAATAAATAAAGTTTATCTCTCAAATCTGAAATAAAGCTGATCCTTCTGTCCTCCCACACTCGGGAGTGTTCTTCTCTTCTCTTACATTTTTTCAGTCCTACAGTTCTGCTGACAGCTGACATATGAGCTGTTTATTTAAAAAAGCCTTATATACGAACAGATGTTCCTATATCATGTTCACCTTTGAGTTGTTGGAGCTTTATAAATGGACATCTGCAAAGATGTGATGATGGAGCAGGTTTCAGTGCTGCTGCATCCTGGTCACAACATACGGAGGTGGTATCAGCACTGGTATCAGCACTGGTATCAGCACTGGTATTGAAGAAGAAATATTAATGCTTCAAACTATTTGTCTTAAAGGATGGAAGCTGTACAGAGTTCTGCACATGTGTCTTTGTGAACATACCTCATTAACAATATTTCAGACAGTTTTTAACCTGAATATTTGCAACAAACTCAGTATAAAAAATACAGTCAGTGCTAAAAAATTAATCAGTCGAAAAATTAAAATTTTAACTTAAGCTGCCAAGAGGAAGTCGTTGGTTTCAGTAAATATCGGGCTTTGCTATTTGATCGGTTTTTACAGATTAATGAGGAGTTACTGAAGTGCCAGGTTTTTAAAGTAGGTGTTACTGTCTCTACACATGTGGAGACTGAAAACATGGTGCTGTTTAATAAGATATTTAATATTCACCTCTGCACAGGAGCTGCAGCAGGGTGCAGCCTGTTGCCTTTACAGTATAATACTTGTAATAAAAGTACAGTAACGGTAATTAGTGACTGAGCAGCCCGGGGCGTTTCTCTTGATTTCTTTAGTCAGGGTAAATTCATTCACCTGCACGGGTTAGCTAAACAAACCCTGACGGCCGAGTGCTCATCTTAGCTAGCTAGGTCTCAGGACCGAGCAAAGGACGGTAGTTACGGAGTAGCTTACAAACACGTTTAACTTACCGAAAAAGTGCAGCGGGGCCTCGGGTCCATCTGTCGGGTAGTCCAGTTTACTGAAGAACACCTCAGGCTGTCAGGTTAAAACACTCGGCCGTGTCTTCGTAGCGTAAACGCTGGCCGTCCTCTCAGAGCCTACCTCTATCTGCTATTCCCGAACAGAGATACGCAAGTTTCTCCGTGACTGCAGCTGCCAGTCAATTCAATTCAATTCAATTCAATTCAATTTTATTTATATAGCGCCAAATCACAACAAAAGTCGCCTCAAGGCGCTTCATAGATACAGAGAAAAACCCAACAATCATATGACCCCCTATGAGCAAGCACTTTGGCGACAGTGGGAAGGAAAAACTCCCTTTTAACAGGAAGAAACCTCCGGCAGAACCAGGCTCAGGGAGGGGCGGGGCCATCTGCTGCGACCGGTTGGGGTGAGAGAAGAAGACAGGATAAAAGACATGCTGTGGAAGAGAGACAGAGGTTAATAACAGATATGATTCAATGCAGAGAGGTCTGTTAACACATAGTGAGTGAGAAAGGTGACTGGAAAGGAAAAACTCAATGCATCATGGGAATCCCCCGGCAGCCTACATCTATTGCAGCATAACTAAGGGAGGATTCAGGGTCACCTGGTCCAGCCCTAACTATATGCTTTAGCAAAAAGGAAAGTTTTAAGCCTAATCTTAAAAGTAGAGATAGTGTCTGTCTCCCGAATCCAAACTGGAAGCTGGTTCCACAGAAGAGGGGCCTGAAAACTGAAGGCTCTCCCTCCCATTCTACTTTTAAATACTCTAGGAACAACAAGTAGGCCTGCAGAGCGAGAGCGAAGTGCTCTAATAGGGTGATATGGTACTACAAGGTCATTAAGATAAGATGGGGCCTGATTATTTAAGACCTTGTATGTGAGGAGCAGGATTTTGAATTCAATTCTGGATTTAACAGGAAGCCAATGAAGGGAAGCCAAAACAGGAGAAATATGCTCTCTCTTTCTAGTCCCTGTCAGGACTCTTGCTGCAGCATTTTGGATTAGCTGAAGGCTTTTCAGGGAGTTTTTTGGACATCCTGATAATAATGAATTACAGTCGTCCAGCCTGGACGTAATAAATGCATGAACTAGTTTTTCAGCATCACTCTGAGTCAAAGCTGCTATGATGACGTTACACCCCATTTTAACATCACCGCTGTCGGAATTAGAATCAAACTTGGACATAAATCAGCGTGATGAGAACTATACCTCCAAAGGTCGGGTAGGCCAGAAGTAAACGGCTATGAAATGGGACGGTCTAGCCTTCTGATTAGCATCACCGCTGTCTCGATGGAGTTTAATAAACTCAGCTGTCTGCTCCTTGCTATCTAAAATATAACAGGACACTGGAGTAAACTCTCGACCATCTCACACTTCTGCTTAATCAGTTTTCTGTTTGACGTTTATTCAGCTGTGTGAAAACCACCCGGGGGATTAATAAAGTGGCTTGCAAAAGTATTCGGTCCCCTTGAACTTTTCCCCATTTTGTCACATTACAGCCACAAACACGAATCATTTTTTATTGGACTTCCAGGTGAAAGACCAACACAAAGTGGTGCACACGTGAGAAGTGGAACGAAAATCATACATGATTCCAAACATTTTGTACAAATAAATAACTGCAAAGTGGGGTGTGTGTAATTATTCAGCCCCTGAGTCAATACTTTGTAGAACCAGCTTTTGCTGCAGTTCCAGCTGCCAGTCTTTTAGGGTCTGTCTCTACCAGCTTTGCACATCTACAGACTGAAATCTTTGCCCATTCTTCTTTGCAAAACAGCTCCAGCTCAGTCAGATTAGATGGGCAGCGTTTGTGAACAGCAGTTTTCAGATCTTGCCACAGACTCCTGATTGGATTTAGATCTGGACTTTGACTGGGCCGTTCTAACACATGGATATGTTTTGTTTTAAACCACTCCATTGTTGCCCTGGCTTTATGTTTAGGGTCGTTGTCCTGCTGGAAGGTGAAGCTCCGCCCCAGTCTCAAGTCTTTTGCAGACTCCAAGAGGGTTTCTTCCAAGATTGCCCTGTATTTGGCTCCATCCATCTTCCCATCAACTCTGACCAGCTTCCCTGTCCCTGCTGAAGAGAAGCACCCCCAGAGCATGATGCTGCCACCACCATATTTGACAGTGGGGATGGTGTGTTCAGAGTGATGTGCAGTGTTAGTTTTCCACACAGAGCATTTTGAACAAAAAGTTCCATTTTGGTCTCATCTGACCAGAGCAGCTTCTTCCACATGTTTGCTGTGTCCCCCACATGGCTTGTGGCAAACTGCAAACGGCACTTCTTATGGTTTTCTGTTAACAATGGCTTTCTTCTTGCCACTCTTCCATAAAGGCCAACTTTGTGCAGTGCACGACTAATAGTTGTCCTATGGACAGATTCCCCACCTGAGCTGTAGATCTCTGCAGCTCGTCCAGAGTCACCATGGGCCTCTTGGCTGCATTTCTGATCAGCGCTCTCCTTGTTCGGCCTGTGAGTTTAGGTGGACAGCCTTGTCTTGGTAGGTTTACAGTTGTTCCATACTTCTTCCATTTCTGAATGATGGCTTGAACAGTAGTGATGTGACGTTCTGTATCGAGGCTTCGAAGCGTGTGTCGAGTAATGGAGGGGGCGTTTCCGCGAAGCGCGTATTGAGGCTTGCTTCATTTATGGGAGGAGCTGAAAATGATGACGTCCGAAGCCTCGCTGTCCGGCTGTACCACGTGACTGGTTCAGGAAGCGGTTCAAACTTTGCCGCGAGCTATGACAGCGATATAAACCCCTCAGACCCCATTCAAAATGTGGGCGTTTGATGGAGAGTTGCGGTTAGTGAGAGTTAGAGACAGTTTGGAAAAAAAAGAAATCGCCTACGACCTGCCACAGTGGAGAAACTGTTGTTTTTAAATAAAAACCAATGATGTGTCCCCTAAACACTAATCACTAGGGGTGCAACGATATTCGTATCGATATTGAACCGTTCGATACAGTGCTTTCGGTTCGGTACGCATATGTATCGAACAATACAAAATTTGTAATTTATTTTATCAACTTTCCTTCTGACGATGCTGTCTGTGTTGAGCGCTCAGTGAATCTGCGTTCGACTACTCCGCCTAGGCTGTACTGTCCAGCGCAGATCCACTGAGCGCTCAACACAGACAGCATCGTCAGAAGGAAGAGCGCAGGGCAAGCTAGCGAGACAGAAGTTAAGCACTCCTTGCAACATGGACCTCGCCCACCCTCATTCAGATCTGGCATTTGGAATTATTTTGGTTTTCATGTGACGTATGACCCTGAAGGTAAGCGAGTCATGGACTAAAGTAAAACAGTATGTTGGATGTGCCGTGCAATGCTCAATTACATGGGTGGGAGCTAGTGTGTTAGCGCAGTTAGCTCGTTAACGTGTTGGCCGTCTAGCCCCATGCACGGGGCGATCGGCGGTAGCTCGTTAACGGAGATTTATCGTGTTGTGGCGTTAAGGTCATTTCAACAAGATTAACCTGAAAGCACTAGTGGGAACACAACGAATATGACTGCACATTTACACCGACATTATCCTAGTGCAAAGACAAAGATGAGTGATTCCTCAATCAGATACAGGGCTCGCAATATCGCTAGCCCGACGTCCCGGGGCTAGCGATTTTTTCAGTCGGGGTACCAAAATCTATCTCTGCCCTGCCCGTCGGGCTATTGTAGGAAGGAAAAATATATGTCAATGCTTTTGCATTCTTTCGGAAATGTAGCTGGGTAATTATGTCATTGGCATCGGTGAGCCACTGTCAATATGTGACATATTGAAATCGCGTTTGAATTTGCGCTTGTTTTTTTGCTTTCACTTTGCAATCGTGCGAACTGTGTATAGAGAGCGACAGCACTGATCTGTGAGTGATGATAATTTGTGCACCAATTCCTCTGACATTGTCTTATTAATCGTTAGCTTACTATGCAAACATGACAAGTGAAATCTCCCGCAGCTTAAACATGTGAGAGGTTGATCGCGCAGAGAATCGCTGAGCTTATGTGAGTGCGTGTGTAAAAGCAGCAGAATATATATTTTAGTTCTGCTGAGCCAAATAAGACAGGTCAGGGTGAAGAAGTGACAGCCAAAGAAAAGCTTACCACAAAACGGAGAAGTTATGACAAATCAGACTATAAGGCAAAAAGAAAGTGCAGCTTTATGGTTTCATGGACAAAAGAATTTCTGTGGCTGCAATATGACGAGCTAAATAACCAGGGCTGCACATAAGTGGTTCGCATTCTCTGTCAAAATAAAAAACACGCACAAGGGTTAGGGTTAAATTTAAAAACTGTACTTTTGAGTTAAAATATATATTTATAATTTTAATAAATGACAAATTAAAAAGGCATGAACATTTTTTTTGTATCGAAAAAATATCGAACCGTGACACCAAAGTATCGAACCGAACCGAACCGTGAATTTTGTGTATCGTTGCACCCCTACTAATCACTGTCCTTGCCTCAATGTTACAAAAGCACAACCACTGTCCACACCTCACCTCACAGTATATGATCATTTCCATTTTAGGCATTTCCAAATAATCATTTTCCATACTGCCAGCATAAATATACACAGTATACTGCCATCACTACAATATAGATGTTTTACACACTCCTTTTGTTGTTGACATTCACAGGCTGTGTGCAAAATGCCACACTCTTCAAATTCATGCCAACTAATATTTTTACGTCCAGTAGGTGTCCTGCTAGAGCAAATGAAGCTTCAAGAAGCTTCGCGTTGGGGTGAACCAATTGGATGAAAAGCTTCAGTGCTTCATGAGGCTTCATCTGCCCATCACTATTGAACAGTGCTCCGTGGGATGTTCAAGGCTTGGGAAATCTTTTTGTAGCCTAAGCCTGCTTTAAATTTCTCAATAACTTTATCCCTGACCTGTCTGCTGTGTTCTTTGGACTTCATGGTGTTGTTGCTCTCAATATTCTCTTAGACAACCTCTGAGGCCGTCGCAGAGCAGCTGTATTTGTACTGACATTAGATTACACACAGGTGCACTCTATTTAGTCATTAGCACTCATCAGGCAACGTCTATGGGCAACTGACTGCACTCAGACCAAAGGGGGCTGAATAATTACACACACCCCACTTTGCAGTTATTTATTTGTACAAAATGTTTGGAGTCATGTATGATTTTCATTCCACTTCTCATGTGTACACCAGTTTGTGTTGGTCTTTCACGTGGAATTCCAATAAAATTGATTCGTGTTTGTGGCTGTAACGTGACAAAATGTGGGAAAGTTCAAGGGGACCGAATACTTTTGCCACTGTAAAGGTTTATTTTGTCTAATCTAATCTAATAACTTTAATCTCAGCCAAACTGATTTACTCAGGAACAAATAAAACACTGAAAAAAGTCAAACAATAACATTTTTAGGTTGTCTAAGTCACTTATATATTACGTTTAACCTGAGTAGCGAAAGACCGCGGTGATCTGAACATGATGTGCCGGGAGTTTGCTGTTCTCGGCGGCTCTACTGACCCTCGAGCTCTCGGCTAGCTATCGAGCTGGTGGGTAACAGACGTCTCAGAAACGTCGGAGCACTTTTGCAAATATGCGATATCTTGATAAACTGAGCAGATATTTAAAGTTTACACAGCTACATTCTCACCTGAAAATATGTTAAAAGTTTATTTTGTGACCCAGAAAGAGTAATAAGAGTAATATTGAAAACTTAGTAGCGACTGCCATTGCCGGAAAGTGGAATTGGATGGGCCACGCTATGAATTCTGGGATATGGTGGGCCACGAAGGACACACCCGACCCATCCTTTAATTTTGGGGAAAAAGAGGACGCATTGGTCGGCTGCATTCAGAGGAGTCTATGAATTTGGACAGCCTTCATCGTGTCGCTGTGACGTAATCGGTCTACAAATGCGTCCTCAGGAGGATGCAGCCCATGAATTTGGACACCCCCTATGTTTACTACTGCATAGACACATTGAATTTCCAACACAAGGAAACAACTTTTTGGATAATGTTTTCACCACCAAGAGAGGAGATTACAAAGCCCCCCACCCACTTTGGTGCCTCTGATCACATCACTGTTATGCTAATGCCAGCATACAGGCCCCTGGTCAAAGTCACTAAACCAGTTCGTAAGCAGGTACGTGTGTGGCCAGAAGGACCTGCAATACTGCTTTTCCACCACAGACTGGGAGATCCTTAAACAGGCCGCCACACATGACAACACCACAGACCTGCAGGAATATACAGAAACTGTCATTGGCTACATCTCAAAAGGCATCGATGAGGTCATAGAGACCACTGTCCAGGCCAATCAGAAACCATGGCTCACAGGTGAGGTCTACAGGCTCCTGAGGGTGAGAAATGCAGCCTTGAAAGCTGGGGATGAGGTGAGCCTAACAACAGCAAGGGCAAACCTGTCACATGCATCAGAGAGGTGGAAATGCAGTGCTCCAGGAGGATTTTGCAAAGCTTCAGTGACAGCAGAGATACTCAGAGGCTGTGGCAAGGGATACAGACCATCACAGACTACAAGCCCACTCCTCAGACCGCTGTCGGGTCCACCACATTACCGTAAGAGCTAAGTGAAATTTTCTCTTGCTTTGAGACACAGACCGACACCCCAGCACAGAAGACTCCACCCCCCAACGATCGGGTGGTGACACTATCAACATGCTTGTCAGGACCTGCTGCCATCAGGGAGGAGACTGAAGAGCCTCCGGGCCAGAACCAGGAGACTGAGAGACAGCTTCATCCAGGTTGTCAGGATGCTGAATTCACTCCCTGCTCTCACACACCAACTCCAGACCTGCATTCATCTTTTCCCTCTGAACCCCCCAAACATACAAACCCTGAGCCACCACCATTGCCCTTTCACTGACTGCCCTACTCCACCATTTGACCCTCTCATAAGAGGTGAAACATCTTCAAGGAAACTTAAAGAAGACGCTTTTCTTTCCAAGCTCCTTAGACTACGGTGACCTGGATGTCTGAGAACCTCCACAGACTGATTTTACAAGAACAACTTGTGTCAAAAAATCCCTAGCAGTGCCTCTCTGTCACATACACAAATCACTAGAGTTACAAATTTAATAACTTAAAAAACCTCAGAAAAACAGAACTGAGCAAAACAAACAAACAAACAAACAAACAAACAAACAAACAAACAAACCAGAGACCTGGGGCCCGTTCTTCGTACGTCGCTTACTACATCCAAGATCAAATGACACATCCAAGACCAAATCATCGCGCTAACCGTGAGCTCGCTAATCCGGTTCTCCGAACACACCTGCTGTTGACGATTAGTACAGCTGGATGAAGTAATGTGAGATCACTGGGTGTCGTAAAAGGGGCTACACATCGATAGCAGAAACATTGATCGGCAACCCTCTGATTGGTCGGCGGAAATGTCGAAGGAGCGCGCTCGGTATTTTTCGGCAGCAGAGCAAGAACTCTTGAGTGAGGGATTTCAGGAGTTTCAGAGTTTAATCAGTTGTAGCCACAGCTGCCCTGGGGCAGACTGACAGAAGCCAGGCTGCCATATCGCGCCATCGGCCCCTCTGGCCAACACCAGTAGGCGGTAGGGTAGATTTATTATATTACACTATATTATCCAATATTATATTACATTATATTATATTATATTACATTATATCCCCTTTCACATTAGAGCCACAACAGGACCCACTAGAACATGGGAACAAGTAAAAGTGAAATATAAGAATATTCTACAGAATGGTAATATTTATCACTTATATTGCTTTTCGTCTCTTGGAAAGAGACCCTGGAATAATCTGTTTGTTCATAACAGCAACCAAGAAAAGGGCAGAGCAAAAAAGACAGGTGGTGGTCCTGCACCCCCTCGTCAACAAGTTGGTTAAGTAAATAATACCCTCACGGGAATATCGATATCTCTCTATGAGCACACTGTCGCGCTGAGCTAAAGGATCCTGTCTGTCCCGCAATATACGCTGGATTCTGAGGACTCTCCTTATCAATCTTGCACCTTCCGCAATGGGTGGCTCGCGTATACGGACAGGACATGGCTGCGACAGACTTCCCAAATCCACCTTCGCTTTTATAGCCGTGGTCTCTCATCTTGATTACACAAAGTAATTTGCAATTACTACTCTGAAATATGAATTACATCTGTAATAATCACATACATGTAATAGAATGTTAATAGTACATTTCCCTTTTTTAGGAAATGACCTGTATGTATCTGTGTGAAATCAATAAACAAACAAAGGGTTGCCGATCAATGTTTCTACTATCGATGCGTAGCCCCTGTTAAGCCACCCAGTGATCTCACATTACTTCATCCAGCTATACTAATCGTCAACAACAGGTGTGTTCGGAGTACCGGAATAGCAAGCTCAAAGTTGGCGCGATGATTTGATCTTGGATGTAGTAAGCGAGGTACGAAGAACGGACCCCAGGTAAGAACATTGTTGAGGTTTAAATTTATAATCTTAAATACTTATATGCTGATTATATTGCTTTATAAGAAAGGCCCAAATCTGAGTACACTCTGTGCCGACAGGACTGACAGGAAATTACATGCTTTTGCAGGCGAAAAGTGAAACTAAGCAGAGTGTTTGGTCGAAACTTAAAGTGTGTGTGATGTCTATATAAATGACTAGGCTTGCTGTTTTGTGCTTCAGACCTGGGGTTGTGTGTTCAGGTCTCCATATCCGGATATGTAAAATAAAGATAATCTTTTAAAGTAAAAAGACCACTTTTGAGCCGTGTCTTTTTGGCCATAACGAATACCAAAAGAACCGGAATTTAATAACATTAAAACCAAACAATAAATGAGCAAAGTAGTGCATGATAAATATAGATGACAAATACAAAGTGCAATATAGAAACACTGGGTAAAAAGAAATGAACAATTAAAAAGGAGGATAAAAGATGTGAGCAGTAGTTAAACAGTAGAAATAAATATATAATAAACAAATAAAAATAGATAATAAATAAAAGCCAGGTCTGAAAGGTGAGTTTGGCTTTAAAAGCATGAAAACACACTGCTGTCTTCAGGAAGGCTGCTCCAGTAACTTTCTATGCTCGCTTTGAGGCTGCAGCTAAGGACTCCAACAATGCTAGTGCTAGCGGCGCTAACGGCTGCAGACAGGAAGATACTGCCAGCACCGGAAACGTGCTCGTCATCTCCGAGCATGAAGTAAGGAGAGCCTTCAAGAGAGTGAACACCAGGAAAGCAGCAGGACCAGACGGCATCCCAGGTCGTATCCTAAGAGACTGCGCATACCAGCTAGCTCCTGTGTTCACTGAGATATTCAACATCTCTTTATCTCAGTCGGTGATCCCCACATGCTTCAAAGAGTCCATCATTGTTCCTGTCCCGAAGAAACCCCACCCTGCTTCTCTCAATGACTATCGCCCTGTAGCCCTCACCTCAGTAGTGATGAAGTGTTTTGAACGCCTGGTCAGAGACTTCATCATTTCTTCACCACCAGACACACTGGACCCACTACAGTTCGCTTACCGTCCAAATCGTTCCACAGACGATGCCATCTCTCATCTCCTCCACACATCACTCACTCACTTGGACACTAGAAGGGGGAATTATGTTAAAATGCTCTTCATAGGGGGCAGGGATAGCTCAGTAGGTAAAGTGGGCACCCCATGATCGGAAGGTCGGCGGTTCAAATCCACTTAACGGCTACCCTGAGGTACCCCTGAGCAAGGTACCGTCCCTACACACTGCTCCCCGGGCGCCTGCTTAGTGGGCTGCCCACTGCTTCACTGAGTGAATGGGTCAAATGCAGAGAAAAACAAGTAATTTCCCCATGGGGATCAATAAAGTATCCATTATTATTATTATTATTATTATAGACTACAGCTCTGCATTTAACACCATAATTCCCTCCACACTCACCACCAAGCTGGAGCACCTGGGACTCAGCTCATCTATGTGTCAGTGGATCTCCAACTTCCTAACTGGCAGACCACAGGCAGTAAGGATGGGCCGACATGTCTCAGCCTCCACCACTCTCAGCACTGGAGCCCCCCAGGGGTGTGTTCTGAGCCCCCTGCTGTACTCTCTGTACACATATGACTGTGTGGCCACTACCAGCTCCACCACCATCATCAAGTTTGCTGACGACACCGTCGTGGTGGGCCTGATCTCTGATAACAACGAGACGGCCTACCTGAAGGAGATTAGGAATCTGGAGAACTGGTGCCAGAGGAACAACCTCCTTCTAAACATCAGTAAGACAAAGGAGCTGATAGTGGACTTCAGCACTAAGCAGGAGAGGAACTACCAGACCCCCGTCATCAATGAGTGCCCAGTGGAGAGAGTGGACAACTTCAAATACCTCGGAGTTCACATCACGCAGGACCTGTCATGGTCCTGTCACATCAACACCGTGGTGAAAAAGGCCCAACAGCGTCTCTACCACCTCAGACGCTCGAGAGACTTCCTTTTTTTTTTTTTTTGTCCCGTTTGGATCTTTAGCCATCAGAATTGTTGTCTTAAGGCCAAGAAAGATGCCAAGCGGATTTATTTTACCAAGTGGATCATCATGGCCTTGCCATATTGGTCCATTTGATTGACCTTTATTATAATTATGAATTTATTTTATTTTCAGTTGCTACAAACGGGACAGACATGACTGTGGGATAGGACAGGGGGAAAGAATGAAAGAAAGAGAGGGAGAGAAAAAAAGAAAACCAAAGGGGAGAAGAGACGGTGAGAAGGGGGGGAAGAAAGAAAAAAACAAACAAACAAAAAAAACAAAACTCCTGGGTCACCTGTATGGAGAAAAAAAAACAGAGGAGAAAGCAAACAACAAAGAGCAACATAATAAGAAAAAAAAAGCACCATCACAATAAACTAGCTAGCAGTAGATATCGATAGTTACTAAATAATAAACGATATTGTGCAGCACTCAAGATAGCCAGCGCACAGTGTGCTTTGAGGCAGCAGCCAAGAAAGCTGTAGTCCGCGTCTATGAATACCCATGTGTACACCTGTGTGCATACCTGTGTGGATCAGCATGCTTGCATTCCAAAGGTTTCTCCATGTAATGATCTGCTAGGGAGTGTGGGGAGCCACAGCCCTGTCCTCTATGGTATCAAGCAGGTATGGAGGAGATCAAAACTCCAGACATCCAGAGGCCCCCAGAACACAAGAGACCAAGGAAGACCCACAGAGGGGCAGCCGCGCCACTGTCCCAGTAAGAGCTAAGGAGAGTCCCAGATGAGGGCTCACTCAGCAGCCGCGGAGCAGAAGCCAGGGGGAGTTGCAGTGACGCGCCCGTGAGCTCCGCCAGCAGCCAGCTGTGCCTGAGTGACCGAGCCCCAGGCCGAGAGGCCGGGGGCACCCCACCTCCGAAGTGGCCCGAGCGAGCCGCCAAGGAGTGAGCCGGTGTGTACCCGGACGCCGCTTGAGAGACTTCCAACTGCCCTCCAAGGTGCTCAGGAACTTTTACTCGTGCACCATAGAGAGCATCCTGACGGGAAACATCTTAACCTGGTTCGGGAACAGCACCATGCAGGACAGACGAGCTCTACAGAGGGTTGTGCGGTCAGCTGAGCGCACCATCCGCTCCGAGCTCCCTGACCTGCACTCAATCTACAGCAGGCGGTGCTGGACCAAGGCCAGGAAGATCGTGAAGGACCTCAGCCATCCCAACAACAGACTGTTCTCTCTGTTGAGGTCAGGAAAGCGATTCTGCTCCCTGAAGACCAACACAGAGAGACTGAGGAGGAGCTTCTTCCCGCAGGCGATACGGTCTCTCAATCACACCACCACACAGTACTGACCCACACATACAGTTCTTACACACACACTGGACTTTCTGGACATTGTTTTCACTTCATCACTTAAATCACTTTAAGCATATTTGCACTGCACAAGACATAATGTGGATTGGACATTGTATTCTTCATTTCAAGCTAATACTTGTACAGCTGCTGTTATTGTGTATATATTTATTTATATTTCTTCATACATTCTTATATAGTTCTATATTGTGTATTTTGTTGTACAGTTATTTTATTTTCAACTTTAATTTATGTATTTTATCTTATTCTTTCCCAGTTAAATTTACCCTTCATTCTAATTTGTGTTGTACAGTTATTTCATTTTTAACCTTAATTTATATTTTATTCCTTCCTAGTTAAATTTACCCTTTTTAATTTTTCATATTTATTTCCTATCTTATTCATAGCCTTTTCCTTTTTTGTTTTCTTTAGGTCACGAGCAGTTGTCCAAGCATTTCACTACATATCGTACTGTGTATGACTGTGTACGTGACAAATAAAATTTGAATTTGAATTTGAATTTGAATTTGAAAGTCATCTACATGTGGGTTTAGTTCTGACTTTAGGGACAAGTAAAAAAATAAAATAAAATAAAAACATCTGTCCAGACAACCTGACAGTCAAAAATATAAACTCAGGAACTTAAAAGGAAAATTGTGCTGACTTTGAACGTCCGCATCAAGATAAACTTACAGATTTAAGAGTCAAAAAGTGTCAAAAAGTCTGTATCCTTACCTGAGAGTTTCAAGTTTACAGTCAGGACTCTTTAGTCCAACACACAGCAAATCCAATCCTGAATCCTGCAGTTTGTTCGAGCTCAGGTCCAGCTCTCTCAGATGATTGGATGGGGAGCTGAGAATTTCAGACAAAGCTTCAAAGCTTCTTTTTGAGAGTTTACAATCTCTCAGCCTGAGGAAGAATAACAATGGAGACATATTCTTTTATTCATCTAGCATTATTAAACATATTTGTTCATAGATTCACTTACAGCACTTTCTTGGATGCTTTGACCACTGGCAGCAGCTTCAAAAATGCCTTCTCTGAACGGGAGTATTTCTCCAGGTCGAACTCATCTAGATCTGATGACAGTAAGATGAAGACCAGAGCCGACCACTGAGCAGGAGACAGTTGATCTGTGGAGAGACGTCCTGATCTCAGGGACTGTTGGATCTCCTCCACTAGAGAACGATCATCCAGTTCATTCAGACAGTGGAACAGGTTGATGCTTTTCTCTGCAGACAGTTTCCCACTGAGCTTCTTCTTGATGTAGTGAACTGTTTCCTGATTGGTCTGTGAGCTACATCCTGTCTGTGTCAGCATGCATAGGCGATCCTGATTGGTCTGTAGTGAAAGACCCAGGAGGAAGCGGAGGAACAAGTCCAGGTGGCCATTTGGACTCTCTAAGGCTTTGTCCACAGCACTCTGGTAGAAGTCTTTTACAGTAAGTGTTTTCTGGAAGATTTTAAAGCGAGGAGATTGTTTCTTAAGCAGGTTGACTCCAGAGTTGATGAAGGTCAGATAGACATGAAGAGCAGCAAAGAACTCCTGAATGCTCAGATGGACGAAACAGTAAACAACGTTGTTGAACATGTGGCACTCATCAGCTTTAAAGATCTGTGTGAACACTCCTGAGTACACTGAGGCTGCTCTGATATCGATGCCACACTCTGTCAGGTCTGATTCATAGAAGATCAGGTTTCCTTTCTGCAGCTGATCAAAGGCCAGTTTTCCCAGAGACTCAATGATCTTCCTGCATGAATCTGTCTCATCATACTTGATGTCCTTCGTTGTTAGGTGAAATAGCACAAGGCGTAGGTAGAGCTCTGTGAGAGTCTTAGGCAGATCTTTGCTCTCTTTGTTCTTCATGACAAACTCCAGAACTTTAGCAGTGATCCAGCAGAAGACTGGGATGTAGCACATGATGTGGAGGCTTCGTGATGTCTTGATGTGGGAGATGATGCTGCTGGCCTGCTCCTCATTTCTGAATCTCTTCCTGAAGTACTCCTCCTTCTGTGGGTCAGTGAACCCTCTGACTTCTGTCACCATGTCAACAATGTCACGAAGGATCTTATTGGCTGCTGCGGGTCGTGTGGTTATCCAGAGGCGAGCAGAGGGAAGCAGTTCCCCCCTAATGAGGTTTATCAGCAGCACATCCACTGAGGTGGACTTTCTAGGGTCAGTCAGGATTGCAGTTTTGTGGAAGTCCAGAGGAGGTCGACACTCATCCAGACCATCAAAGATGAACACAACCTGGAAGTCTTCAAAGCTGCAGATTCCTGCTTCTTTGGTTTCAGTAAAGAAGTGATGAACAAGTTCCACCAAGCTGAACTTTTCCTCTTTCAGCAGATTCAGCTTTCTGAAAATGAATGGAAACATGAACTGGATGTCCTGGTTGGCTTTGTCTTCAGCCCAGTCCAGAGTGAACTTCTGTGTTAGGACTGTTTTCCCAATGCCAGCCACTCCCATTGTCAGCACTGTTCTGATTGGTTTATCTCTTCCAGGTGGGAGTTTAAAGATGTCTTCTTGTCTGATGGTTGTTTCTGGTCTGTCTGGTTTCCTGGATGCTGTTTCAATCTGTCTGACCTCATGTTCATCATTGACCTCTGCAGTCCCTCCCCCTGTGATGTAGAGCTCTGTGTAGATCTGATTCAGGAGGGTCGGGTTTTCTGTTGTAGAAATCCCCTCGAGCACACACTGGAACTTCTTTTTCAATTTTGACTTGAGTTTGAGCTGACACTCAGTGAGAATCTCTGCATGAATAAACAGCAAATGACACAAATGAGAAAACTGCATTCTGATTACTGTGGTTATGTGTTCAGTTCACTGGACTCTTGGTGTCATGATCCGAGTGAGTCTGAGTAACTTTCCACAGCATCAGCTCTCCTCCCCTGGGTGGAGCCCTCCTCACTCCTCCCTGCTCCTCACCTGTTGCCAATTACTCCGGCAGTATCTATGAGCAGCACTCACAATGAACCTTCTCCAGATTGTCTGCTTACCACAGTCAGTTCTCTGCCTCACATTTTGTCTTGTGCTCCTCAGCTTGTTTCGCGTAACCCTCTTTTCCTGTTCCCTAGTCGGCACCTGGATACATCTTCCAACTCTCGCCATAAGTCACGCCTCAGGATTCTGGCCTGCCACTGCTGGGAAAACTCACTCTTGCAAACTGCCATCCTCAGCTGCCTGCCTCCATGTGCACCCACATCTCACTCTGTACCCAGATTTAATTCATCTCCTCCTCCAGCTGATCTCCACCTGCAGCCACGTAACTCCTCTTAGTTTTTAAATCTTGGACTCATTCACTACACTGTGGACCACTCTGATTATTATCTCCTTTGTTCCAGTGATCCTGGATAGTTTCTATTCGCCCGATTCTGCCCCTGTTGTTCCTTTGACCTGCCTCAGCTTATGTTCTGGCCTCAGCTCTGCACTTCTCATAATACCTCGCTTGCTGTTGAATTTAGCCGTGATTCAGCTTTCTCCGTCAAGAAATCTAGTAAAATACATTTCTGTTAAAAGTCACTCAGCCTCCGTTTTTTGGTTCTGTGCTTGACTCCATTCCTTTTCATGAGCCATTGAGCCCTGACACTTGGGTTATAACTGAGGGCAGGTTTTATAGAGACACATTTGATTTAATTGTGTTTATTTATACAGCACCAAATCAATACTAGCAACATTTCACATATTACATAAACAACACTATGGAGCCAGTGATGAATAAATATGTAGAATAAATGAAAGAATTTCAAGTTGTTGTTTTTTTAAATTCCTCCAAATAACAACAACAGTCACCCCAATGTGCTTTATATTGTAAGGTAAAGAACCTACAATAATATAACAGAAAAAAACCCAACTATCTTTTTGGGTCCTGAAAACTGAAGGCTCTGCCTCCCATTCTACTTTTAAATACTCTGTGAACAACAAGTAGGCCTGCAGAGCGAGAGCGAAGTGCTCTAATAGGGGGATATGGTACTACAAGGTCATTAAGATAAGATGGGGCCTGATTATTTAAGACCTTGTATGTGAGGAGCAGGATTTTGAATTCAATTCTGGATTTAACAGGAAGCCAAAACAGGAGAAATCTGCTCTCTCCCAGAAAGCTGCAGAAGCTGAAATGGTGGATTTCAGTCAAATAAGGAGAACTGTGGCTTTCCTCCAACCTTTGACCAATCACCTTAGTGTCCTGTTTATCAACCATAATAAAAAGCATTTACTGTCTGGGCATTTTTTTGTTTGGGTCTCCAAACAGCAGAAAGAAATGGCAGCCATTTTTTTTAACTTTACCTTCAACTAGTAAATAGATTTAAGAAAAAGCACTTTGTGTCATGGTCCCTGTGCCTTGCTGGTCGATCCTCTATTGTGCAATATGTTTGTGGTTTGTTTGCTCTCTCTCACTCTCTCTCGCCGCGGCGACGCTCATTGCGGGCTCCCGCTGCTGGCCTGCACACCTGCTCATCACCGCACCGGCCGCTGATCCCAGCTGATTACTGCACTACTTAGATGGCGAGTCTGCACTAGTCTTCGCTGGATCGTTGAGCTATCAGTATCGTTTTTTTGGAACCCGATTCTGAGAGGAGTGATTGAGGAGGAACATTTGTACAGAAAGTGTGGAGCACCCTTCTCCCATCCCTGTTTCCCACGGACCCTGGCGACACGGACCCGTTTCCCCTGCACGTTGTATGTAGCCACTTGGTGAATGTGTTCACTGTAAATAAACGCACTGTTCTTCGCTTAAAGGAATACCCTGGCCTGCGCCTGAGTCTCTTTCGGAAACCCTATCACTTTGATCATATTTGTGACGTGTCCCAAACTGTTGTTGTCGCCTCATTTATGTTGATAAAACAGCTCTAAAACCAATCTGACAATATAAATCTGTAAAATGGGCAGAAAACCTGCTGCTGGTCCCATTTTAATCAAACCAACCCAAAGAGCAGATATTCATGTGTACACAGGAGGTTATTTGTGCAGATACATAAAACACATATAAACTGTAGGCTTTCTGCAGTCTCTCACTCCTGAAAGTGTTGGCAAGTGTTTTGGATTTATTATTTGGGTGGCTGTAGCTCAGGTGGCAGAGCAGGTCAGCCACTAATCAGAAGGTCGGTGGTTCGATCCCAGGCTGCATCCTGGCTGCATGCCAAATATCCTTGGGCAAGATACTAACCCTGTGTTTGCCTACTGGTGGTGGTCAGAGGGCCCGGTGGCGCCTGTGTCCGGCAGCCTTGCCTCTGTCAGTGCGCCCCAGGGCAGCTGTGGCTACAATGTAGCTTGCCAATGTAGCCAGTGTGTGAATGTGTGTGTGAATGACTGAATGTAGTGTAAAGCGCTTTGGGGTCCTATGGACTAGAAAAGCGCTATACAAATGCAGGCCATTTACCATTTATATGGATTTTAATGGCACCTGTGTAATGTTAACTAATGTTTTTATTGTTTATGTATTTTTTGTTTAGTCATTCCCTGACTTACCTGTGGGTTCTGGGATGGTTTTATTTAAATTCTCCAACAGATCATTTCTGTTTATCCTCCCCAAAAGATTTTTAGTGACTTCAAAAGTCTTGATAGCGTAGGTATCAAACATCAGATCCACTATGTCCGTCCTCTCTGCATTCTCCAGTTTACTCACTGGGATTGCTGGTAAATCTTCTACAGACCCATTCTTCAGATGCCACGTGAATTTTTCAAAGTCATTACTTCCCAAATCCTCCAAAGTCCCCAGAAGGATTTCTTTAGGTGTCGTCATCTTTTACCCTGTAAGGACCCGATAAACAAAGACTGTAACAACAGCTGGAGAGGTAATTGTCTGATTTATCAGAATTTAACTTGATTCTAACAGCAGTTCATCACAATAAATTTCTTAGGCTCAGAATGCAACAAAATTGCACATGAAGAAGCACATAGAGAAGTATCCAAGTAACACTTTGCTACAATATAAAACAAACTATTATAAATAAAGAAAATATATAAACTAAATATATACACTACCCGTCAAACGTTTTAGAACAGCCCAATTTTTCCAGTGTTTTTGTCACGGTTTGCGAGCCGTGTGTAAATTATTAAAGGACCCTTTATGCAGGCAGCTCAGATGCAAGTGAGTTTATTCATCACATGGTGATACAAACAGAAATGGCGAAGGTGAGCATGGAAACTAAGCAAAAACCTAAACTGGGAAAACTAACAGTACACGAATATGAAGAATTACACGAAGGGAAGACGAAAACACGGAACACAAGGGGTGGAAGCAAAGCACCACAACACATCACTATATAGACAGTTACACAGAGGGAGACACAGAAGGCAACAACACAGGGCGGAACAAATGGACAGAGAAGACTAAACACAGAACAGAGTGCACAGAGAAACAAGGGGGGCAGGGAATCAAAACCTAGGAAGCATAGAATAACTCACAAACTAAACTGGCATAACACAAAAATCACAAAGAACTGAAACCACTAGATCAGGAGACCCAGGACCCTGACAGATACACAGACAAACCAGCAACTAACAGAGGCAAACACAAGGCTTAAATACACAGAGGGATAACGAGGGAATGAGACACAGAAGGAGGACACATCTGGGAGTGATTGACAAGACGAGACAGAGGAAACGCAAACTAAACACACTGACATGAGACACGGACCTTCACAACAAAGCAGGAAATAGAAAGACTGAACTTAGAGGTACAACAAAACACAGAACCAAAACGTAAGAATAAACAAAGATACATCATGAAATCAAATATTAACAATACAAAACAGAAAACACTGAGTCACAGACCCAGGATCGTGACAGTTTTATTGAAAATATCCTTTTTATTTCTCATTGCGCTCTGAAATGAAAGCATAGTACAAATAAGCAGCTGGAGTTAAAAATAAATCATGAAACACATTTATAGACCAAAGTTTATTCTAAACGTTTGACTGAACACACCCGTGGCTTCTGTCTACAATAGAAATCAAATATTCTCCCATATCTGTGGCAGATGTTCCCGTAAACGTGGACCTTGTAATAATAATAATAATAATAACTTTATTTATAAAGCGCTTTCAAACAAAGTGCTGTACAACTAAAGAGATAAATAAAATAAAAGCGATACATAGCAATACAGGTAAAAGACACAATACAAGTTAAAAACAATAAAAATGTAAAAACTAAAAGCCATAGAATTAAGACATGTAGGATCGGGTGAACAAATGTGTCTTCAACTTGGTTTTAAAAACCTCCACAGAGCAGCCTGCCGAATATCTTGTGGGAGGTTGTTCCACAGAAACGGGGCATGAAAAGAAAAAGCTCTCCAATTGTCTTTTTTCTGGCTCTAAGAACTTTTAGAAGACCAGAGTCCTGAGATCGGAGAGCACGAGATGGAACATAAAGGTGTAAAAGGTCGGAGAGATATGAAGGTGCCAATCCGTTTAAAGCCTTGTAGGTGAGCAGCAGGACCTTAAAATCTGCTCGAACCTGACAAGGTAGCCAGTGAAGAGATCTCAGAACAGGGGTAATGTGCTCAAATTTCCCAGTTCTTGTTAAAATGCGAGCAGCTGCATTTTGCACCAACGCCAGAATCTCAGGTTAAACCTCACAAAACTTTAACAACCACCAAACAGCTGAAACAGTAAATGAGAGCAGGAACACGGATTCTGCACAAAGACGTAAACACAAAGCTCAGAGCCGCCGACACATCAGAATCAGTGAGATGTCGCCTTTCTCACCCGATGGCACGGACACGGTCGGGGCTGAAAGCCGACAGCTCGCTGATTCTGATGTTTCGGCGGCTCCGAGCTTTGTGTTTACGTCCTTTTTACGCTGATTCTAAAGCTGTTAGTTTTATCTCTCTCCAAACAATATTGACTGAACCAGCAGCAAAAGAAGATCCAAACTACGCTTCACATAAACATCGTCATGAACTCACTCTGACTTTTGCTGTTTTGCTTCCACCAGGATAAAATCACACGTCATGCACAGCTCTCTCTCTCTCTCTCTCTCTCTCTCTCTCTCACACACAGTTTCCTGTCTAAAAATCTGTTTTCTGCATTATTCGCTTGCTTGTTACGCACAAGTCTACCGTTGTTTACAGCGCTGTCGACCGCTGTTTTTTTCCTTTTACTTACTTCCGAAAAGAAAACCTAATTTCTGCCGTTCAACAGGCTTCTGAACAAATTTAAACTTTTTAAAATTATGCAAATTGCAAAACGCTGTGTCTGTCATAAAACCGCTGTAACTTCAGAGGTAATGTTCATATGTCGATTAATGGTTTTCTTTCGTTTTTGATCTACTGTAGAATATTTTTATAAAACCACCTTCATGTTTTTCTGTTTTATCTTCAGCTACTTTGACACAAAGGCCTCTGCTGTGATGCTCACACCTTTGATAAAGTCTTGCGAGTGTCAGCTTCCTTTTTATAGATACAAAAATATGTAAATGTACTGATCTGAATTATAATATTTCTGACTGTCTGAGGCAAAATTTCCCAGATTCAAATCGAATTGAATCGAATCGTGGATCGAATTGATTCAGGACCTTGTGAATCGGAATCAAATCGATTCTAGAAATCAGTGACGATACCCTGCCCTATTTGCGACCATGTCAACATCCAGTCCAGGCTTTTTCAAGATTGGTGCTACCACAGCTGATTTAAAACATTCAGGAAAGACTCAATGAAGTATTTAAAAGAAACAGGTTGTAGGGTCCTAATGCTGACCACAGTTCCTTTATAGCCCAGGCTGGTAGAGGATCCAAAGAACAGGTTGTACATCGAGCTGCTTTTACAACCTTACTTAATCCAGAAAGGGAAACAGAGATGGACCGATGCGATATTACGTATCGGTCCATCTCTATTTCTATTAATTTACGTCAGTATCGATACTGATTTTGTATGTATTTTGAAGGATTTGAACCAAAGGCAAAAAATACCATGAGCAAAAAATGGCAGTCATGATTATAAAATAGGGAGGTTTCTTTTTTTTTAACATAGATTAAACTCGTTAAATAAAACAACAAGTTTATGAGCTTTCTTGTTATTCACAAGTTTCAGCGATTTAGCCCAGAGTCTAAAGTCATTCAGCCATCTGTTTATAAATGGTTTAGCTTTAAAGTATCTGCATTTGTGAAGAAAAATTTTTCCCATTAACAAAATCGTCCTAATCAACAGGTCAAAATCTGCATTCTCAGCAAGTATTCCAAATTTTATTACTGTCACCGTCAAATGTGGTAACTGAATTCTCCTGGACTGTAGCCAGCTCCACATGTCAGTCCAGAAGGAGTGCACTGATTCACAGTAGAAAAACAAGTGATCCAGACTTTCAATATCATTTTCACAAAATGTGCAGGCGTTCACATCTAAGTTAAATTTCCGTCTTAAGAATTCATTGGTTGGATAAACCTCATTAATGATTTTAAAGTGAACCTCTTTTACTTTAGGGGAAAGAGGAAGTGAAATATACTTTTTTCTTATCGCCTTAACCTCCATGGTCTCAAATTCTTTAAGGATATAATTTCTTTTAACCGGATTAGGGCAAATGTCGTTGATCAAAATATTCCTGATCACTTTGTTTGTAAACCTGCTGTCACCAAATTCAGCTCCAGCTATGCAGAGCTGCCTCAGTCCAGGAGAAATTTTAGAGTGCACAATATCTTCTTTTATCATTGATCTCAAAGGGACTGGGATGGCTTTCACTAGGGATTTATATCTGTTAGCAGTACATCTTACATCAAATTTCTCACAAAACGTCTCATGTTTTAATAAGACCCCATTATCATCCGTAAAATGAGCTACAGCCCAAATCCCTTAAGATCTTCCAGTAGAGAAGGACCTGCTGATGGAAAGCTGAGAGTTTAACAGGTAACGAACTGCAATCAAAGTCACAACGTAACAAAAAGTCTATTCCACCCATTTTGCCAAAAATCACACTGGGAATAATGTTCCAAAAGGAATTTTTGTTCCTAATGAAAGATCTTAACCATTTCAGTTTTAGTACACCATTCATAACATCAAAGTCAATGGCATTAGCCCCTCCCTCTTCATAATTCTTAATCATATCATTTTTCTTTATATAATGACATTTGTTCCTCCATATGAACCTAAAATTAAGATTATTTATAGATTTAATTAGTTTTGGAGATATGGTCAGAGAAAAGGCTGGATAGATTAGTCTGGACAGACTGTCCATTTTGGTTAGCAAGATTCTCCCAAACAGAGTTATGTCCCTTTGCAGCCACCTGTTTAAAATTGACTTACACTTTTCTATATTGGCACAGATATTCTTACTTTCAGTTGATGTCTTATCCTTGCAAATTACAATGCCCAGATACTTAACCTCTTTTTTTGATCTGTATATTATTTATTGCTTGCAGGGGACACTCATGCAGAGCTAGAATTTCTTATTCATTAATATTCAGCTGTAGGCCAGAAGCTTTGGAGAAGTGGTTGATCGCCTGTAAGGCTAAAGGAATCTGGTCCTCGTTTTTTAGAAACAGGGTGGTATCATCTGCGAGCTGACTGATTATTATCTGTTCACCCATCACAGTTAACCCCTCAATGTGACTGTTTTTAATCAAAATAGACAACAGCTCAGCAACCATGATGAACAGAAGTGGTGAGCTGCTACATCCCTGCCTTATCCCTCTATTAACCTCAAACCTTGAACATGTACCATGTTCTAGCAAAACAGAGCTGTTAATGTCATTATATAGCATCTCTATAACATTGATAAATTCCTCTCCAAAACCAAAAGACTGCAGAGTTTTGAATATGAA
The DNA here is from genome assembly GCF_041146795.1 of Maylandia zebra. Taxonomy (NCBI): domain Eukaryota; kingdom Metazoa; phylum Chordata; class Actinopteri; order Cichliformes; family Cichlidae; genus Maylandia; species Maylandia zebra. The sequence continues at coordinate 116,308 of NW_027490033.1, forward strand.
CGTATGTTCAACTGAGTCAAATGCTTTGTAAAAATCCAAGAACAGGATGTATCCTCTCACTTGTGTCACGATGAGTTGTGTAGCTGTGTGTAACGAATACACACACAACAAACGTGGAGGACGCAACAACTGGCAGAGAAAAACACAGGGCTTAAATACATACTGAGGTGATTAGGGAATGTGAAACAGGAGGAGAACACAGCTGGGACTCATCAGACATGACAAGACAAGGGGCGGCAAAACTCAACACATTGACATAGTACACAGACTTTCAAAGTAAAACAGGAAACTGAACAGACGTGGACTAAACTAGGGGATACAGTGACAGAACAAGAGACACACTGACAGAGATGACTGTATACTAACAGAAGTAACACAGAACCACGACCTAAGAAGGAGAACACAAGAAATGCCAAGGACCTAGGGAGTTAGGAATACTAGTGACAAAAATCAAACCTAAGAGAATCAAAACACATCATGAAATCAAAGATAACTAATACAAACAGAAAAACACTGAGTCCACAGACTCAGGACCGTGACATCTTGGATTATTTCACTGTACTCAAGGAGGTCCAAAACCAGCCCAATATTGTTATGAATTAGTCTTCCTTTCAAAAAACCTGATTGTGTTTCACTGATAATGTTTGAGATGCCTTTCTTTAGCCTCTCAGCTACAGCTCCAGACAGGATCTTATAGTCAGTGTTTAAGGTGATGGGTCTTAAATTGTCTAAAATTCTTTTATCCTTACCCGATTTAGGGATCAGGGTTATCAGCGCTTGTTTCATGCTCGGCATCAGTTCTTTTTTCTCTATCGATTCCTTTAATGCATCAAACAATAAAGTTCTTAGGTCCTTCCAGAAGAATTGATAAAAATTAGTAGTGAGTCCATCTGTCCCTGGGGACTTGTTTAATGCCATTTTCATGACCACCAAATCCAGTTCCTCAATTTGGCGGCCGCTACTAAGTTTTAAAATTACTCATACTAATCTTTCTGGGTCACAAAATAAACTTTTAACATATTTTCAGGCGAGAAAGTAGCTGTGTAAACATCAAATATCTGCTCGGTTTATCAAGATACCGCATATTTGCAAAAGTGCTTCGACGTTTTCGGAGACGTCTGCTACCCACCAGCACTATAGCCAGCCAGGAGCTCGAGGGTCACTGAAGCCGCCGAGAACGGCACAACTCCCGGCACATCATTTTCAGATCACCGCGGACTTTCGCTACTCAGGTTAAACGTGACTTAGACAACCTAAAAATGTTATTGTTTGGCTTTTTTCAGTGTTTTGTTTGTTCGTGAGTAAATCGGTTTGGCTGAGATTAAAGTTATTAGATTAGGTTAGATAAAATAAAACTTTATTAATCCCCCGGGTGGGTTCCTCCTTGGTTTTCACACAGCTGAATAAACATCAAACAGAAAACTGATTAAACAGAAGTATGAGACGGTCGAGAATTTACTCCAGTGTCCTGTTATATTGCAGATAGCAAGGAGCAGAGGACCGAGTTTATTAAACTCCACCGAGACAGCGGTGACGCTAATCAGAAGGCTAGACCGTCCAATTTCCCCAGCTGTTTACTTCCAGCATATCCAACCTTCTGAGGACCCAGCCCACGTAGACCGCGAAGGCCGGGTCCTCGGTAGGACGTTTAGTTTTTAAAAATGTCGTGATAAGGGCGGGTCTTACTGTGAACCTGCGTGCTCATTGGCTAATAACTTGAGATTGACAAGCCGTTATCCAATGAGCGCGCGGCTTCTCCCAACATAAAGTAGTTTCCTTTGAAAAACCAAAGTCTGATTATTTTTGCCTCCACTGACGGAGCCTGTTGTTCCCGCCACAGAGACACAGTAATGTCAGAGCGGTGTTAACACTCACCTGCCTCAGCACAGCTCTCACTCTCCTCCTGCTCTCTCAGCTAAACTCACTTCCTCTCTACTTACAGGAAACCAGCGCTCAGAGGAGCCGACCGGCCTCACGTTTCACCCACAGACACGAACAGCGTGGAATTATTTTATGTCATAAGAAGAAACATATTCATGTTAACACTCACCTGCCTCAGCTCCACCTTCCTCCTCCTGCTGCTCTGAACGGAGGATCAACACTTTCACTTTCAAGGTTCAAGGTTCAAGGTTCTTTATTTGCCACATGCATAGTTATATAAGTATAACACACAGTGAAATGTAGCCTGACACGCTCCTCGACATGTGCAAAAATTGGGGGGGTAGAGGAAGAACATTATATATATATATATATATATTGGGTGAACGTGCAGTAGTAGCAGCAAGCAGGTGAATTCTGTACATTAATATGAATAGACATCTGACTATTTTACAGGATAGACAATATAAACATATTTAAAATTAAAGGAATTTGAAATGTACATTGTTTCACTGCTCCTCCCTAAACACAGAGGATGCTGGGACTTGTAGTTTTTACCTTGTGTGATATTTATGGCTGTGACACTAAATCACAGCATGTAAACTTCCTGCAAACATGTCACAGGCAATAAAAGTTTCACATTAAAGGTGAAGTTATTTTTCTGTCTCATGTTCAATAAACAGTGAGCTGGGAAAACTGAAGAACAGACTTCAGACGTTCCCTGCAGAGTTTCTGCTGCTCGGTCGTCTGCATGTTGCTGAGACTGAGCTGATGATGAAGCTGTGATGGGTTTATGGCACGTTTGGTTCTGGAGAAGAGTTTTACTGTCGGTGCAGGTGAAATGATCAGAGGTTACAGCCTCTGGTTAAAGTGGAGGCAGCGATCAGGACGGCTGAGCAGCAGAGGTCTCGAGGGTCCTAAAGTGTAAAAGCATCAGTGTTAGTAACACAAAGATCACAGAATGGGATCATCCACACAACACTAACATCTAAATCCACGGCAGGAACTCTTCCAGTGTCCTGAAAAATCTGTGTGCACGATGCTGAGATTAAAATCTGTCTGCTCATCTTAATGCAATATTTACTAAAGTCTGGTAGAAGTTTTACTGATTTCCAGTCCACTTAGCAGACGTGTGGATAGGTGGTGGGTTGTAGAGCAGACTGAAAGCTTTAAGTTCATCCTCTGATTAAAAACTCAGACCCACAGATACAGGAAGTATAATGCTGGTGTAAGACAGGAAACGGCAACACGGCAGCCATCTTTTTCCTCCCATGCTGACCAGTGTCCCAGCAGAAGCTGGGGTTTGTTAGATCCTGTTCGATCCAGAGGAAACAGGCTAAAAGAGTCGATCAGGGGGGATCATGGTTTTATTATGTGCTCGTTATGATTGAAGCTCTGGTTGTGTGTTAGAGACAGAACCTGCAGATTCCTCCACTCTGCCTCCTCCTCTGCAGGAATCAGCCTCTTGGCTGGTTTTATTCACCAACGTGAATAAAATCATCAAACTAATCCAAGTTCATTGTGAAATGCCTGAAAATGGAGGAATAAATCTGTCAGTTACCGTATAAAGTTTGAGTTTGTCAGTGTTTTACACGGAGACGGTCGTCAGATGTTGAATGTTTAGCATGAATGTTCCACATCTGGAGAAACCTTCAAGATTAAAGCCAGTGAAAAGTGAAGAGTTTCTGCAGCAGCCGCACTTCCTGCAAATCTGTTCTTTCAAAATAAAGTGAAGAGTCTAAAATTATATTCACGACAGGTTTAAAGGTGAAGGTGGTCACATGGTTTTAGTGGAATGCCTACGTGGGCGCGTCTGAGTGATTTTGATTCAGATTCGTGCAGCGTGGAGCAGTAAACACTTGTTTTTGTTCATCTGGACTCATGAATGATTCCAGTTAGCACATTTCCAGCCAATGAAACGTAACTACAGATGAAGACAAACACATTTAAGCTGCCTGACTCTCGAGTGTGCACAGCAAAATCTCCAGTGTTAAATTAACACTGGAGAGTGTCTATATGGGTCCACACCTCTGAGTGTTAAATACAACACTGTTGAGTGTTAAATTAACACTTTTGACAGTGTTATATGTTTAAAAGTAACCTAGTCAGTTTTGAAGATTAACAAGATAAGAGATAAGATAAGATAAGATAGAACTTTATTAATCCCTCGGGTGGGTTCCTCTGGGAAATTCGATTTCCAAAAAAAGCACAGCAACGACCGAAGTTACAGTTACAGAATTGTTATATATATATATAAATATATATATATATACACACACACACACACACACACACACACACACACACACACACACACACATATATATAAATACAGAAACAAATATAAATAAAATATACAAAGGGGATAAATAGAATAAATAGGAATAAAAAATAAAAATACAAGTGAATTGCACATTTCAAGTCTTGAGTCTATTGCACTGTTGACTATTTACAAAAAGTATTGCACAAGGTATTGCACAGTGAGGTGAAGAGGCACTACAGCTTAGTTGTTCCCCCCTCCTTTGTCCTCCTGTTTCCCCTCCCTCTCCCCTCCAGAGAGGAGTTAAACAGTCTGATGGCGTGTGGGACAAAGGAGTTTTTAAGTCTGTTAGTTCTTGTCTTGGGGAGAAGCAACCTGTCACTGAACAGACTCTTCTGGTTGTTTATGGCCGTGTGCAGAGGATGCCTGGCATTGTCCATAATGTCCATCAGTTTCTTTAATGTCCTTTTCTCTGCCACTGTCACCAGAGTGTCCAGCTTCATGCCGACCACAGAGCTAGCCCTCCTGATCAGTTTCTCCAGCCTGGAGAAATGGCTAACACTGAGCAGTGCTGATTTTCTAACACTGGAAAATAACTCAAAATGTTAGAAATATTCTACCCCCCCTCCCACTGTGAACATGAATTGAATATTCAGAAGACATTTGTTTAAATAGTTCTACAAATCGGAGCTGTTGGTGTGTCCTTGGATTGTGTGGTAATAATATTAGAGCCTGCAATCTTTCTTACTGAATCTCTACTATGAGTCATGTTACCTGAGATTAATTCTATGTTTACCTGTCAGCCTGGACGAATGTGCTGTGTGAAGGAAATTAAATTAAATCAGATCTGAACTGCATACAGTTAAGGAACCTGTTCATATTTGATTGAAATATGAACCAGTGATTTTTTTTGATTGCTGATTCCAAGAGAGTCTTTGTGGAAATCCTGTTTGGCTTTTTGTTATTTTAATTGTCTTTTTCTGTTTTCCAGAACAGTTCTCCACAGTCGCTGTCCACATGGGTCAGTGGGACCAAGAAGCACTCTGCTAATGTGTGGACTCTGACCAGCAACATCCAGCAAGACCCAGACAGCGTTTTCTATCTCCCAGCTGGAGTTTTTGTTTGTCTGTGACTAGGGATGGGTATCGAAAACCGGTTCTTGTGGAGAACCGGTTCCCACTGTTTCAATTCCTTGGAACTGTTTGCCATTTTTGCAAACGATTCCCTTATCAATTCCAGTCGCCCCGAATGACGTCACCACATTGCGGAGCATCATTTACCTGGCAGGAAACACGGCGCCTAAGCGGCTCAAACGCTCAAAAGTTTGATTATACTTTACGAGAACGGATGACAACAGGGGAACTTGCAATACTTGCAAAGTGGATATTTCATTTAAGGGAGGAAACACTACGAATATGCAAAAGCATTTGCTCACAAAAGACGCGATGACCTTAAATGAATCTCGTGAATCTCAACCCAGCAGCAGCAGTAACGTTTGCACGTCCTCTCCCGTTAATGCGGCAGGTAAATAATCAACTAACAGTGCATATTATGTTAGCGCGATCTGCCTTATTACAAAACCTGCTATTACTGTGCATTTAGGTGACCATGATGAGAGAGACAGACAGAGTCTGGCTGGCTCAGGTGCTGGCAGTTGTTGCTGCAGTCTACCGGTGTCCTTTCAGGCCAGGATAGACGAAGCAGTGACTAAGTTTGTGGTAAAAGGTTTGCACCCATTTGCCACAGCAGATGCCCCTGATTTTCGGTAAGTGAATGTGTTTAATTGTAGGCAGGGTGTAATGGAGGAGGTCACTTTAAGAGGGATGGACTTGACCTCCTGACTATGAATGATGTAGATGATAAGGTGCTGACTCTATGAATCCACAATCTCAACAGGGTTGTCCGATAAGAACAGATGGCGTATCCACAAAATCCACTGCCACTCAGGTATCTGCCGTTCACTCATTTATTAACAAGAATCCGAAGCACACATCCATAATGTGAGTGAGGGGATTTAACAGGCTGTAAAATGCTATATGCCGTGTGGTGAGTGATGGTGTGGTTTCTGTTGGAAAGAACATAAAAGTCTTCCATAATTATGTGAACAGAGTGAATTAAATGTGTAATACAACAATACAAACAATACTGGATAGTGGAACATTCAACCAAAATAAGGGAGTGTCAACAAATGCTAATTTTACTATTTACATAAATCCTAACTAGGCACTTTACATCAGAGCTAACATGAGAAATTAGTGACGGTCCCTTAATGACCGCACGGCAGAGGCTGCTTCGCAGTAAACGGCAGTAACAATCGGTAAACAAAGTATGCGCCAAGGATTAAACAAGGGAGGATAATGGCCGCAGCAAAGAACAAACACGATAAAACACAGAAACTTACAGTCTCATGGACGCACACCGCTAACAGCATTAGAAGGAACGAAAATCCACACGGTGAGTAAACTCTGCTGACTCTTCCCACCTGCAGCTCCGACCGAACTCTCTGCGTCGACGTGTGCGTAGTGATGAGGTAGAATTGTGTCTTCTGATTGGCGAAGAGAATGGGTTGCCTCACCGCTCATTGGCTAAACGGCAGCAGTATGCTGATATCTTACTCCGCAGATGTGGCTCCGTTCATGAGTTCTGCGAACTGGCTGGCCTTTTGTACACAGGGACATTACTGGATATTCTTGTGTAATTGCTACAGATTAATTTATGTTATACTTTGTTATTGCTACAGAAGAATATTTATTTTATTATTTTACATTTACAATTTCTTTTCCTGGGGACCCTGTGACACCCCATTGAAGAGCCGTAGGCTGGATCTCTTAAGATCTCACTGCTGTGTTTGTAAGGCCATGTTACTCCTAAATTTATATCTTGTTCAAAGAGAAGCTATAAAACAAAGTTCTAAGCTAATCGACCTTAGTGTTCTCCTTTTTTAAAAAGAATAGATAAAGAATCGAATCGTTAAACAGAATCGAAAATGGAATCAAATCGTGAAAATCTTATCAATACCCACCCCTATCTGTGACTGGAGAGTCAGATTTTTGTTGAGCTTCACACTTGCAGAGGTAAGTCAGTTTGCAGAGATCCCTCCCACCCTGGCTTTTATGTCCTAGATTTCTTATCTGAAACAGTAATATTTCAGTGACTGCTGCTTATACCACAGGTTAATACACGCTACTGATCCCTGATAGGAGAATCATCAATTTTGGCAACAAAGAAGCCTGGTGGATGTTTGTTTACAGTCTGATGATGGGACATCATGCTCTGCATCTTCAAAGTTTGCCTCCTCATTATTATTCATACCCAGTAATGTGAAGTATGCTCATATCTACTATAACTGAACCAACCTGGTGCTCTTCATTTATGGAGGCTGTTGAGTCTGAATGTTGTGTATCTCGTGTTCTCTGGGCTTTGTCCTCAGTCTTTTCGCAGGATCAGAAAACAAAACCAGGAGGCGCGTAAATGTTTCTTCTCCATGATGTTTCTTCAAATGTTTCTTCTGGATGATGATAAGACTGTGACACGGGATGCCACCTTTGGTCTTGTGATGAAGCAAAGGTCAGGAAGAAGTGGGATTAACTGGTACCCACATCTGAGAAGGATGTACAGGGACACCTGCAGCCAAATCCAAGCTTCAGGTTAGTTGTAGTTGCAGAACGCTATAGACTGAGACAGCTGAGGCATCAAATGTTTGATTAAACGGATGAAAAAGAGAAGTTTCTTCCCCATAATTATCACTTCTTTGTCACGGCGGGGTGCGCCGGTGTGTAATGGAAACAGGACCCAAAAGCAGATGAGGACGAGGAGTTGAAGGTTGAACAGAAAAAGTGATCCTTTATTAGATGACGGCAGAAGTAAACCAGGAAACCAAAGTAAACTGACAAGACACTAAGAAACAAAATACTAAACGGTACTGAGACCAAAAACTATAACTATGACTGAGGTGGAAATAAACAGGCTAAGACTATGACTAACGTGGAAATAACAGACGAAACCTAGACCTATGACTGAGGTGAGGTAAACAGACGACCCGACAATGACATGCAGAAAACAGAGGGCTTAAATACATACATGAGGTGATCAGGGGAAGTGGAGACACATGGGGGAAACAGCTGACTGACATAAACCTAAATGACAGGACCAGGAGGAGGAAAGCTAAATACAATGAACAAAGAACACATGACACTGTCAGAATAAAACGGGAAATACTAAAACTAGACATGACAACACAACTTAACAGACCTAATACGTGAAGAATAATACAAGAACCCAAAACATAGAAAACCAAGGGAACAATAATAAATAACAGCTTAAACTAAAGCTAGATAGGAAATGACACAAAACTAATCACATATCAAAATGAGACAAATACAAAAATGAATTCAGAGCGCTGGGTCAGAGACCCAGCCTGTGACATTCTTAAAATCTGTAGCAACTTCAAGTCTGTCAGCGTGCTGAGCATGCTCAGAACGTGACAATATATTTTTGTTCAATATTTAATTTCTTTCAGTTGCAATTGTTAAATGAAAAAAAAATAAAATATATATTCTTATAATTTAGCAAACTAATTTATCAAAAAAAATATACATATATCTGTATTAGTTTTAATAAATTAATTTGACACCTGTATTGAAAATACCATATTGTATTCATACAGAATCAGTTTGGTATCATTGTTTGTCTGATTGCTGAAACTAAGAGCTGCTTTGATCTGTTAAGATCTAAAGTATCCAAAGTTGAGCTCTGATGTTTCTTCACCCTTGTGTGTGTGATATGTGATTCCTACATGCTGGCAGAGCAGAGCGGCAGTTTGTGCTCACAGATGGTGACGGTGTGGAGAGACGGTGGTGTTTCCTCAGAAGAACCAGCAGAGTCACTCGCTGACTGATGTTCGTCTGCACTGCACAGAGGAAATCAACTGACCGAGGTTTGTCCAGTGACGTGTTATGAAATGTATATTTTGGTTTTATGCTTACAGTTATGATTTTCTTGACAGAGGCTCTGCAGAGGTTAGACAAAGCAGAGAAAACATGTGCTTTACATTTTACTGTGATTTATTGAGATATTTGTTGCCTGATGTTCAGCAGGAATGGAGAAATAGAATCAAAGGGAGATGTTTTTGCTGTTTTTGTAATGATGTAAGTAAATCTTCAATATTATTTATTTGCTTGGTTATATTAGGAGTGTTTCTGAGTGAGGGCGGAGGAGTCATCATCCAGGTAAAGTGACGTGGATCAGTGGATACACTTGTCTCCCCTTTAAAGGAGACGATCCAAGTCATCCTTAAATGTTAGTGCTTTCAAATACACAAACATTTTTAAAGGACAAAAATGAACATCCAACTTTGACTGTAATACAAAATAAATCTTTGCATGTGTGTTTTCAAACTCTCAGATGGGCAGCATATCAGTCTTGGACTGTGTAACCTGCCGGAGCAGCACTGAATGACCACCACACATGAGCATGTTCCTGCAACATTCAGCATCTGATCCTTCATCTGTGTGCTTCTGCTTTTGGTAAGTAGAGTTACCCAACTCCAGTAACTCTAAACACATCCATCCATTTCTAACGGCCTGGTTACTTCCTGTCAGTTACTTTAGAAACCATGTGGTCACCTGACCTAACACTGTTTCTTCTTCTTCCCCTTAATGTTCAAGTGTCACGTGTCAAACAGCTGGAGAGGAAACTACACCAGTGTACTGGGATGTTTCAGCAACACGTGCCAGATGCTGTTCCTTCATGGTGACATCACCAGAGACAGTCCCGCCCACCTCAGGACCTCGCCATTGATCATGATGATTATAATGATGACAGCGAGCGGAACTAAGACTGTAAAAATCCACGACCAGAATGTTTCTTTCTAATTATGAATGAATACTGAGAGCCTCTTTCTGTGTTTTGTCTGTTTTGGGTTTTTACCTCATTTGTTACTAACAAAGTTCACAAACTCACACAGTTTACATTCTGTATGTTTCCATCTTTACCAGCCACACTCTAACTGCATTTAAGAAAATAATCCTTAGAAATCGTCGTTTTTCTCTTTTGTAATTGATGATAATTCAGTGAATATACTGCGCTGCTTCCTTCTATTGCGTCACACATTGCTTTAAGTTTTTCAGTGTCCAGTTATTTTTTACTGCTGTTTGAATTCTCTGTATGTTTGACCCTGTAGACTGTTTGATGGACTGCTCGTCTTCCTGTTTGTTACCGCCGCCTGTTTTTTAATAAAGATTTGGATTTCTGACTTCAACACAGCCTCTGCGTGTCCTCCCTTTGTGTCCTCTTCCTCTGTGAATGTGTTGCATGTGTCACAGATTCATTTTATTAACAGCTTTCCCACAGTGAGTTGCATCAGCATTCATTCACAGCACATTGCAGAAGGATTCAGATTAATACAGTGATCTTACAGTCAGAATGATCCTGACAGAGTGCCACTGTAAATTATCTTTCATCAGGTAAATTTTAAAGTTCAGTATTTCAAAGCAGGAGTTATGAAGAATCATGCTGGCATTAGGACTAATAATATGTACTTAAAGTCAAAGTTTTTTAATTATGCTAGAATATTGGAAGACAATCAACTTTTAGTGTTTTCCGCATATTAATTATTCTGAAATAGAGACGGTGACCCTAACTGTACAGAAGCACTAAACAACTGACAATCTAACAGACATCATTGGCCTGAGCCGTCATGCACAGTGAGTCTGATCCTTTGCTGTGAGAGTCTGAAAAGCATGTTTCTGGTCAGTTTGGAAGAAATAATATCACAATGTTGATCTTTTTTTTCAATATTCCTTCTCTTTTACAACATAAACTGTGATCAAAGGTACTTATGTTCACAGCATGTAATAATACTGACAGTCCAGGGCATTGTGGTCTGTTGAGCTAGGGTTAGGGTTAGCAATTCAGACATATGTAATCAATATTAAACGTCTCTGACGTGGGCCACTGTGTTGGGAAATCCATACCAGGCTGGAAGGAGTCAAGGTAGGTGAGCATCCACGAGAAGACAGCAGATGCATCCTACTGACAGGACCAGGAGACTCCAGAAACCGAGCATCTTCTCTTCAGTGCCATCCTCTCCTGTCACCCTCTCTGCCGGCAGCTCTTTGAGTATGGGGTAGATAAGGGCGCAGAGAAACCCTTATTACTAATTTGTATTATAATTCAATTTTCATGAAATATTCATATTCAGTATCGGTCCTTTTATATTATAACCACGTATCCACCCAGGCTCATGGTGGGGCAGGGCTCTGTCCTGGGATGCTTGAGTACAAGGTAATGTACACCTGACCAGGTATCCAGTCTGCCAGAATTGTTTTCAATATTTGGTTCAAAAACATGGGTGACAACAAAAATCCAACTAGGATTCTTGCATATGATGAATGAAGTCTGTCTTTGACTGTATTGTCCAGCTGATCCATCAAACCCCCAGCAGGTGAACCTTATTCATGACATAACACGGCAACAATGTAAAAAATGAAACAGCAACAGTCTAAATGTAAAGTGCATTCTAAACTCCTCTTCAATAAATCATATGCAAAGAGTCATTCAGGACTGTAAAACGTGAACTACAGAACCCAGAGTCTTCATCATTAAATCTCTGGTTGCTTCATTTTTCTATCCTATATCAGATACTTTAAGGTTAGGTTAGGTGAAGTTGCATTCTCATGGTGAGGCAAAGTGCTTTATGTGTGTGTGTGCGTGTCATGAACGGCTATAAAAGGCCTATAATTAAAGAACAAAGCGGGGCTTGAGTTCGAGTTGCGGCAGACTGTCACTACTTGTAAATGGAACGCAGCCTTCCTACGGCGGACAGCTAATAACAGGAATCGGACGCGGTCCACCCAAGTCCACAGCAACCACCATAGCAACCGCCTAGCATGACCTTAAAAACATATTCTGTCTTCATAACGATCAAAAACATGAAATGATTTGCAAAGTGTGAAAGTGTTACAGCTGCAGAGAGCTATGGCGGTATCTTTGGAAGCTGTTTACATAGCTAATAATATATGATGTAACCATGGAGACAGTCAGTCACGTGAGCTAGCGGTGCATGTTTACTACAGTGAATAAGGTGATTGCGTGCACAGCGTCCACACGCTGCAGAGGGTAAAGACATTACTTCAATATTGTTTTATATTGATGTATATTTGCCTTCTGTTGACCATCACCTCAGGTTCACCATCACAGTTTCAGCAGACAGATGCACACTGTCTAAATATGAACACATTCAAAAACTCATGTCTCAGAAATAAGCACAGCTGTTCATGTTTGTCATTAGAGTTTTATTTGTAAGAAAATTATGAACTTCATATTGTGCATCAAATAAAAGAACATTTCACAACTCTGAGTCAACAGAAACAGGAAACAGAAATGTCTCTAATGTAGACGTGTACAGTGTAGTGTAAGCATTAAAAGATCATAAAGGAAACACTAACATTCATGTGAAACTAATTGTAATAAAAAAAATGAACAGGTGGTTTATAGATGTAAAAGAAAGAATCTGAAAACAACACTTTTTTGGTCTAAGTGATCAAAGTAGAAAACAGAACTGATGTTCAAGAACAAACCGTAGCTGCACTAATATTACACATCTCCATTGTTGTGGTGAACAGACATGTTGCTTTTAAAACCACATGCAGTGTGTGACCGTGACTGTTCACTGAGACCATGAACGCCACTTCGCTGAAGCCTTCGCCTTCTTCTTCTTCTTCTTCTAAATTGGAAGCAGAAGGAGCACGAGCTGCTTTGATCTACTGAAAGGAAAAAGCAGAACATCTGAGCTGAAACCATTAAGACAGGAACAATCATTCAATGCAGTGTCTCAGGTGGCTTAGCCTGTTACAACTGTTGATACAAGCTAAATACGGTTAACACACAGTGTCAGGGAGCTCCAGTGTGGGAACTAGTGGCTTTAGGTTTGTAGTCATTTAACTTTCATCCATTCATTCATTTAATTCAGGAGGAAGAAATGCCAGGTTGGTGCAGGCTGGTTACATGCATTTGGTCCCATGCTGTCTTTAACTAAATGACTTGGTTCACTTTATGGCTGGGCTGTATGTGGGGTTATATCATGTTATTTGGGCAGGAGTACCTGTCCCCTGTTAGACTTAGAAAGTTTCTCCATAAGTAGAGTTTCTAACTCTTCTAGCACATCTGTGGCTGACAGCTTTTTGGTGGCTCTTTTCTCTTTGTGCTGAATATCAACACTGAGATTTCTTAGACTGTAAGCTTTACTTCAGCACAACCAGTTGTAGAAGCTGCCACTCCAAATGTCTTTTGATAACAAGAAAAAAATACCTTTTCAGTCCACGGCCTGAAGTTCTTCTCCGACATCTTCTGCCATCAGCTTTGTCTGCTGGTTTGAAGACAATAAACCACAAAAAAGATGATTTAGTCACTTTGTCTGTGTCATGCAGCTCAAATGTGTCGTGTAACGATGTTGAATAGCCGTCGTTATCCCTCTGCTGTGTCAGTAGGATTGTACTGTACAGCATCTCATTGATATGTGAGGAATGCTAATGTAACACGATAACAGACTTACATCATTAAAACATAAAGGACAGGAGATATTTAGATATTTTTATATTTATATTACATTTTATAGCTGATGGATATTACTAAATAGATAGAATTTACTAAATAGCTGGATGAACATGAAAAATATGTCTATAATAACAAATGACCATGAGAGCCAGTAGAATTAATTCAACTGGACACTCAAACGACGTCCTTAAATGCTCTTTAAGTGGCAGAACAAACGAACAAACACTTAATCGCTTACTTGAGATGAAATCTGCTCAGCTACTTTGAAAACAGCTTCTAACTGGTTCCTCCTTTAACAGGAGGTTTTTCAGACTACATGTAGCTGTCCTCTCTGTCAGCTCACACATTTACATTCATGTCACACTTATTTCTGCTTTCCCATTTTATAATTATTACTTACATTTTGATTAGATACCTTCAGTTTGTAAATGATCAGATTACATAATTGGAATACAATGTATCCAATTCAGGGTTGCGGGAGGACGAAGCCTATCCCAGCTGATACAGGACAAAGACAGGCTGCCAGTTTATTGCAGGGCTAACACAATATGTGTAACAGAAAATCCACTTAAATGTTTGATATTTCTTATAATAAGCATAATTATGACTATTATTTAAAGGTTTCTTTATAAATACATTTTGATTTTTTATAACCTCTAAAATATAAACCTGAGCTGTTTCAGATTCTGACCTCTGACCTCACTGCAGCTCCTTCTTGGAAGTACGTCTGCTTCTTGTCTTCCCCCAGTGTTGACCGCCTGCCCTTGATATCACGTACTGTACCTGAGGAACAGAAAAGGACAAACACTTGCCTTCATTTAAGAAGTACATTCATACAGAGGTAATCTATGGAATCACACTAGTTCACCCTTTGGGAGAAATCAGTTCCTGTGAAACATTTCTGTATATGAACATCATGTGGAGAATGAATGAAATGAGTTCTTCAGGTGACTCAGCAGTCCCACACTGACAATTGAAATCTAGTTAAACTATTAAGCATCTTTGCTCTTCTGAAATCTGTGTTAAACAACAACAAACATAAATTAGTAACAAAAATACTGCTGAGTAGAGGCTTTACAAACCACCAGCAGCCATAATGCTAAATTTTAATCTTCAAATGTTTCTGAGCCGTCTTCAACCTGCTTTTAACACATTGTTACACCCCGGCCTAGGCAACCGGAGTGCAACACGAAAAAAAGTAAAAATAAAGAAAAAACACACGAGAAAGAACTAATACGGACCCTCCACAAAATTAATCCCAAAACGAGATTTAAAGCAAAATACCACATTTATTTACATCACCAAACACAAGACGTCAAACTATTTACAACGGGGGGAAGATCGCGACCATGACATACAGAAACACAAGGCTTAAATACATAGAAGGAGCAATCAGGGAATGGACCACAGGAGGGAAACACAGCTGGGGCAAATTAGACCTGACGAGACAAGGAAACGTAAACTGAACACACTAAGATAACAGACCTTCAAAATAGGAAAACAGGAAACACATGACAGTCACGCAAAAACAAAACACTGACAACACCGAAACGTAACAACATTAAAGTCCCACAGTCAGTGCAGCACTGGTGTCAAGCCAGCCTCCAATTCGAGACTTGCAGTCAAGCCAGCCTCCAGTTTGTTTTACGTTCCCTGTGTATTCAAAGTATTACGGGAATGGATGTGGAAACCGGATTTCAAAATAAAAGCCAACTTCGAGTGAATTAACAGATATGTTTTTTTTTGTTTTTTTTCTTTTTTCTACTTTCTTTTCTTTCTATTTTTACTGCACTTTACATACGTCAACATGTCAAACTTTGCAATCTATCTAAAAAGAAACCAATTCAAAGCACGGGCATGGAGGACTTCCTGGAAAGTTAGCTGGGAATTTTTTGGCTTCAATTTCACACATATTTGAAGTGCTTTGAGGAAGTTGTGCATTTACTGTCTTTTAAGTAACTCACTCTTGGGATCCGCTTGAATGTATGCTAGTTTCTTTCCTAATTAAATCATGTGAATGTCACCTTGTGGCTTGGTATTCTCAGCAAAACCATGCAGGTAGGTGTTGTGGAAAGGACAGAGAGGAGCAGCATTATAAACAGTAGGTGCTGTAAAAGGTGGTGTTTGGCAGGTGAGTCAGTGGCTCCTAATATAGAGCCAAGTAGTAGTTGTGGGTGTTAAGTGTTGGAGGTGTGACTGGACTTTTTTTTTTTTTCTTTTTTGCCTGTCCCGTTTGGCTCTTTTGCCATCAGAATTGTTGTCTAAAGGCAAAGAAAGATGCCCAATGGATTTACTTTACCAAATTGACCATCCCAGCCTTGCCGTAATGGTCCATTTGATTCACCTTTTATTGTTTATTTTATTTTCACTTGCTGAATACGGGACAGACTTGACTGGGGGAAAGAAGGGGAGAAAGAAAGAGGGAAAGAGAAACAGCTGAGAAGAGGGACGGGGGAGAAGGGCAAAAAAACAAAAACCAACAGAATGGGCAGAAAAAGAAAAAAAATGCATCTAATTAACAATTAACAGATATGTTAAGAACATAATAACATATAATTTAGGCTTTTTTATTTTATTTTACAAACTCTAATGAACGATCTATATGACACAGCCTTGTACCCTAATTGTGCCCTGTCACTATCAAGGCCATCTTAGTTTGGATTTCAAAGTAAAAGCCCTGTGAATCTTCATTTTTGAACTACTCTTTCAATGACTTCATAATGCTCTGAAAAGCAAAAGTCGTATTTCCAAATACTATTTGAACTTTGTATCAACACTTTCCAACCGCAGTCTTTTTCACAGTGATACCATATCAATATCAAGTCAGTCTGATTTTGCTTTTCATAGTAATGGCCCTTTGAAATTGCCGATATTTGACTTAATCTTCTAACGATTCAAAATGCTCTAAAATGAAAAATTCTTGTTTCCACAGGGTAATTCCACTTTAGATCAACAGTATACAACCCCACAGTGATACCATATCAATATCAAGTAATTCTGATTTTGCTTTCAAAAATAAAAGCCCTTTCAAATTGTCCATAATTGACCTAACTTTTAGTGATTTCAAAATGCTCTAAAATGGAAAGTTCCTGTTTCCACAGGGTAATTCCACCTTAGAATTATTCTGAAATGTTTTTTTATTCTTTCTGTTACTCACATTTATGTTTTGATGTGCAATGGTGTTAGTTTGAATGACATCTCCAAGGCCCTTTAATTTATAATTGTCTTTTTGGTTTTTTCTTTTTACTTTGTTTGTCAAGTATTCACCACATTTAAAACCCACAAAAAAAAGACAATAGTTAACTTTAAAATTAGTACAGAGGTGGACAATAAACTCAGCTGTGGTGTCTTTCGTCTTATGCAGTCAGAGAGATTATTGAATGTTTGGGTGGATGTATTTTCCTCTGTGGTGGGTTACGATGTGCGCCCACCACCCAAGGCTCCGTGGGGCTTGGTGGTGGTGCTAATGTAGGCCCCCGTCCGGATGGGCCTTTGTGGCTTCCAGGGGTGCCTACTTGGGTCAGCGGGGGACCTGGCCCCACGAGAGAGTACTTTGCCTTCACTTCCCTCCCCTCCTCATCCCCACTCCATCACACCGCCACACATGAAGGGCTTTGGCGTACAGTTGTTTCACTGAGGTGGGTGTGAGACATTCCTGCTGTGTCCCCTTCCGACCACCTGTACCTCAATTTTATTCCACAATCTATACATCAACATCACTTGTGCTGGGCATGCTGAATGGCGTCCAAGGGATGGTCTGTGTATTCAACCTCTCCTAAGTTGCCGGTGCCCACGTCTCAATTTTAAATACATGTAGATGGTAATGTTTCTTGGCAGGGGCCGTGCTGACACCAATATTTATTATCTACTGTTACTTATACTTATCTAGGTTGTGGATGTGATACTTGCTGTTGTGTATTGTGTTATATTTTTGCTTGTTTTCTTTTCTGTTTTTTTCTTCCAGTAGGTAATCCAATGGAATTTACTGTCTTGTGTCACCGTCCCACATCCCCTCTGTTTTTCCCCATCTTTTGAACGTCTCTTGTCTAAGTCTTAATATTTCCTATCAACCACTTATGTGTATTCCTTTGATAATAACTGCAAATTTAAATTTTACAATAAAATGATTGAATAAATAGAGATATTTTAAAATTTTAATCAAGTGGAGCAATATTGCAAAGCCATAATGGTCCACTTGAAAAAAACAAAATCTGTTGGAGAGCCCATACCGCCCACTACTGGACATGCGAGCTTTGAGTGTCTGACTCTGTCGACATTCCAAAAGCTAGAGGTGAAAACATGTCATTTTGAACATAAAAGTCTTGTGCAGAAAAAATGCCGAAGAAGGAGAAGGGGTGAGTTCGTTTTTTAAGTATAAACTTTAAATATTAACTTTTAAAATTTGCTAACAAAGTAGTTCATCTCCAATTACATGTAATTGAGTAATCAAGTCTTGTAGCTAGGGATGGGTACCGGTGTCATAAACGGTAGTAACCAGATCGAAAAGCAGCGCACATTTCAGTGCTTTATTTCGGTGCTTTTTTTTCCTGAGCTGTGATACACTTCTAGCCAATCATTTTATGTTTCTGAGGATAGTAGGCGGGTCCAGGTACGTACGTTCTTTTAGAGCAGAGCTACAGATTAAAAATGCCCAAGACGAAGCTGTCAAAGTCTGGCTGTACTTCACAGCAAAATATGCAAACTCAGCAGCCTGCAACAAGTGCTTTAAGCTGATACTATGATACTGTCAAAGGAGGTAACACCTCGAATCTGATGAAACAGCTGGCGACGCATAGCGTTTTTTTTAAAAGCCGAGAAATGCGCCGTATTTGATAGCTTGCTGCGAGACCTCACACCGAGCGCATCTACTGCGGGTGTGGTGCCTGTTATCGGACCCGGATT
The DNA here is from genome assembly GCF_041146795.1 of Maylandia zebra. Classification (NCBI taxonomy): domain Eukaryota; kingdom Metazoa; phylum Chordata; class Actinopteri; order Cichliformes; family Cichlidae; genus Maylandia; species Maylandia zebra. The sequence continues at coordinate 134,903 of NW_027490033.1, forward strand.
TAGCAACATCCCCAAAAACCTGAAGAGTAGAGTCCTGGCCCCTAGCCCTGCCAGTGTAGCAGAAATGATGAGGATGATGATGCAGCAGCAGCCGTTCTTCTCTGCGTGAGTAGCTTAATGTTGTTCGTGTGTAATTTACTTTGAGTAGGCTAACCACGTTATTACATTAATGCACGTAAGGTGAACTAGCAAACATCATCATAGCTACATGCGGCTGTCTTCTTGTTTGATGGCAGATACTCCCTTCACCCTGGCCAAAAAGGCTAAAATGACCAAAGAAAAAGTGGAAAACAGCTAAACATGAGAGGTTTTTGGACAAAGTTTGTGTTTTTTCCATTGTTTAAGCACTGCTTCCAGCCAAGAGTGATACCATATATGCCCCATAGCTGTAGAAAAGGCTAACATTGTTATCTTTTTACAAAAAACCAGCTGAACATGAGTGGTTTTTGGACCAATTTTATGTTCTCCATTCTTTAAGCACCGGTTTGAGCACCGGCACCGTTTCAAAAGTACCGATTTGGCACCGGTATCGGATAAAACCTAAACGATACCCATCCCTACTTGTAGCCTAGCCTAAGATATTAGCTAGTTTATTTCTGATTGTAAAAATGTCTTTTTTCTTATGTGTAACACTTAAAATTACATTTATTTCACCATATTTTTTCGATAACAGGCTTCGCTATGAGCAAAAACAAAAAAAGATTTGCGCACAGGACTCAGGCAAAGTTGTAGCATACGGCAGAAATTAATTAACACGTGTTCTATAACAGGCACATCTGTTGCTAACAGGCAATGGCTTTTTAACATCAAGTGCTGCACATTTTCTTCAGGGGCATTGCATTTCACAAAAACATGTTCAAATCCCATACGGTAAAAAAATATATTTTGAAATATATTTTGAAATATATTTCAAAATATACAAAAATTGGCCAAAAAATATATGCGCTAAAATACATTTCAAAATATATTTATATATTTTGAAATGTATTTTAGCGCATATATTTTTTGGCCAATTTTTGTATATTTTGAAATGTATTTCAAAATATATTTTTTGAAATACATTTCAAAATATATAAATATATTTTGAAATGTATTTTAGCGCATATATTTTTTGGCCAATTTTTGTATATTTTGAAATGTATTTCAAAATATATTTTTTGAAATACATTTCAAAATATATAAATATATTTTGAAATGTATTTTAGCGCATATATTTTTTGGCCAATTTTTGTATATTTTGAAATATATTTCAAAATATAATTGAAAATTAATTAAAAATCTTTCAAAAATATATTTTACCCTTCATATATTTCAGTCGAAGAAAACACATTCACATGTAACAACTGAAAATCTTTATTTGATATCTAAAACAAACACAGCATATAAATCAAGCTAGGAACATACATTATACAACTTTATTTTCATAACATTCTTAAAAATTGTAAAATTTTTAAAAAATAAAAATTATATATATATATATATATATATATATATATATACACACACACACACACACACACACACACACACACACACACACACACACACACATATATATATATACATACATTTTACTATACAAAATGCAACTGCAACAAACACTTATAAGTAACGATACTGTGAATTTGATGTGAACTGCTATTAACACAATAAAAATGTGATCACTCAAAGATGTTTACTGATCAATAACAAGCAGAGGAATACACACACACATATATATATATATATAGATATATATATGTGGGTGTGTACGAACATAAAACATATTTAAAATGTAACTTTTTTTTTCTTTTCCAACAGTCTGAGTTCCCCCAGCTTTGAATTGACTGCAATCCCCAAAGCCCCTCTGGATACATTGGGGAACCTCTTCCTTACCGCCACTGTAACAAACAAAAGTCACAGTTCTAGTACTTTTATCAGAGTTAAAATAAAAACATGATTTAAATTAGCTAGCTTCATTTAGCAAACAGATATTTCCGTTTATAGAGATACAGATATATTTTCCACATAATTTTACCTTTTTTTTCCCCCTCGATGGAAAGTCTATCCAGTTCACATTACAGTAATACTAACACCCCTTTTGGTCATCTATCCTTACTCTCCATCATTCAATCTGTTGACCTTCTTTGTCTGAGTCCAACCACTTCAATGCTTCATCACCTATCTGTGCAATTTTTATTGTTGCAAAGTGAGTTACTTGTGCAGTATGCAATTTTAGATACACAGTCTTCACTTACTATATATGGCTGTCATGGTTTCTTTATCAAGGGCAGTTCTTCGCTCTGCGCCGATGTCTGTTTTGCTGTGTCCTCCTATAAAAAGCATTAACATTTGAGTGTCTGGCTAGTTAAATTTCCAAAAATCTGATCTTTGTTCATCTAAACATTTGAACTACAATATTATGCTTTTTGGTAAAGAAACTGGTGACAGAGAAGTAGGCTTTTTAAAGTACTATTAGCTAACCATTTGAACTGACTTTCAAAGCTGATTACCTTTTAAATTGCTGTGGATCAAAACCTCCAGTGGGAAGGCGGCCATTAGAAGAACACGCACCATTGAACCTGAAAATAACAAAAACAAACAAAAAACAGAACAATATATAGATACTGTTTATATAGGGTAATAAATCTCTTCTGAAGCAATATAGTTCATTTTGGGTGAAAAACAAAACATTCCTCTAAAATATATATACTGACATCAGCAATCAACATCATGATTGTAATTATTTCCTTTTTAGTACATCTACTGCTGTTTGCATGTGTCAAGCACTACGACTGTATCTATGCATATAAATTCACCATATATATCCAGCAAAAATGTTTTGTTATAGTCAAAAGGAAAACAAACAAAGGCATTCAATCAGAGGTGAGAAATTAATTGGGAATATGAATTATAGGTGAACTATTCTTTACCTACTAGCAATCAAGCTTCTTTAACCAAGAAGCTTGAAATATTTGAATGTAAAATAAAATAAATAAATAAATAAATAATAATAAAAATAACATGATGTAATTAAAATGCACAACTTACATTAAGGAAATCTGCATTTGTATCCACAGGCTAAAAGTAAAACAGTAAATGTGTTAGTGATAGTACAGGTATTTGTAAAAAAAAAAAAAAAAAAAGAGGCAGTAACTGTGACGCTTCTAGTGGGATGCTAAATGCAGAGATTTATATTTACAGTATAATACTGCATGTACGGGTAACTGTGTTGTGAACTGTAACTGAATATTAGAGAATCTCAGAGAAATTAAATGTATTTATTTTTTGAATTTATCAATCATAAAACCGTCTGTTTTGAAGGCCTGTTACGATAGCGACTTTTTGTTGGTCGGTATATTGCCCCATAAACAATTGCGACAAGTTATGTCATTGTCATTTTAAGACCATTTTATGTCTTTGAATGTATAATCATAATATAACACCATAATAATGCAAGATCTACACACTTTCAATTGACAAACCAACATCTAATTCTTAAAGTATTTAGATCATTGAAATTAGGAATCAAAATATTAGATACCTTAAAAACTTGAATAAATAGTAAATTTTCTAACAAATAGAAAACAATGTTATTTAATGTTATTGTTATGTTATCATTATATTTTATTTTTGTAAATATAATGGCGGATAAATTACATCATCAACAATTATTGAGGTCATGTACATGTATTGTGTGTTAAGTCGATATATCGATTATTGTGATAGGCCTACTGTTTTGGTATCATAACGAGCTTGTCAAACATGCATGACCACTAAACAATGTCTAAGCAGTAGTATTGGTCTGAATGACAACAAACATAACTAGTGTTTTGGAAAATCTGTTAGAAAACAGTTATTTCAATAATTATGATTAGCATGTGACACAGACACCGCATAAAAAACTACAACAACAAATACTTACTTTAGGAGGATGGGGGAGGGCAGCATGAGGTTGAGACTTTGACATCTGTAAAAAACAAATTCATGTATTACAAACAAGTCACTTAAAAATACATTAATGTGGCAGACTGTTCCCTGTTCAGATGCAGTGTATAAGTACAATCAGGGCTGTCACAACAATGGGGTGGGGCCAAGTGGCTGCAACCCTAGGTACAATGTGCAGGTATATATAATTACATATAATATATGTGAATAAAGCAAGAATCTGTTTAGGTTAGTCACTGTGCTGACTGATGCTTGCTAGGTTTATATGATTGCAAACTGCACAAAAACAACAACAGCAACAACATTAATGACAATGACAAACAAAATTACTTACATTTATGTAAATCTCACATTAGGAAGATCTGCATTCGATTTCATGGGCTGAAATAAATAGGCAGAAACATTACTGCTAAAAAAATAAAAAACAAAAACTCTAAAAAGCCTAAAAATGACTTAAAAAGCAAGGAAATGTGGAACATTGTAATTAGCGAACATTAATAAAGCATAACTGTTCTTTGTTTCTAACCTTGGTAAGTACTCTGTAGCCAGAAGGAGAGGTAGGATTTCTGTGAAAGCCAAATTAAATGTGAATAGGCTTTGATAGTTATTGAGAAGGCAGAATAATAAGAAAAGGCAAAAGTACGTCACAATATAATTAATTAAGTTACATATTTTGATTACCAAATTATGGAAGCGTGGAGCTGCCACCCAGGCAAAAGAAAAATAGAGCTGTATCACGTTATGACGTGAAATGTTTATTGTTCTAACATTATGCTTTTCATGTTTGTATAATATAATATCACGTTATTATAATATACATAATTGTCACGTTCGCACAATATTGTACGGACGTGATAATTATGTACATTTTTCGTACAATGTTGTTCAAACATGTTGTTCAAACATGATAGTATATTGTTAGAACGATAAACTTTTCACGTTATAACGTGATATACTTATATTTCTCTTTTGCCTGGGTGGCAGCTCTACGCTTCCGTTCCAAATACACGAGAATAAAGTAATATTATATGGGAAAAGGCACCTGCTAGCTTGATGATGGAGGCTTCTTAGACTGGCCACCCGCCTTGGCTTCTTGTCGCCACTCCACGAAATAAAGGTCCGTTTCCTCCATGCCGGCTAATTATTCATCCTCATTAAAATCTCGTATATGTTCAGTTGGCAGAATTGAGAATTTTACATCTTCCAACCACTTAATTAACGCGAACATAATCGGCTTGTTTCTTCCCGTCTCCTGTATCCGGCCGTTCCTCTCGCTGTCAGATTTCGCGCCTCAGAGACGTCGTTATTTTTCAAAAAAAAAAAAGAAGAAAGAAAGAAAGAAAGAAACAGCAACAACTACTAAAGAGAGTTTTTACACGTTCATTGCACATTTGTGGGAATGTTTAAATATTTAATTTTTATTAATTACTTTTCATTATATCTTTATTTTTTAAACCACCGTGGCAATGCGCATGCGCATACACTCCTGCACGCAAAGGGCTTTGGAGTTGACGTAATGTCGCAATGCATTGTGGGAGCGCAGCACCATCTTGGCAGGTCACGAATCAAAACAAGATTGCTACGAACCATTCTGAAACGTAGCTCAAAAGAAAATGACGGTATAGAGACAGATTCTGTCCAGATGCAAAGAGACGGTACTTGATTGTTAAAATGTGGACCCGTATGAAATATAGCCGTGGAGTAGAAACCCTGAAGACCAAACCGCTATTGACTTAGCATGATCTACTCTCATACCTTGTCTGTGGAGTCAGAGCATACACGGCGCACCAATTTCGCAATTATAAATCTCTGGAGGCGCACATCCAATTCACCAAGGACTGGGTACAAGATTTGGCTATTTTTAAGCCTCCACGTTGTGAGTACGCCGTCATTCAAGCAAAGGTAAGTCAGCTTGAGTACTGCGAGTAAAATGCGTTTGATTCCCCCCAGCATTCAAATTAGTGCTAGCAAAAATTCATTCGTGAGGGGGAAATTACAGTGAGAACATGTAGAGGCTCTGTTAGAGGGATAACATAGTGAGTTCAGTGCATTGATGTGACATTGTCCTGAAGGATTTAGTTATTCTTTATGGTTAAAGAAATTGCCCTAATTAATTCATATTTATTATAAATAATCCTAATTACACATCTTGCTTCCTTGTTTGTGTCCTGTGTCACTAAAAATACATTCTGTTTTAGTTTTATACATTGATTAATGACCTGCAGAATCTGCTTGTCATATTAGGTGTCCATAGTTGTCACTTAAAGTCGAACTTTATGTTTTCTCCCTCTTGAAAGTGATTACATCCTTGCATTACATACTTTAGATTCATTTTTTGCTGATAGGTTTCTAAAAAGAAACATGCAGATTTAGAATATAACATGCAGCGTTCTATAGATGGATACATAAAAACACTTTATTTGTTACATTTATGATAAATGGATTTGAAAGTAAATAAAACACATTTGTGTCGGACTTGGCTTATTAAAGTTCTTGTCTTTAAATGAACTTTGTCTGTGTGTGTTTTAGGTCCTGCACTCTTAAAGACTGAATTGCAGCATTGCAGCCACAGGTCATTGTGAGCATCACAGGGAAGGTTGAAGCCGCCCACTGCAGCTGTATGGCTAGAGTCGTGGAGACTTGCAGCCATGTCACTGCTCTTCTGTTTAATGTAGAAGCAACAGTGAGGATCTGTGGCACAAGGACTGTTACAGATGAACCTGCATACTGGGTTTTGCTGGGTAATATGACCAAGATACAGCCAGAGGTTGGCCATAAGATAGACTTCTCCTCTTCAGCTGCCCAAAAAAAAGGTTCTTGATCAAAACATAAACAGACCATTCGTTGTGACAGGTAAAAGAAGCCATCCTCAAAAAAGAAAGGTTCCACCTGCTACTGTGGAGGAGTTGGATCAACTGATGGGACAATATTTTTCCAAGCATAGTTCTGTTCTGAATAACCCATAATGTTTTAATTTAGGGGGCCATGTAAATACTTTGCATTTACTGAATATGTACTTACTAAATACCACTGTTCAAAAGTTGAATAAAGAAACAAAGAAATGTTTGCCTATTTTTAATTAAAAGCACTTTGTCGAACATCACATCAGTTACAATGTAGAAAAAATGTTATGTATAGTTTACAAATGACAAAATGTTCACATAAAATCATGACAGCATTTGTATAATATCACCCACTACTAGCATTCTGTAATTTACTGTCTCTTTTGAAAACTTATCACTACATAAACAGCACAAGACTTAAAAGTATTTAACAAGAGCATTTTTCCCTGGTTTTACTACCACACTGGGGCACATGTTCACCAAAACGCAGCAAACCTTTGCCATCTTATCCAGGAAGGTCACCTTTTTACCCTCACATGGAAGAAGTAATCTGATTGGCATGGTGGTATGTAGCATGTAGTTTGAAGCAGGGATTTCGTAGTGCCCCATGTGTAGTGTTGGAACCCAGTCAGGATTTGTTTCATTCATTTCATAGGCTGGTTTGTTGCAATAATGCCAAATAATTAGCAACTCTATAAATAGAAGGTAGTTCTGCATGTTTGTTCTAAGTTTGTGCTATTGAAAATAAAATTAACAGGCTATAAATAATAATATGAACTTATTTAGAACTTACCTGAATGAAAATACTGGAGCACACCAACAGATATCTGTGGCTGGTAGAGAACTGAATATCAGCTCGTCTCACAGCTGCTATCCAGGCTAGACGCCTTCTTTTGGTAACATCCAACACATAAGCTCCCTCATGATGTTTCCAGGTGAGGAAACAATGAAAAGAGAGCCTGTTTTCAAGCTTATTCCTTTGTCGGTAGTGCAATCTAACATTACAACCGACCGCACAGCAAGCATTTGTTTGGCCTGCTAATATGGCGCCTTGACCAAAAATCCTGGCTACGCCCCATCCCATAAGATCACGCTCCAGAGCCCTATTAACGTACGGATCTAGAAAGAAGACGCTGCATTTTTAACTCTGAGGGAGGTGGAGAATGAGCCTATTTCCAAAACAGTGGAGTGTGTTCCTTTAAGTACTAAATTGTATATATTGTCAAAAACTAAAGTGTACATAGCAGTTGTTGTATCTTGTTTACTGTATCACTGACAGATAATTTCAAAGTCAATGAATGCTACATTATAGTGAGATATTGTGTAATGTGAAATACTGTAAGCAAATGAATAAACAACCTAATTCGTGATAGACCTTTGACTCTGTTTTGTTTGAATCCAACTGTTTTTTGCAGATGTGCATAAAACATGTTACTTTTAGTATTGTTATCATTATCATCATTATTGCACTAAATATATTTTAAATAAAGGATACTTTGATATACATTCTACTGTAAGGTTGGAAATGTATTTTCTTCACCCTAAAATATGTTTTGAAATGTATTTTGGTTTGAAAGAAATATATTTTCAATTTCAAAAATATATTTTTTTGGAGCATCACAAATACAAAATATATTTACCATATATTTGAAATATATTTTGGCCAGGAAAAATGTATTTTTTTACCGTATGGGATAGTACTTGAATAGAAACAAAGTTGATAGTTTTGTAATTAGTGGCACCGATTTAAAATTGTTCTCAATTCATTGAGAATATTATACATATTCTTTATAAAATGTTATGATTTCAATGATATAAATGACAATGTAATGATTTCTTTTTTACACTTAGAGTCTACCGCTTCTGCTTATTTGGGGTATGTATTTTTTTCTTCTTTTCTTTCATATACATTTTCCATGAAAAATAAAACTGAAAATGCTATATCTTCTGTTTTAGAACAAAAATAAAACGATTACAATCAATAAAATTATTGAAACTGTGGAACAGCTGAAAAAACATGGCATCCAACTGGAGGACCATGCACTTCATAAAGAAGGCCCCTGGGGTCAAGTTTGCCTGACACTTGGTATTCAGAATAATCAAAATAACCGCTACAGAATTTGTGATGCATTTCGTCAGGTTAGTTCTTTTCACTTATTTTTAAAAAAAATATATTGTATTAAATTATTTAGTTAAAATCAAATTTATTAAAAATGTATGCCTGTTCTCTACAGAACTTGTCTATACCAGTCAAAGGGGATTCAGATAATGGACAAAAGCCACCAGAGCAGGTTCCATAAATAAAATTCTATGTGTTTGATATCAAATATGTTGGTATACCAAATTTTAGTCAATGTGTTACTGTTGAAATTATCCCTAAAATTAATATTGTTACGGGTAATGTCATTTTCAACAGGAAGAACTATCAGCTGCCGCTTCTCTGTCACCGGACATCTCCTCGCAGGAAGATGGACAGCTGTCTCCTGCGCAGGTCAGTCTGTCTGTACTATCATAATTTCTCCTTAACACTTCCATGTAATTACACTAAAGTTACACCTCTCAACTCATGTAATAGCAACCAGAAGAACTATCAGCTGCCGCTTCTCTGTCACCGGACATCTCCTTGCAGGAGGATGGACAGCTGTCTCCTGAGCAGGTCAGTCATTAAAAATGCTTTCACATAAGTTATGATTGGCGCTAGGATCATTGTTTAAATGACCACTATATATTACATAAAAAATATTTTTAAAAACACAATATACAATTAAATAAAGAATTTTATCAAATGTTGTAACATAGAATGAAATTTATATTTCATGACACTTCTCAACATGAATTTTTGCTATATATTCTGACATTAGAAACACTGGTTGTTAATATACTTAAAATACACAAGTATTTCAGGTATATTTACTGATATTACGGCAGTTATGTAACATGGACAAAATGTTTTCTCACAAAATAAATTTTTCCTCTTTTTTAGCCTAACAGCAACTCATCTGATGATGGATTCATAAGAATCAGGGTCCCACTTGCAACAAATTTTTTTTTCCTGAAAAGGAAAGAATGGACTAATATAAAAAATAAGAGATCCCAAAGAGGATACAAGGGACTACAGTGGACAAATCTGATTTCAGACGGAATACGGACAGTGTTTCCATATTGTTCCTTTGCCTTCAAAAGGCACAGAGTCAAGGCTTTGGACTCAGTAAGAAAGGGCCCTTTCTTCTGGTGTCTGGGTTACTGCAGTTTTGAGGATTGTCCAGTCACTGTCACTGTCACTGTAGATAATGAAGACGATCTAAAGGCAAAAGTCAATTTTCAAGGTCTCGAGTGTGTGCACAACCACTATGAACTAAGAAGAAGACCTGTAAGAGCTCATAAGAGAGATAAAATTGGCCATGATTTGGAAAAGCAATTACCTAGAGCCATGTATCTGGAAACAATGAGCAAAATGGATGATGATGTTGTGCAATCGGGCTGTAGAGATGAAGTTCCAACTCCTCAAGTGTTGAGAAACATAGCCTTGGAAATCCGAAAGAAAAGTCGTCTTCATCATAATGAAATTATGAGTCTCCAGTTAATGGTGGCAAACAAGAAGAACAACCCAGAGGATGTATTGCAGAAAGTGATGTTACATCCAAAAGGTGTTTTTTTATGGTCTTCCAGGAGCATTGAGATTTTCCAGAGCCGCTGTCGGGAGGACATACTTTATTTGGATGCTACAGGAAGTATCATGAAAAAAAGAAAGGGTTCGCCTCCTTTCTATGTTTACGAACTTGTAGTAAGAAATCCACGGAAAACATCCTCTCCCCTACCAGTGGCTACATATTTAACATGTGACCATACCACTGCCTCAGTTACATATTTTTTGGAAGCATTTCTGACTGATGTTGCAAGGGCCTTTGGGCGCAAAGCCATGCGTTCACCTTTAATGCTTATGTGTGATGGATCTATGGTCCTAATGCAAGCTATCTGTTTAGCTTTTGCAAAAAAAATCTCTCTGACACAATAAATCATTATTATAACATCGCTTCGGGGAAAGGAAACAAGGAAGACTTCGAGGTTCCAATTCTTCACAGATGCCTTAGTCATGTTATGAAGAATGCCAAGGAGATCTGTAAAAAGTAGTACCGGTAAGTGTAGTCCTTTTAATACGGTATTCACTTGTTTGTTTTTTATTGTGACATGTGACATGGCATTTCATTTTTCAATTTGGGAAAACATTATTACTGTTTTGGAAACACTTAAAGACAATTTTTTCTTTAACTGCAGTGCACCAAAGAACTACCATCTTGCAACGCACACTTTTGGAGTCTTCACTACTGCAACTTCCTTAAAAAACCTCACTGACATGGTTCAAAGTGCTGCAGTTGTTTTTGGGAGTCCGTGTAGTGGTGAGAATGTCGAAAAACATTTTCACAACCTTCAGTTGTTGATGCAGAAAGCCAATGTTGATGTTGATGGCAATGACAGAAACTCAAAAGCTGATGAGGACCTGAAGGTAAACTGAAGTCAATTTTTATTAAAACTAAAGGCTAAACTTTTGCCTCTTATATATCTTTTTAAATACTTTGGAATAGCATAATAATCACAAGTCACAAGTAATTTTAAATGTTTTATACAACATAATGTTGGGTTTTTAGATTATAGATATGAAAGATGAGTGCACACAATGTTCAAATCACATAATTATTCTGTTTTGTCTGTTGGCTAGGGAGTCAAGGGAAACAACCTCTTTGGGAGACATTTTAAGAAGCTCATTTCCAACACATCATTGGAGATGGATGGTGAGGCAAACCCTTACTACAGCAAGGGGCTCATGGAGCACATCAGCAAATATCTTCTTCCTTTTTCTGGATTATGGTCTGCAATAATGTTAGGTAAGCCATTTTAAAGTAGACAAGTAATTAGTTTATAAAATGAAATTACACACATCAATATTATTCTAATCTTCAAAATCCAAAGGTGACCTTGGAAGACATGGCACTGGGAAAATGTATGAGCAGTACCACAACAAATACAATGCCTTAAGAAAGATCAAGAGACAAGTAAGACACATGATTTTTAGTATATATACATATTTGTGTGGTGTGATTGAGAAACGGCGGGTCCAGAGGAGTCATCTGTATTGCAGATCATACAACATTGCACACAACAACAATGTGTATCTTTAAAAAAAAATCACATTTAATGATTTCTTAATTTGATTTTTCAGAATATTACTGAGAATAATAAAACGCAGGGGATAATGGAGAAGAGCCAGTGGGATCTGAAACATATCCGTCTACATTCGGGAAGGCTCACCAGGCTGGATGACTTTGTTGTCCAGTATCAAATCAGTCACACAGCGCTGCTGAAGGAGTACGAAGACTCAAAAAGAATGCTTCAAAGAAAGGTTTGCAAAATGACTGGCTGATGTCCATCAATGCTTTGCCGTTTCAAAATGGAACATTAAAAAAAAGTCTTCTTGATGTGGTGGGATATTGAGGTGCCCCACATTGTGATGTTATTAGCTTGGTTGCACCTGTGTGTCTTACTGGACATTTTTGTGTGTTTTGGTTTATTGTAAATTAAGGAAAATGTTGTCACAGCATTTCACTTGTAATTCCTAAACAATGTTCAATGACTCATATTTTTGGTTCAGAAATTTAGAGTGGACGAAGAAAAATGGAAGGAACGTCGCCAAAAAAAGAAGAGGAGATATGTAACAGTACTCCGCAAGCCATTTCCTTTCAGGAGATCTTCAAAGACGGTATAAAATGTTGCGCAAATTTATCGTTCATATATAAAGACCAATATTTTGCATAACATTTTTTGTATTTCTTGTACACGATATTTATATAGGTTGCTTCCTCTACGGCCCCGAGTTCCCCTGTGCAGACTGGTAGAGTTGAGGATGTTACCTTGGAAACTCCAGAATTCCAGGTAGGATTGACAACTGCTAACATAAAGGATTCATCAAAGTAATAGTAATGCCTTCTTTTTCCATAGAAGATCCTTTCCATGACACAGTAATCAGTCATGGACACGTGTATGAAGGGCAAATCTTATTTATTTACATGTTGATATTCATGTTCAACTCATTCGATGTGAATATCCAGGATTTTGGTTGACTAGTTGTAACCTTAACTGACACACCCCCACTCCCCTCCCTCCAGAATTCCTAGGTAACAACCTAATATACATATCTTCCACTTCCAGCATTTGACTGCGCTCCGGCTTTTAAAGGTAGAACGGTAGAAGCCTGGGACTCCTAGTGTTAAGTGGGAGGCACCAAAATTCAAAATGAATGCAGTGATTACATGGTAAATTTTGGGAATAACTAAATAACTAAATATTTTTTCCTCAGTAGAAACTGAATGGGAAAAAGCATTCGGGAACATAGTTAGAGTATGGGAAAATTAACTTTGCAAGTGTTGCCATTACAGCTTTGAGTTTATATAGTTACCAGTGCTCAAGGGTGGCTGTAGCTCAGGTGGTAGAGCAGGTCATCTACTGATTTGAAGGTTGCTGGTTTGATTACTGGCTTCTCCTAGTCTGCATACCAAAAATCCAAGATACTAACCATAAATTGCTCTCCAGTGCATCCATCGATTGTGTGTGAATGTTACTTAGAACACACTTAGAAAAATCTGCTTGGGTGAATGCACAAGTTGTGTAAATCGCTTTGAGTGCTCAGAAGAGTAGAAAAGCGCTTTATAAGAACCAGTTCATTTACCATTCAAGACTTGGAGTGATACATTTTGAATGAATTTTCCAAAGACATATTGTTAATAACAGTCCATAAACCTTTGTTAGAAATAACAAAATCATGTCCAATAGCTGGTAAGATCGTATGTTAAGTGTGTTTTTCTTTAATGAGGAGGTCCTGTCTTTGTGGAAGAAAAGAGACACAGAGGTTGTGGTTTCTGTGCTTCCCTCAACAAACCATGGTACGTCCATAATTATCCGCCACAGTGATTTGCGAACCCTTCGACCACACCTGTGGCTAACAGGCGAGGTATATCAATGATTAATTTAAGCACTCATAACCACAATAATTCGACTGTGTAATGTAATTCAATTAAAAGGACATTATCATGTAATTATTTATCATTAACACAATTTAAATTATATAAATTACATAGCTTTGTGTTTATGAAAATTCTTTACGTAGGTAATTGAAGGGCTTTTTCATTGTCTGGCAAAAAAGGAGCAAAAGGGGATCTACATTATGAACCATTACACAGCGGGCTTGATTTTCTTTGGTGATCGGACACAGCTTTCTCGCCAAAGCTTGCGGAACGTAAGATGACTGTCCAATGTCCATATAATTATGTTCAAATACATTTAGAAAGAATTACTGATTGAATGCTAATAGAATTCCACAAACTGTAAGAAATACATAAATGTTTTCTGACAGGTAAACTTCGATCAGTAGCAGGCCATTGTCACGTTTGTTAACATTAAAAATGTACACTGGAAGTTTCTGGTAAGCAACAAGATTATAACTTTAAAGCCTGTGTATTTTTTTAATGACGATATATTAATATTGTTTTAATAATTTATCTTTGCTACAATTCATCAATGCAGTGAATCACACTGTTTATCTCCTTGATCCTGCCCCAAGTTCATCAGAGGAGGAAGACTCTAAACTCGCTGCACGTAAATTCAGGTACTTAGGCTTCAACACATTTTGTTATATGCAAATAGGCTTTACAAGTTAGTTTACTACAACTGCATTTTTGTAGAAGCTTTTTGTACCTGGCCCCACAATGCGTGTTTCTCTGTTGGCATCCTCTTGGCCAGGTCTCATTTGCAAAATAAATCAGTACGGTTATTATAAAAATTATCAGGTGAACAAATTATTAAGACAATAATTCTGATGGCAAAAGAGCCAAACGAGACAGGCCAAAAAATAAATAAATAAAAAATAAATAAAATTCTCTTTAATTCTGTAAAATATCTTTTTTTTTTAAATTAGGAAATATGACATATACCAAATTGTATTCTGCTTTGTAATAATGTGCAGTGATTACTTAAAAATGGGGAGAACCCGCCACGCAAAAACAGAATGGGTCGACATTAAATGGAAGGGAGGTGTCTTGACCCATCCAGTGCAGAAGGATGGCTTCAGCTGTGGAGTATTAGTGGTGATGGTAAGTGATGATAATATACATTTGTATATAATTTCTTACTTGTTTGCCATGCCATCATGCCATGGTCAGAAGAATATCCACATCCATAACAGTAGCTGTAATAGATATGAATACATCTTAATTCTAAATTTCACAGTATACTGCACAAATTAAGTATATGGTTAATACTTTGGTGCCCTAAGTCATGCAGATTTTGTGACATACTCTTTTTAGGATTTGCAAATATTAAGGCTGCACAGCGATTGCAGATAGTACTTATACTTTAAAGAGAGCAAGTCACCGTAGGGAATTATTTCCTGTGTCATAATGGTGCATTATCAGTAATCTCATTCTCTCACTGAGCACGCTCTGGTGAATGGCTAGCACATCATGATGCAGGTGGTATGTATTGTCCAGCATTGTGGTTAACTTGGAAAACATCCACATCTCTGACAGCACCTTACGAGACTGTAGGGCCACCCTGTGGACTCACTTTATTGAGTCTCTGTGGCACTAGCATAACACAGGTTGCGACTCTCCACAACATTTTTATAGAATGTACTGAGTATTGCCCAACAGATGTTAAAAGAAGTCAGCTGCCCACACATTGGAAGCAGACTATATCTAATAACTAGTAACTAGAGATGTTCCCTACTTCAGTTATTCATCAGCTTAAAAGAATATACATGGCTCTGGCCCTTACTGTAGAGTGGAGTGTTATTTTTAACCCTGTCCATTTTGTTCTCTATGTTTACAAGGTATATCACATAGTTATTCATCCACGATGTCCATTTCAACAACTGAGTGTTAGAAGTTACCTGGTGTTCATAAAGACTTAAATCTATTTATTGCTCTTTGTTTTTCATACTGTTTATGCAAGATTATAAACATCAGAAATTTTATATTGAGCAGAATTGTGTTTTTTTTTTTCACAATTAAAATTTTGAGTATTTCTCGGTAGATGTCACGGGCAGTGATGAAAGTATTTCCAGATTTTCCCGTCGTGAAATTAAAAACATCAAAAGAGAAAATGGCAGAGTAAAGAAAATTGATGGCTGTGGAGATACTACAAGCATCAGGTTGGTTTGGGGGTGAATAAGAGAGAAAATGTGTGTGTGTGTATATGTATTTGAATGTATATGTGTGCGTGTGTGTAGATTGAAATGTATTATTCTGTTAGTAGTATTATTATAGTGCACAATGGCACTTTATGCTGTGGTCTAATCGATAGAAATTTTTAAGTACACAGTTTAACATATGCATGAATTGGCCTTCAATTAAAAATGTCTATCTAATGTGTTTTGATCCTGTATTTTAGTTTTTGACACTAACAGCAACTGTGCCATGTACCATATTATTATTATACCATATTATTTTCCAGTTTCTGCTGTTTTGTATTTGTTCTTAGGGTTTGAGTTGTGTGTTTAGTGTTTCTATTGTCCCTACCTGTGTCTTTCTGTTCTGTTCGTGTCCCCAAGTTGGTATTGTGAAACAGCCTGTGAGTTTCCTGTTTTACTTTGTAGGTTTGTGTCTCGTTATGCCCATTAGTTCCAGCTGTGTCCCCTCCTGTCTGCCTGTGCTCCTCGTCGCATCGTCTGTGTTACACTCACCTCTTCCAGGCTCGCACGCTCACTCCTCTTCAGCCACTCACCCTCACACCGTTACACTCTCATGCCAATCCAGCAACAGGCAATCCACACAGGGTCAGGAAATCTAGGTACAGGAAAGAACAGGTCAGGAACTGTAATGAACAGTACTGAGAATCAACTCAATGATTTAGCACAAACTGAGAAGACTCAACAAATCACCAACCTGTGGCCTAGAGTGTCCTGGTGCCACGTGCACTTATGGACACTCTTATGTTCGAACATGGTGTTCGTTATGGCCAAGCTGTGGTTTGCACAGAAGTTCAATAACAAAACACCACTCGGGTTCAGGTCCTGGGGTCCATTCCTCCCAATCACGCCCCTCCATGTTTCACTGTTGTTGCCCACATGAGCATTTAAGTCTCCCAGTAGGACCCTCCAGTGTCCCAACTAGGGACTCCAAGAAGGCTGGGTACTCTGAACCCCAACCCGGAGGCACAGATAACAAACCCTCTCATCCACTGGGAGGAACCCCAACATACAGGCAGCAAGCTGAAGGGACACCAGGATACCCACCCCAGGCCTCTCACCAGGGGCAACTCCAGACTGAGACAGAGTCCAGCCCCTCTCCAGGAGGCTGGTTCCAGAGCCCAAGCCGTGTGTTGAGGTGAGCCTGACTATATCTAACCGGTTCCTCTCAACCTCACGCACTAACTCAGCCTCCTTCCCCACCAGAGAGGTGACATTCAATGTCCCAATTGCCAGTCTTGGGATTTGGTTCGCTCCTGGGCGGCGCCCACAATGCACCCAACACACATTAGTTGGTATCAAATGAGCACAACTCATCATTAATCCCACTCCATGGTCCTTAGGGTGGCACAGTTGCTTCACTCTCTCCTCTTATTCCATTAGAAAGCATTCTGTATGTCCCTAATATAACTGAGAACTTCAATAAAATCTCTGAATCTAACAATATAAAAATGGCACTGAGTCTGTCTGCATTTGTGTGACATTAATGTTCCACTTTAAGTTGGAGGTTTTGACTCCCACTTTTAACTCCTTCTCTTAATGTGGACGATCATACAGCTGGCTTCTTGAAAGGGGGGTGGGTGGGGGGCACACTACAGCCAAACTACACAACAGGACAAATGAAAAGAACAATCACAACTTCTCCTGTATCAGTGTGTTGCAGTGATTGTTTAGTTTTACTATCACTCAGTGTTTCTCATCAAAGGCAGTGCAACTGTCTGTGACACTGTAGCACTCTGTCAAGATTGTTGCACATTTGTGTCTCCTTTATAAAGTCAAACAGGATTTTGAATTGTCTGACATTTGCACGGGAATCTGGAGGAGGGAGACGGGCCTTCTTCAGTTTCCTAAGAAACTGTAGTAACTCTAACTCTACTCTAAGAGAGAGATCCACTAATGCCTCGCACCAACACAAACTGGGTTCTGGAGTCAAAGAGCTGTTAGTGTTTACAAATCGAGCGCAGCGACAGGATTGTGTGTCAGAGACAGAATCTCAAAGATTTTTGTGGCCCTGATGAAGACCCAATTCTGGACATTCAAACTGTGTTATTAATGTTTTTAACATCTACAGATCATTATCCAGATATTTAATACAAATAAGCATGTCTTATATTTGTGTTTTATAGATTTGAACTCACATCTCCTGCGTTTAGAAAACAGCAGAACTTTTGTAATTGGCCCAAAAAACGAACCATGTCTGTAAGCGCTGTTTTGAGCCTTTTAGCAAATCTTGCCCTAAACAGCCTGTTGCTGTTACAAAACAGAGGAAACATAGTGGAGTCTAATTGTTGCACCGTGGAGCTCAGCTGAACTCAGTTCTGGGAGTTGAAATCAACAGAAAGTGTTTCATTTGACACTGAAACAGTTTCTTTTCCATCCATGAAGGAAGCTTTTGTATTTCACTCAGCAAAATATACAGTCTGGACTGCACAACATTTCAGACTGCATGTGATCTGTGCACAAAAACATCGAGCTTCATGGACACACGCAGGTCCTGCTCCACTTCCTGCTGTTGCCATGGCTTTGCTCTCGTCTTGCATTCAGTCTAATTACAGCTTCTTATTCAAACTCTGCACGTCACTAATTCCTGGTCTCTCCTTGTTGAATACTTTTTATCTTCAGCTGTCCTTGAAATCACTGAAAATCATACAGTTATGTCTATAAGACTTTGGACAGAAACAACTTTCTCTAACTTTGGTTCTGTAAATTACAACAATGAATTTGAAATGATACAACTCAGATGTAGTTTCAGCTTTAATTCAGTGGGTTGCATTAAAATGTGAGGAACTAAAGCATTTTTTAGAATTATCCTATGGAGCCCCGCAGGATGTGCTGTATCAAGCATGCACCGGGACGAAGGAAAGACGGTGGACTTCCTGGTGGAGCTTGCAAGAGAGCTGGCTCACTCTCATGTAGCTGGGAAGAAGGCAAGAAAAGAACAGTTGCTTCGGACACAACCCTCCACACCTAGCCCTGGAAAAAGAGCCATGTGTCAGGTCAAACACAAATGCAAGAACAATCATGCCACTGTGCGATGTGTTCACTGCTACAGATACACATGTGGTAAATGCAGACTACAGATACCATGGCAGTGCCAGGATTGTGAGTGATTGCTGAAAATGTTGAAATGTACTCACTCACTTTTTATTATTATTTGTAAATATGTGTACAAATGGTTGGTTTTTTGTACTGTTTTTATCAATAAATCTCAGCAACAAAGGACATACACCCATGTGTGTTGATTTCTCCCTAAGATGGCAAACTGAAACACAAGTTTCCTTGTGGCTCAGGAAACTAACCACTCCAAGTTGGTGACTTTTGGAGATTTATTTTCCTGGATGATTGAGAATGCATCAAGACGAACACAAAAGGAAGTTCACCGCTTTTAGCAGCTCCCCCCCAGACAAACAAAGAGGCAGTTGGCAGTTAGAAATCAGCAATCATTCACACACCCCCACTCCCCTCCAGAATTCTCAGGTAACAACCTAATTTACATATGAATGACTAGCCAATTTAGCTTCCACTTGGCTGAAGCTAAAGCCTAGCTAAAAGCCTACCAGCCATTTGGCAACTCAGCCCATCACACGTCCACGTCTCTCCTTGTTTCGTCTTTTATTATGAAAGGGTTGTGTTTCCATGTTCAGTGTGTTTCATTTTGCTTCCCCTGTGGTGTCAGGTTCATTTGTGTCAGCTGTGTTTCCACTTCCCTCCTTTCTCTTCTGTGTATTTAAGTCCGCTGTCTTCCTCTGGGCAGTGTTGGTGCGTTTTCCTCCGTTCACGTTATTCCGGGTTTCAGGTTATCTCCTGATTCTGTTTAGGTCCATGTTCATGTTCATGTTTTTTCATCAGAGTTTCTTGCATGCACCTCCTCGGATTCATGTTCATGTTTTTCTTGTCATAGTTGTCATAGTCATACCGAGTTATTCCCAGTATAGGTTTTAGTTTTAGTTTCCGCCCCTGTTTGCTGGGCCTTGTTTTGTGTTCGTGTTTTTCAACCTAATAAATGGTTTGTTTTTTGTTAAGATTCAGTTCCATCTCTCCCTTGTCTGCTTCCGGGTTCATATTGCAATCACATCAGCCACAGTGACAATAAACTTATTTTGATTTTTAACTTTCTTTATTTTTTCAACAATATTATGTATATATAAACATTTTGCATCTTACAATATAAAGCCTGGATCCTGCACATATTGCACTTTGAACTTGAACTGTGTTGTCTGTTTATTGGAGATTGTACTACTTGAATTCATTATCCTGGTGATATAACACATTAATTCTCCATTTGGAATCAATATAGTATATAATACAGTATCTGTCTATCCATCTATATAGCTATTGAATTGAACTGGAGTGAATGGAAGAGAATTAAATAATGGATTTCATGTTCATGTTTATCTATGTTGTAACAGTGACGACTTGAGACATCTGTTTGGCACTATATGAAGAGAATTAAATAAAATTTAAATAAAAATGATATTAACTGTATTTATACATTTTATATTTTTGGATGAGACACTGTCAGTGTGCTGTTATATAACTCAGGTATTTTTAAGGCCTGACTGGTGGCATTGGTGCCCATTGCTTTACTGTGCTGTTGGATGTGTATGTGGGCTATCCCTTGTACCTGACATTTGATTGGGCATCACTGTGTTGCTATGGTATGATCCTGGTAGTTGTTGTTAATAAAACAATAACAAATTCAAATTCAAACATTGCTGCATTCTTCTGTCACTGAGGATTCCAAACCTGCACTCAGTCTCCTCATTACTTTGGTATTGAACAGACAAACTTTGGAGCTCCTGCAAACTTTATTCACAAACTGCAAATATTTTACACAAATCTGCGACTGACAACAAGCACAGAGACTTCAAACAATCACTGAAGTAAGGACTGAAAGATTTACTTTTAAACAATAATGATTAAGACCTTTTTCGTAAGGTTGTTTTCCCTTGATTGCCAGCTGTTACTGTTTTTATCTTCATATCTTTCATATTTGTCCACCTGAACAATGCTTTAATGATACAGTTTGAGAAGTTTGATATGAATTTATCCAACTGACTTGAAACTGAAACTGACAACTGTCCTGTAATCTTACACAGAGAAACCAAATCCTGCGTCTTTGCCTTGACAGACGCCTAAAATGGCTCGAGCTGTGGTAAGTTACCCTTCACTGTGTCTGTTTCTAAACATTAAATCGTGTGAATTTTTAAAGAAAAATCCAACAACAACAATAATAATATGTAACAGAGCAAAACGTCAGATGACTTAAATGTTCCTCTGCAACACAAAGTCAAAGTCTGCCTCCTCCACAGGCAAAGGAGAAGCTCCCACGCTCATCCAGTGCAGACCGTTGTGCTCTGGACAATGAAGTTCCCGCTTTCATGTTCCGACCTATCAGCGCACCTGCATGTGAGCTCCTAAGTCCACCACCTGCTGATGCCAGCTTTCAGTCGAAGGACACAGACAAGATCATGCATCCAGATTTGAAAAACGATCGTTCATCCCTGGATGATGACGTGATCTTTTTCATGTGTCCTACTGATGTTCCTCTGCCTCCGAGACCTCCACCCACTGCAGAGGTAGGTCTCTGCAGAAAGCGCAGATATTCTACTGCTTTTTCTGTTAATGATGAAGAGGAACATTTGATGCCCAAACGCATGAGGCTGATGAGTTGGGATGTCTCTAAGTCTCCAGCTGCTGAGAAGGAGTATGTTTGCTTTATGTGTCCTGAAGACAAGAGGTCTGAGTTACCTCTCAGCTCCCTCCAAGGCCATCCACCATCACAGGTCAATAATAATGACACTGACCAGTGTACCATTCTGCTGCCTCCTGAAATCCCAGTGCCTCCACCCACTGCAGAGGTAGGTCTCTGCAGAAAGCGCAGATATTCTACTGCTTTTTCTGTGGAGGATGAAGAGGAACATTTGATGCCCAAACGCATGAGGCTGATGAGTTCTGATGTACCAGTTTCTTCAAATCCTCCACCTGCTGATGCCAGCTTCCATGCAAAGGACACAGACAAGATCATGCATCCAGATTTGAAAAACGATTGTTCATCCCTGGATGATGACGTGACGTTTTTCATGTGTCCTACTGATGTTCCTCTGCCTCCGAGACCTCCACCCACTGCAGAGTTAGGTCTCTGCAGAAAGCGCAGGTATTCTACTGCTTTTTCTGTTAATGATGAAGAGGAACATTTGATGCCCAAACGCATGAGGCTGATGAGTTGGGATGTCTCTAAGTCTCCAGCTGCTGAGAAGGAGTATGTTTGATTTACGTGTCCTGAAGACAAGAGGTCTGAGTTACCTCTCAGCTCCCTCCAAGGCCATCCACCATCACAGGTCAATAATAATGACACTGACCAGTGTACCATTCTGCTGCCTCCTGAAATCCCAGTACCTCCAAGTCCTGCCCCTGTTGGAGTTCTAGAAACTGTTGATTTTCCTTTTGTTGATAATTAAATACATGTTTGTGGTAATAAATACATTTTTGAGCAAATACATGTTGAGATGATTCGGTTGCTTATGATGGTTATAATTATCCAAACAGTATTATTCCTAATAAGATCTTTACTTTTTCTACTTATTTTCTCCATGACCTATTTTGATGTCTATTTTGAAGATCCACTCATATCATGACAGTATGCTTATTCTCAGTAGAGTGTATAGCCACATGTGAACAAATAATAAATTAAAGTCACTCATTAACAACTTACCACATACGCCGGAGCTGAATTCAAGATGTAAGCAGACGTTTCACAGATATCTTGGTTGTCTTTCCATTTCCTACACTAACAGTATCCTGAGAATTGGCTTATAGAGCTGATATGAAGGTGAAATTTCATGACTTAATCGAAGCATCATCAGCTTAAATGCAAATGAATCCACTGTACTTGAGGTAACCTAACACTGACCATGAACGCCACAGTCACTGTGCGCCAGTCCAACACAGTGCTTTACTGTGAACTCACCACAGTACTGCAAACTAAAGTGTTTATCTTCCAGTCCAATCCAATCCATCTTTATTGAGAAAGCACTTTAAAAAACCCAGGACAAAACCAAAGTGCTGTACAGTAAATGAGTTAAGAACAATAGAATAAAACATAACAGTAAAAAAATAAAACACATAATACATAAAAAATGTAAACAGCCCTATATTTCAAAACAAGATAAAACAGCAAAAATAAACTAAAAAACTCAAACTAAAAACCAACATCTTACAAGGTGTCAAAGGTCAGGGTGAAGAGATGAGTTTTCAGGAGTGATTTAAGAACAGGCAGAGAAGAAGCCTGTCTAATCTCTAAAGGCAGATCGTGTCACAGTTTCAGAGATGCTGCAGCAAAAGCACGATGTCCTCTAAGTTTACGCTCAGTCCTGGGAACATTCAGGAACAGCTGATCAGCTGACCTGAGACAGCGGGTGGGTTTATAAGACTGTGGCAGCTCAGAGAGTTAAGATGCAGCTAGGTCATGGAGAGCTTTAAGAGACATTAATACCAAAAAGCTGCTAACATGATGTTGTATTTTATTTACATGTCTGTTTTAGCTCTTTAACATTTGCATCTGTCTAACTGGCTAACCATGCAAGACTATTGTAAGCATTGCTCTGTAATAGTGCGACATTTTGGACCCCAGGAGGTCCTTCTGTATCTGCACGATGTTTGACCTGCAGTCTTTATAGCCGCCTATGTATATTCTTTTAAACCTTTTTATTGTTTTTAAATGATAGTTACGGACCAAATGTTAAACTATATAGTTGAATATATAGTTAAAGTGTTTCTCTAGATACAGAGAAAGGTTTTACATCAAAAGGTCATCTGTCTGCATATAAAACAGAAGCTTTCATGCAGATGCACTTCCTGTTTAGAGACTTTGAGGTTTAGGTAGTGACGGGGGTGATTTACTGAGCGTGTAAGTTTTCCTCCTGTCAACACACTCTACAATGCCGCCCACATGCCACTCCTGTCCAGTCTTGAAAGCAAAACATGTATGTATAGTATAAAATGGTGAAATGCTGATTTCCATGTTTCAATTGAATCAGTTGATTGTAATCAATTGATTGCAGAGACTTTTGTCAAGACCCTATAGAATCAGAAGTCCCGTGAACATGCACTAATAAAAGCTGCAGTTGTAATAGGGGATAAAGTAGTGTGCACAATGTGTGTTTGCATAAGATGTCAGTAATGCATTCACATTAAAATCACAGGGTTTCTTTCTTTTTCTTATTTTTCTTACATATCATGTAAAAAAAACCACTCCTGCAGCATTTTTTCTCTGCCACAGATTTAGGAGAGGAAGAGTCCAGCATTTCAACACCTGTGCAAATGTTCGCTTATTTGATAGGTGCATCAGTAGTAATTATTTAAATTAGAGTTTTCAGCAGTGTTGTTGTATTTACAGCAAAGTGCCTGCAAAGTGTAAAAACTAATTAACTGATGATACTAGACCCTTAAAAGAGATAAACACCACTAGTCAAGTCATAATGGCTACTTACAAATACATAAGCACTCAACACAACCCACACAGTGATCTAATGCACAAAAACAAAGGAGACTTAAACTGGCTGAATCAATTACTGTAAAGAAAACATGGAGGAAGGCTTCCTGTGGTGTCTGGCTGCAGTATGGGTCATAAACCTGCCTCCTGCATTACAGCAGACAGGTCAGGGGTCAAATGAAAAGCAAAATGTTTACCTCAGATTAGGGATGCACCGATACCACTTTTTTGGAAACCAGTACGAGTACGAGTACTTGCATTTCAGTACTCGCCGATACCGAGTACTTAATAAAAACACGATTTAAATTTACAGGTAACAGCTTTAGTGCTATAATTTAACAACAAACAAACAAGGGACTGGTTTGGAATTAAGAACATTTATTTAAAATAAAAGCATGTTGTATGCAACATATTACAGAATAAATAATTATAAAAAAAATTTAAACAGTGACAGTGCAACTCAAGTATTTTTCAGTTTATTTTAAACTCTGCCGCTTTGGACAACACAAGGGGCATTAATAAACATCTTTGCCATTTAGTGCACAATATGTGAATAAACTAACAACATCCACTGACATAGAACTGTGGCAGTCAGTGCAACTGAGGTAGGTATTAACATCAAGTCTAAGATGACTCACTAAATGGAGAGAAACAGTGAGTGGCAGGGTTTTTTAAGAAAAGTAGCTTTTCTGCATCATCAGCAGTCAGACTGTTTCTGTTTTCATCTATAATGTGTGACACTGAGCTAAAAAGCCTTTCACTGTCCACACTGCTACATGGGGCTGAGAGCTATTTACGGGCTATTTTAGCCAAAGTGGGGAACCTGATTTTGTTGACACCCCAGTACTTCAGAGGACTGTCTTCACGAGGGCTTGGGGCCTCTCCGAGGTATGTGTCGAGCTCAATGGCAGCACCTGCTGCCAGCGGCAGCCTGGGCCTTGAGGAACAGTTTAGCAGGAGGTTCTGCAGCTTCTGCCCGACTCCCCTCTGCCTCACCTCTAGAAGCTCCTGCTTCAGGTGCAGCTTGGCCTCTGGAGCAGTGTTGGAGAAGAAGCGATCTTTATACCTGCACAAAATTCATAAATGTATTAATATGTGGAAAAATAGGACTGATGTCATGTAATACGTGCTCTTCCAGCGTGTCTGTATGTCCTGCTGCAGTCTCTTTATTGGCTGGTTGAGCTGTCCCTGAATGTCCTCGAGGCGGGAGTAGGCTAAGTCGGAATGTTTAAAATGCCCAACTATTTTCCGTCCCACTGCTTTAGCATCAGCTATGCTCCTCTGTGCTAATAAGCGTGGGTAAATAAGCGTGGGCAAACTCTTTGTACTCGTTGTCGTGTTGGGATTTTAGGTGCTTGATTAAATTACTTGTGTTAAATGCGCTACCTTTTGAGCCTCCTCTGGACAATTTCGATGAGCACAATTTGCAGTCCGCCTTTGTTTTCGTGTCTTCGTTCACTTTGAAATAGTTCCACACGGCTGACTTGTCTCGCCTCGCCTTCTCCCAGCTCTGAGATGCAGCCGGGGCCTGTGGGGCAGGCACTCGGCGCCTGTGATTAACCCCTTACATGCCGCTCAAACATAGACAGGTCTCAGACCGTGGTATCGGTCCTCGGTATCAGGGAACTTTTCACGAGTAATTTAGAAAATGTGGTATCGAGGCCGATACCAGATACCGGTATCGGTGCAACCCTACCTCAGATTAAATATTTCCCAAAGTAAATTGGACTGAACTGGCCAGTTAAATACACGAGGGGATACGAATAGAAAAAAAATTATCTAAAAACAAAGAATGAAAACCAACTATTAATTTAATACTTAAGTCTGTGAAGGTTCTCAGTCATCCAGGTCATCGTAGTCTAAGGAGCTTGGAAAGAAAAGCGTCTGGACTTCTTGAGTTGCTTGAAGACGTTTCACCTCTCATCCGAGAAGCTTCTTCAGTTCTAAGGGTCAATGGTGGGGAGTCCCAGACTTAAAACCAGTGGGAGTTTCGCCCCAAAGAGGGACAAAGGACCCCCTGATGATCCTCTACCTAATCACACGAGCCAAGATGTGAAAGCGGATGTGGGTCCTAATCAGCCAGGGTTTCGGGTGAGCTCATTGTGAAACCTGGCCCCACCTTATCATGTGATTTCCTGAGGTCAGATGGCCCAGGATGTAAATGGTCTGAGATCCCTTCCCAGACGCCTTAACGCCCAATGAAAAAAACACATCATTTTCTCTCCAGTTACCCTCAGCAGTCCAACAGACCTCCAGCACCAGTAAAACATTAACCAGAAATTGTTTATGGGACATGTGTTGTTATTTATGTTTGTGGAAATGTGCATTAAAATTAAAATAAAGATGCTGGTGTCTGACGTTACTGACTTCCCAATTGTGTGGCTTCTGGGGTGGCCTTCACAATTCAATTTTCAATTCAATTTTATTTGCACAGCGACAAATCACAACAATATAAAGTCGCCTCAAGGCGCTTTATATTGTAAGGCAGACCCTACAATAATACATACAGAGAAAAAGCCCAACAATCATATGACTCCCTATGAGTGAGCAGTCTGGAGACAGTGGGAAGGAAAATCCCCCTATTAACAGGAAGAAACCTCCAGCAGAACCAGACTCAGGGAGGGGCGGGGCCATCTGCTGCGACTGGTTGGGATGAGAGAAGGAAGACAGGATAAAGACACGCTGTGGAAGAGAGACAGAGGTTAATAACAGGTATGATTCAATGCAGAGAGCTGCATTAACACACAGTGAGTAGGAAAGGTGACTGAAGAAGAAATACGCATTGCATCATGGGAATCCCTCAGCCACATACACCTGTTGCACTACACAACAAATGCAAGCATGTCAGTTTTATTCATTTTATGCTCATCTTCGTACAAATTTTAAAGGTAATGCAGTCAAAACTTTGCAAGTATCTGAGTGATTGGATGAAGCGGTTTGATGACGTAACACGTATTAGATTATAATATTATTTTATGCCATGTTAGACCCCTAATTAAAGATGGTGAATTATTATGTAGTTTTAGTTGGCATTATTCTCCTGAATTAGAAGAAGCTGATAACTATTGCATTAGTTAAACTGATTTGCATTACATTAAACTGCTGACTTGTTGTGAATGAATGATATTGTTTTATGATGCATTATACTGCTGAGTTATAAGAAATACTGTTCGCAGAAAGTTATTGTCTTATTTGTCTGATTAGAAGAGAACAGAATATACTGGAGTTTTCTGCCCCATCTCAGCAGGAGCAGATAGACGGGGAGCCAAGGTCGTAGCTTAGGCGCTGTGTGAGAGAAAGCATGTGAATGTTTAGGCTTTTTATGATAAGGTGGAGGCACCAGAGGCTATAAGAGTTTGAGCAATGCTCCACCATTTTGAGATCTGAGGCTGTCTGCATCAGTGTCCATCTCCCACGCGTGTGTTCATTAAAATCATCGTTTGACTCAACCCGACCGGACCAGTGTTGTTATTGTGGTTTTTTCTCTTGTCTCCATCCCCAATATTTTGAACCATAACATTTTGGGGGCTCGTCCTGTGGTATTGGGGTGGAATTTAAAAGTTTGGACGGTCCGAGGTTGTCGAACGGACAGGCACGAGCCAGTGGTCTTATGTGAGTGGGCATAAGCCGGCTTATCTAAAGGTAAGGCACTACCTGTTGAATTATTTCCAAAGTGTGCCAAATTGGATATGACTAAATTAAAGTCTACTCACTGAAATTACTGGTAGAGGGTCTGTTTTGATTTTGATGAGGATCCGTGTGTGTTATGCAGTTAAAGTCGGCTAAGAGTCTTTAATGAAGTTGAAAAAGGAATTGAAAGAAATGCTGGGTTCGAGTCCCAAGGAATTGAGTTAGAGTCTCAAGTAGTTTGATAGGGAATTGGTCATTTTGTTGGTTAGAGTCCAAATTGGTTATAGAGTGGACCTGAGTGGTCAGTTTGTGGGTTCGAGTCCCCATTGACCTCTAGGTGGCACTTGCCTTAGTCATACTCTTGTTTTAAGGCGTTGACTGGTGTTTGAAATTGTTATAAATTATTATAGAACGGCGGTTAGAGTCCGCTAAGAAGCGCATAGCCCGGAGGTTACGCTCCCTCCTGGCCGTGGACGCGCGGTCTTGACCTGTCGGCGAACAGGGTTAGTTCAGTTTGGCTTATCTGTGGGGTACAGGGCATCCTGAAATAAGCTAGGAGTTAGAGTCTCCTCACCGTTTGGAACGGTGTGATGTGCTTTTTTTAATACTGTTAAATTGAGTTAGGGACCTTAGGGATTAGGCCAGATAAAGTTAGAGTCTGATACTGGTTAATTGATTACAAAAAAGTTGGACTTTCTTCGGTTGGACCCGTTATGGTTAAATTTGTCGAAATTGTGTAGGTGCTCTTTAGAAATTAGGTCAGAAACTGTTCCAGAAGTAACAGATACTGTTTGATTGATTACAAAAAAGTTGGACTTTCTTCGGTTGGACCCGTTAACTTAAATTTGTCGAAATTGTTAGGCGCCGAATCTGTCAGGCCTGTCAGTGGTTGTAAATATAAGACGTCTTTGTAATATAAAATAAAAGAGTTTTGCCTGAGCTTTGTGTGACCCTGTGTGTGACGACAGCGCACTGCAGCGCTGCGAGCTATTTTTAGACTGTGTGTGAACATGCAAATGAGCTGTGGAGCGCACAAATAATGATACATGCCTGTAATTAAAACGCTGATTTTGCTGATTATAATACTACAGATAAGGTTTTGAATGACTACGCTGAATGTTTGATGTTCGGCTGGGTTTTTATATAGAAGAGACAAATCGA
Source organism: Maylandia zebra (assembly GCF_041146795.1). Taxonomy (NCBI): domain Eukaryota; kingdom Metazoa; phylum Chordata; class Actinopteri; order Cichliformes; family Cichlidae; genus Maylandia; species Maylandia zebra. Next base: position 164,193 of record NW_027490033.1, read on the forward strand.
GCATGATTAAGACCGGCACGTCAGCCGGCAGAGTAAGATTGTGAGGAAAATGATATTAAATAAATCTCTCAGTGTGTTGATACAGGTGGCTACGGGCCTGGACCAACTGCCCCCACAAGCACAGCGGCCGAAGCAAATTATAGTAATGGAAACCACACTCAGCAAGAATCAGCAGCTGTGGAAAAGACAGCAGCTAGCAGAGAATTAAAGGAGAAATTAAGAGAAGCTTTAACACATAAAATTGGGGCCAACAGACTTGTGGAGGTTGGGAAGGCTTCCGGAGCATCACAACAAAAGGTGAAACAAAAACACACACAAGCAGAGTAATGTGAGAGAGAGGCACATGTTAGAGAAATGCCTTGTTTGAGGAAAAAACGTTAAATTAGCCCACCTACAAACGCACATACACGCAATGAAGAAACAGCTTACACTCATGAACACGTGAAGATTTTCCAGCAAGTTTAAAGCAGTGAAACTTAACATACACCCGCCGTTAAATAATAAAGTTTATCCACTACTAACAAATAAACCCTCTGGGTTGCAGGACAACAACTTAACTTCAAAAAAAAAAAAAAGGCACTGGTCTGACCAACCAGTGATAACACGACAAATTTAGTGGTTAGAAAAGTCAAATTGTGACATGTTTTCTGCTGATTGATTAATACAAGTGATTACCAGATGAAAGAAAATTCCAATTTTTGTGCTTTTAAACATGATCTTAAGAATTTTAACATGTACCTGTGATGTCCTGTCAGCTTGGTGGGTCATGAGTGGATTATATGGTGAGAAAAAACAAAAAAAGGGGGAGAGAAGGCTGACACAGGGCCTGGTCCCGTTGTTTCTCCCCTCTCTGAATAACGCAGCCAAAATAACATAATTTTCCTGTTCATCTGTTTTTGTTTTGTTTTTGTTTTGTTTTTTCTCTTTATGCTTGATTACAGGCTGCTTTGTCGGCCCTGAAAGCCGAAGCTGACCCTGGACTCCTGCTCTCCCCCCTACCATCTTTGCTCTCTCCTCTACCATCTTTGATGTGACCCTGACCAAATGCTAAAGCAGCTGGACCCACAACAACAACTTGAAAATGTCAACAGTGCTGCAGGAAAATGATCTCATGCAGCGGAGACGGAGAGCGTTAAATCCAAGGCCCGTTTCACTACACGGGGAGATTTCCGTCAGCGTCTCTTCTTTCTGAGAAGACTGAGAAAGGCCCGGCTCCCACCACCGATTCTGACCACCTTCTATAGAGGAACTATCGAGAGCATCCTGAGCAGCTGTATCACTGTCTGGTTCGGGAACAGCACCATGCCGGACAGACAAGCTCTACAGAGGGTTGTGCAATCAGCTGAGCGCACCATCCGCTCCGAGCACCCTGACCTGCACTCAATCTACAGCAGGCGGTGCTGGACCAAGACCAGGAAGATCGTGAAGGACCTCAGCCATCCCAACAACAGACTGTTCTCTCTGTTGCTGTGTACGTGACAAATAAACATCTGGATTTGGAAAACGAGGCATTCGCAAAGCCAACAGCATTGTGCCTGATCGGACACACCCCTCTCACACACTCTTCACACTCTTGCCATATGGAAAAAGACAGCGTCAGCTGACAGAGCTGTGATGAGACGCCCATTAAGCCCAGATGAAAAGTGAGGCCGAGCAAAACAATGCTGACCTTAACCACTCTGCATTAAAACTGTGCAGGACAGTGACGGACCAACAATGATCGTCGGGCAGCAAAAAGGGCGTGCCAGAGACAGGAGGAGTAACTGAGGTCAGGAGGCACCTCAGAATGGACAAAACACCAGGAGAAAATAAGCTGAAGGCACAGGTGTCGGGGCTTGGCCAGGAGCTGACCTCTGAGAAGAGCCGAACAGCAGAGCCGCAAAAGGCCGTGGAGCAAAGCAAGGAAAACATCGATGGACTTCAATCTGAAGTGGACGGAAAAGATTCTGAGGTTTCTGCCCTCAGTAAGAGCTCAAGGCATCAGAGCAGAAACTGACCATGGCTCAGGAGGAGCTGGCTGATAATCGAACCCATCAGGCTTGGAGTCCCAGACACAGGACTTGGAATCAGGCCGGAGCTTGCTGGAGCAGGAGGTCGCCAAACCTGACGAAGAAGCTCCAACAGCAGGAGCAAGCCCTGAAGGAGCTACAGAAGAAAAAGGGTCAAGTTAAGGAGGAGTGGAACAGGGAGAAGTTGCAGGACACTGGAGAAAAGCACTGCCTCAATTGGGGCCAGAACCAGTATGGACAGAACTTTGAGCAGCAGCACCAACAGATGCAAACAGACTGAAAAGGAGGAGGGCAGGACCCCAGGGCACGCTTCAGGCCGTGGTTTACCCAGAACACCAGAACAGGAAAGTGATGAACACAAACACCCACACAAACACACACATCTACATGCACTGACTCAGAATGAAGAGAAACACACATATGAACATATGCACTCGTTGATTGAGTGAGAAATGACACACACACGTGCAAAAAAAAAAAATCGAAATGCTGATTCAACTCACTGAGGAGTGATCCACACACACACATTTACAAGCTTGTGCAATAAAGAGTGATACACACACGCTGTTGCAATGAAGAATGCTTTACTAACAAATGCTGCACACAAACATCCAAATATGGAGTCGGTTACAACAACAAGAAGCCATTGATTGTTTATTGGTTAAATGCATTTCATGCCACACAGAGGGCATCTGTGTAGATTTAGGGGACAAGGTCTAAAGTAGTTTGGTTGTGAAAACAATGTCTGTGCGTGATGTCTGTTTATGGCTCAAGGCCTCCACTGAATTGTTTACTGTGCTTCACACAGCCTGATAAGGAGCAGTGGTACAGAGTGAAAATGATGAATTAACGGTGTGAGTTTTATTTCGGAGAGAATATGAAAAGGTTGTGTTGATTTGACTCAGTTGTTTAAGTTTCTGCCAAAGCAAAACATTTGTGTGCAACCAGTGTCCACTATTGAATTAAGTCAATCCAACATGTTTTTGTCAGTGCAAAAAGGAGTTACGGTACCTGTATGCCTACACAATATAGTGTGTGAAGTTTTGGTTGATTTTTGGGTTTTGTTTGACACTAGGTTGATACTATCAGTGAGGTTTGGATTGTTCTCTTTCTCTAACATAGAGAAAGAGGGTTTGATCTTTGGACATGTTTGTAATGGGCCCCAGTATTTGTTATTATATGAGTGTTTTATTGGTTACGTTTGTTTTTGCTTTTGTTACAGTGCACTGAGATAAGAACATCAGAGAGGTGTGATCCACCGGTGGTGATATTTTGGTATCTTGTGAGTTCCTGATTTAACAAATCAGCTCTTTAATCCAGGCCTGAGAGATTGAACTTTAAAGCGCTATAAAATATTCTTACTGAAAACAGTCGCAAAGTATTTTTCTCCATGATTATAATGGGCTTGGGAGAAATTCACTTATATGGGACATTGATCACATGAGAAGTCCTGAGCCTAAAAGGATTGCAGCGAGTCGATCCAGTCCAAAAAAGAAAAACAAACAAACAAGGAACTGTTTCCTTTAAAATGATGACGTCATCTTGCTGGTGATGGAGGCTTGAATAGGTTGCGCGTGAGACTCCATTATCAGCAATATCTGGTATGAATGTGTGTGGATGTATGCATGTGACTGGACTGTGACGGACTGACGACTAAAAGTTTTAACTGACTTGATATTGAGACAAAAACGGTACCGACTTTAGGATTATTGAATGTCCACAGACAATTCACCCAGCCTGTAAAAGAAGGGTGGATGTTTTGTTTTTGCAAGAACAGAAGGATGACAGAGACTAAAGAGCTGTAGCTTCACAGGAGTGTGAACTGCAGGCTGAACCCTTTGGTTGCTAATTTTGAGTTACTGATGTTTGCATTAAGAAAATTGTGTTTTAGTAGCTGTGTTTCGATTAATGTATCATATTATATGGTGGGGAATGTTAAATGCTAAAGTGAAGAAAAGGTTTGATTCCACTCATGACTGAACATGTTATTATTAACCATAGTGGGTCACTGTAAAGAGTCAATTAATTTTTATAGAGGTAAAAAAAAAAACAACAAAAAAAAAAAACCTCCACCGAGGTCTATGAATAACAGGGGAATGATAGACAGCCACACTCAAAATGGAGATATGTAATGATAAACACTGGTCCCCGTCTTTTGGGCGCTTTCTTGAAGTAGTCAACAATTTAAAAGTAAGATAAAATAACAGGGGCATGTGCTGAGGGGTGGTGCTGCACAAGAACAAGAGTAAAATAAAGAGAATATTGTTTTCAGTTTTGAGAAGTGCAAATTAAAATGTACCATTACACTAAGAGGATCAATATGAAGCTTGATATTTGTTAATTTTGAATGAAGTACATGATTGGTGACTGTTCTGTCCTGAGCTTTTGTTTTTACAGCACCCGCTTGATCACACCAACAGTTTCTCGCCACCGAAGAGGGGTACTTGCAAAAAATAGAGAATGGGGAGGAATATCATCAAAACTGGAAAAGGTAATCCCCAAAGGGGGTGATAACACCATAACTTTCACTTATGGTCAAATTCTCAAAATTTGACCCCGAACTTGAAAAATTCTTCAAACATTTAGAGACAGAGTGGAGGTTTAGATCAACACATGTCACAAACCACATAAGGCTGGAGCATTTGAATCAAAAAGGTGAATTGATACGCAGCAAAATGTTGATCATATTGATTATGTTTATTCCAGGGTGCAGAGAAGATTATTATTATTAAAGACAACAAATGAAATAACGAAAACTAGAAGTGGAAAAATTTGCGTTAACGGTAATAAAATCAAAACAAAAAGGAAAACTAACTAAAACTGTACTGAATGTTCACAAAACTAACTAAAATTAACTAGATTTATAGCAAAATGTGTTTAGTTGCATTGATGTGTGCGTGCCCTGCAATAGTAAAGTCAAGGCAGTACGTTAGTCGAGTCGTCTGTGTTGCTGCTCCGTCCACGCGCAGAATCATGTCAGGAAAAGTCGGGAGAAAGCGCCAGAGTCCAATTTAGGATTACTTTGAATATGACTGTTTTTTAGATATAGCAAGAGTCTTGTAGTGGAGAGAGACACAATGTCCTCCTGAGACCCAGGGAAAGAAAAAAGGGAAAAGTATTTTCATTTTTTTCTTTTTCTTTTTTCTTTTTAAGATAAATCAAGTGCTGGGACGGTAAAATAAACACATTACAAAAACAAAATTGTTTTTAACTAATTTTATTTAAATTTTACAACATGTGCACTACAGTGCACAAGGGGAGTTCATTGATCACGAATGTGAAACTAACAACATTCAAGAGCTATTTAAGAAGATTACATGTTCCACTGAAATTTTTGTAAGCAGGATATTAAAACTTATTTATATAACAATATCATAAAAATGTAGATCAGGGATCAACTTAGAAGTCACTGACACTTCACTAGCTGTAAGCCATTGGTTCAGGAACAAGTGATTGCACTGGGCTTTCTATTTCACAAAAGTCAATTCATTTATGATATCTGAGGAAGTACTGTGATTTTTATTTTTATTTGGAGACACAAAGGAACATTTGGCACTTCCCACATCTCACATATGTTTTACTGTTGCACCCATTCTACAACTGAAATGCCTTGGACTGTTAACCATTTCAGGCAAGTGGAGTGAACCATATTTTGTCATGTTCTCCGTGAAACTAAATGAGCCTAATTCTTAAAGACCCCTCAAATCATTTACTAGATGTTTATTCTTTGAAAATTAATAAAAATCTGAGTTTAACAAAACATTTTAAATATAAATATCAAGCTTACCTTTCTTTCTTCCATAAAATGTGCTTGTGGGCACGTCAGCCATTTTGAAAAGGTGGGAAAAACAATTGGCAAGGCCACACCCCCACACATGTGATATAATTTTAAAGGTACTGTTGTCCTCGCTAAGAAACATCAGGACTTAGAGGAGTGGCAAGTAGAGTATGAGAGCTACAAGCAAAAACTAAATGTGTACTACAGTGCGCAAAAATGAATTACTGGGCCATCAGGGGGTTATGAGGGACATTTATGACACGAAAAATCCCACAAACCTTAAAGTGCACTTGAAAAGCTCACACAAGAAGGTTAACCTAGCTTACCTTGAAGAGCTCCCCCACTCAACCCGCATCCCCCGAAAACAGCTAACCCCAGATAAGGCAGCGTGATGTATCCCGAGATAACAGGACTGGGACATCTAAATAAATGTGTGAAACAATCGCCTTCAAAAAGGTTATCAATTCACTTCAACCAAAATTAGGAACACTCGGTGCGGCAAGAGTTAATAGTTATTAGTCTCAACACCCAAGGATAACCAGAAGAGCATGATTGATATGATGGAACTGAGATTTTGTTACACTTAATTTTTGCAAAACACAACTAAAACTAAACTGAAACTAAGGATTTTCAGGAAAATAAAAACTAGACTAAACTAGCAAAGAATTGGTAAAAACTGATTCCAACTGGTAAAAAAAAATTGAAAATCTGGAGGCAAAACTAGAAAAAACATAGAAACTAATGAAAATTGCAAAATAGTTAAAACCCTGGGGCGGAGATTGGCAGATCTGACCAGGAAATGTTATAAGATGGATTGTCAGGACAGTCAGCGTTAAAGCCACTTTCAGTCCATACTAGGATGGCATTGGACATCTTCGGGGCGGAAGAGAGTTGGTGTGACCAAGGTGTGGTTTGGCTTGTTGTATGTATATTTGAGATCATATGGCTCTGGATGGACCAGTTACCAGGGCATGGAAGGAGGACAGACTCATTGACTGAGGAGAAGGAATCTCCTGGGATTGGAGATCCTCTGGGTGAGTGGTTGATTAAAAGCATGCATAAAATAGAAGTTATCTGTTGTTATTGATTGGTAATAGATTGATAATTGGCCACATTTACAGCTGTATTGACTTGTTGTGGACGTAGTCGACTTCAGGTTTAAGCACTCTAATTAACAGGTTGAAAATAGTGACATTAAAGGAAGAATATGCAGCACCACCCTGTCAGACGCCAGTGATGGTGGAGCTCACTGATGAATCAGGTGAGCTGGATTCATGGCTGATTCAAAACTAAGATCCCCCTGCTGTGGTCAGGAAGGGGAGAACAGGGGGAAATAACATTTAAAAGAGGCATTTATAAACGTTTATGGGTCAAGCGAAACGGGATAAAAGGGGGTGTTTTACTGTTATTTTAATATCAGCATTATTATTGTATGAGAATCATGCAACAAGTATTGCATCGATGATCATATATTGAAGCTTTTGACCTTATACTAACATCTGTGTTCCTGTGATGGTTATAACCTCTGATGAATCTTCTATTTACAGGTGTTAGGATAATGATATAATTTTTATTGCAGGTGTAACCACTGGCGTGCACAGATAGAGACAAGGTGGTGCTGAAGCACTTGCCCTTTTGCCCTCAGTCCAAAAAAGTGCCCTTTTGAAAGACGGGATTTTTTTTTTTTTTAAAGCTGCGCGATTTAAAAAGGTGTGAAAATAATGGCTTGATTTGTGCCCCTTCTTCAAAGACACCCGAACCCTGTCGCTTTTTCACTGTCACCGTGTCACGTGAACACGCTTGCAGTTCATTTGTTGTGAGGCGTGTAGCAGCGGCATGACACAGGACTACTTGGAGTAGGCATAGTAGGCTAACTATAGCGACTGGGAGCCACGGCGGACAACACGGCAGCTCTTTCCCTTCCCAACCAGTCGGGTAACCCATGAATCGAGTGAAATTATTCTGTTTGCCCTCTAAGACCAACCTGCAATTGTTTTGTTGTGAAGTAGCCTGTCAGAAACTGCACATGACAAACTTTGCCAGCTTACCCCTCCATCCATCCATATGGATAAACAAAAAAACGACACATTTAAAATGTAACCTAAACCATTTAGGCAACCCCACTCTCCATCAATTCCGACCTTTTTGCATACACTATTGAAAATATCACGTTATGCTATAGGCTAAGGCTACATGCCGTTAGGCAGAGGGCTCTTTTGAGCCCATTTTTCGTTACAAATTTTAGGATGATCTCACGGAAATCTGTGAATAAATACAAAGTTTTCAAACTGAAGTCAGTGACGGGAAGACATCACACTTTTTAGAGATGGAACTGCAGAAAAACCTAAAACCTTGACATGATTATGAATAATAGAATTATGGACGTTTCTCCGTTTTTGTGGATTAGCCTTTCCATAACTAACGTCAACTACTGTCCTACTTTGGTAAGATTGAAATTAATGTCTTTGACTGTCTTTAGTAGGTGTCTCCTGTGAGAAAGTTAGAACACCGTCCAACTGTCTAAAGATGCAGTCTTTAGCCTAACTGGTTGTTACTGACTCAGCGATGCTCGCAGACATTTACGCACTGTGTTGTGACCTGATTGTGACAGAACAGTGACGTTGTTATTGGTAGTTTGAAGGGTACGGTGTTGGGGGTGGTGCATGTTAAAAGTTTTGAGAAGCACTGGTTAGACATGTTAATTTTTTTTGGTGTAACATATTGGCAACATTAACACATTAATTTGCTAAAGGAAAAATAGGCAGTTCCCAATTGCCTGTGAAAACGACCATTCTGCCCTGTTCTTGTAATGACCACAGTCAGTCTTATTCGTTCTCATACATTTTGGTCTATTTATTTACTAATTTCAGCAAGCATAATGCCTAGGAAAGAGAGGCTGAGAAAGGAGAAAATAAAAGTCAAATTGCATTTAACCTGTGCGATTTTTTTATTATACAAAGAAAAGGTTTTCCACATATGCAAAAAGTGCCCTTTTTTCCCCCTGGAGCACTTGCCCCCCAAAATGTCTGTGCACGCCACTGGGTGTAACCATGATCATTTTCATACATATTGCAACTTGTTGCTCATTGTAGAGTTGTGCTCAAGTTAATAAGGGTTAAAAGCTACAGTCAGCGCGAATGTCTGACCGATCTATTGAGGGAAAAGGCTTCGAGCACAGAAGGCCGCACGCGCTTACAAAACACTGATATCATGTTATTTTTTGTGATCTTTTCTTCAATTATGTCTTTAAGTTTAGTTTAAATAGTGGCAGTTAATTAAACGACATTTATTAAAATATTAAATACCTGAGTCAGAACATTACACGCAGATCACCATAACGATCTGGGAAACCTTGTAGCTGCCTAACTTTTTCTTTTAATGTTCTAGCTCCGTTGATTTGACACATGGGGATGTGTCAAAAAAAAAAAAAGGGGGGGGAAGTTGAGCTTTAACATCAAACAAGGATTATTTGAACATTTTATAACTTCATTTGTGTCTTTAATACCTTAGGAATGGTAAAACTTAAGCTAATAGCGGCCCGAGAAGTTTCCGGTCTTTTGTAGAGAATCAGTAAGAAGCATAAATCATTATTTCCATGTGTAAGCATCAATCATTGAAATGAACTGAATAGCGTTTAGAAGATTTGTTAATTTCTTTGTCTTTTGTTAAAAAGAGTGGTTTCAATAATGTTCAGACACACCTTGCAAATGTGCTTATAACGAGTTGGCACTTGGTCTTTTGAAGGTCATAAGCTTCGTTCGGCGTGATGGTCCGGACTGATATATTGCAGGTATTGACTTTGAGTGCAGAGGGCTAAATGCAAACACGCTTACACACACATAGGATATGATTAGAATAAGTCCCTGGAACATTCTGAATGTTTTTAAACCAATTCTGAATCACTAGAAGGTCAGTAGATAACAACATTAAATTATTAGGGTTAGGAAGAGGGGTGTTTTGGTTTTCTGTCTCTTACAGAGAAAGGAACAGACACCAGACGAGGTCACAGATATACGAGGATCCTCCGCAGCAGAGACAGACACAGTGACTGCCAAGACACCAACTGGGTCCAAGGGTCATGGCGTTTGGGCTCCAGCTAGTCACCACAAAAGGATGGATCCCATAAACACAGCAATAACCATGAAGGGGTTGGCGGAAATCCGGGAACACCAGACCAACGAAGTTCGAGAGGCTCTTGGGCAAAAAGGGGGACACCTTCCTGTTCCTTTTTCTGGAGGATACACAGATCGTTGTTTGAAATCGGGGCAGAATAATCCCCTGATCTGTGCCACGACTGAAGGGTTGTCTAACCCCTGAGGTTGAAGAATGAAGAGCAGAGGATCACCCAACTGGACGACACTGGTAGCTGCAGCAATAACATAAAAGGCTAAAAGCTCCTTGGACAGAGGTTCTAGTCTGAGTACGTCTGGAGGGTATAAGGTAGCACCAAATAAAGCTGTGGGAGACCTGGGGAGTGTCATCTGTACCTGCTATTGTTGGAATAATAGTTTGTCTTGCATCTGAACTGCGCAAACATAGAGGTCATCCCACATATGGTTCGCCCCTCAGGGGGACAAAGGACCTCAGGAGTGAGAAGAGATGAACCCAGCCACACTGGATTATGGGGTGTTGGTGAGCTCATTATTCTAATGAGCTCATCAGGGGGAATTATTAGATTATAATATTATTTTATGCCATGTTAGACCCCTAATTAAAGATGGTGAATTATTATGTAGTTTTAGTTGGCATTATTCTCCTGAATTAGAAGAAGCTGATAACTATTGCATTAGTTAAACTGATTTGCATTACATTAAACTGCTGACTTGTTGTGAATGAATGATATTGTTTTATGATGCATTATACTGCTGAGTTATAAGAAATACTGTTCGCAGAAAGTAATTGTCTTATTTGTCTGATTAGAAGAGAACAGAATATACTGGAGTTTTCTGCCCCATCTCAGCAGGAGCAGATAGACGGGAAGCCAAGGTCGTAGCTTAGGCGCCGTGTGAGAGAAAGCATGTGAATGTTTAGGCTTTTTATGATAAGGTGGAGGCACCAGAGGCTATAAGAGTTTGAGCAATGCTCCACCATTTTGAGATCTGAGGCTGTCTGCATCAGTGTCCATCTCCCACGCGTGTGTTCATTAAAATCATCGTTTGACTCAACCCGACCGGACCAGTGTTGTTATTGTGGTTTTTCTCTTGTCTCCATCCCCAATATTTTGAACCATAACACACGCTATTTTAGTTTAAAATACTTATAATGTTATGATAAATGGTAGTTTTGTTGTTACTTTTACAATATTATCCATCCTTCAGTTTCAGCGAACATGACAGTTAGCAGTGTAATAATTCCTCTGTGATAAAGAAAAATTAGCTTGTTTTCTTTTTGTGTGGGAGCTCGCACAGTGTTTCAACTTTACAGCCTTTTAATATGAAAGTCCTGTCAGTACACTTCCTTTTTACATCATTTCACACTTGCCCCGTGAAGGGCAACAGTCTGACGTCTGCTTAGCCAGGAAAGCTTCAGCTTGTTTCTTTCCGCACATCTTCCTCTTCACTGTCGGTGGCTCATAGACATGTTAACAAGCATGGACGTATCAAAACTTTGCTTGATTTTGCTGTTACCACTATCTGTGTCCCATGATGCTGAAGGTAATACAAGGAAACTATTTTCATTATGCATTATTAATATTTTTAAATTTATAACCTCCTTGCTTTTAGTTTAAACTAAACACATTATTATGGGATTAAAAAGATGGTTTAACATTCACAAAATATAGAAACTAAAGTCCTCTCTGACACAGGCTGAATCTTGTATTTACCGTATTTTGCTGCCCCTGTTTACAGAGACTGTTGTGAAGACAGTCAGGAGAGAACACGATGTCACTCGGATTTGCAACAAGGAAAGTCAGACTACTATTGTTTTGATTATCTGTAAGATCAAAAGACAGAGGGACACAGGAGGAGAGTGTCATCTGCTGTATCGACACGGAGAGAACGTTACTCAGGAATGTGACCCCAGGTTCTCAATAACAAAAGAAAATCAGACTGCCTTTCTGGAGCTGACCAGTTTAACACCAGCTGATAGTGGGAACTTCACCTGTGAGTGTACAAACACTGAAGGGACATATATTGTCCATATCAGTGTCACTGTGGAAGGTAAATGCATTTTGGTTTCTTTATCTGACACAGTTATTCAGCACTGTGTTAGCATTGTATTGACCTGCTTATGTGTTTTTTATTCTTGTAATTTGTTCATTTCTTTTCTTCTTATTTTCACTTACAGCAGTTTAAATACTCTCACTGACTCATTTATCAGGTACATCTTTGAACCGAGTTGGACCACCTTCAGCCATCAAACATGTCTTCATTTTTTGTGGCACAACAAGGCGCTAAAAACATTCCTCAAAGATTCTCAAGACATATTGAAATTACATCATCACACAGTTGCTGCAGATTCGTCAGCTGCTCTTACTTGAAGCAAACTTTCCGTTCCACCACATCCCAAAGGTGCTCTGCTGGATTGAGATCTGGTGACTGCGCAGGCCGTACATGATTTGAGCGCCGTGACATGGTGTGGTATCCTGCTGGAAGCAGCCATCAGACGATGGGTATTTTTTGGGCATAAAGACATGAATGTGGTCAGCAACAACCTTCAGGCAGGCTGTGGTGTTTAAATGATGCTCAGTGGTTACTACAGGGTCCAAAGTTTGCAAAGAAAATCCTTCACAGAGCATTACACCACCAGCAGTCTGAACTGTTAGAAATCAACTCATCGGGCAAGGCATCGTTTTTTTAGTCTTCTGTTGTCCAGACTTGCAAACTGTAGCCTCAGCTTGCTGTTGTTAGAGGACAGCAGTGATATCCAGTGTGGTCCGCTCTGCCTCAAGGTTTGATGTGTAAACAGCATTTTTACCCAGAGAATCACAGCTCACTGGATATTTTCTATTTTTCAGACCATTGTCTGTGAACAGAGATGATTGTGTGGGAAAATCCCAGCAGATCAGCAGTTTGTGAAGCACTGGGACCAGTAACATGTGCCATGTTGCTCTGTTTGAGCATTGATTTGCTGACATTTTATTATTTTATTAACCTTTATTTAACCAGGAAGATGAAGCTGACATGTGATTGACAAATGAAATGAACACTGAAATATTTGTGTTACACCCTGAACAAGTATACCTCATAAAGTGGCCAGTGAATGTATATAAGCAGCTGGACCAATTTCAGTTCATAGTAATATTCAGAAAAGATGCAAAAGAAGAAGAAGAAGACAAAAGAAAAGAGCACAGTGACAATATTTAAAGCTCTGTGGTTATAAAACTGGGGTTTCATTACTTCACTCAGAGTTTCAGTAGACGTAAACTGTGTTTGATTTGTGTTTTGATTTCCAGGAAATGAAAGTAAATGATTTTACTGACAAATGCATCTTTTCAATGATTTAGACACAAACGAGGCGCACACTTCAGCAGACAAATCTTTTTCCGTTTATCTGCCCGGTGTTGTGATCATCTTTATAACTGGAGTTATCGTGGGATTTATCTACTGGAGGAAAAGTAATGGGTGAGACTATTTTTGCTGCAGTAATTCAAAGATGATATAGATGTAGAGAAAGTAAAAGGAAACATCACATTTCAATAAATGAGAATTCGGTGTATGTTAAACATCATGTCTAGAATGAACACTTTTTATCCTTCCAAAAATAATTATCATTATTAAGAGAGAAGATAATATAAATGTAGATGTTCTTACTTGATTTTTCTCTGTTTGAATGTGAATAGTCTTACACTAATGCTGACATCCTTTCTTATCAACGTGGCTGCTTAAGGTCAGGAACATCTGGAGTGTCTGTACCTGAAAATCCCAACGGTTTGGTGAGCAATTTATTGCTACGATCTACAGCAGCTAGTTAAAAGTTTGCAGAAATGTAGTTTTTACCATCAGGGCCTTATGAGCCTATACTGGTGTTTTTAAAAGTTATGTTTGACTTTATGACTTTCTGTGTCGTTTCTGGGATGCTTAGAACTCATATTGCACTGCTGGAAATAGTTTATTTTGATGATTAATTTTGCATTATAATATTTATTTTTGTTTTTCCTGCATTATATAAAAATTGGTGTATTTCAGAAATAAAACTATGAAGACACTCAAAATAAATTTCCTGTGGTGGGAAACTATGTTGTGCAACTATTTTGTATTTACAGTTTTGAGAGATAAGCCTCTTAAATTTCTCTAACTAGAAATATATGTTAAAAAACAAAAACGATTTTCAATTTTTTGGTAGTTTATTGCATTTTTTTGCAATTTATGTAATTACTGTGCACTTAATGCAGACATATTATTAGAATTTGGGCTATAATGGTTGTATTGATGTATATCAACTTGAAATGCTCCCAAAAATGGCACTACAGCATGTAAAAATATAATATGAGCTCTGGCGGACTTGGTAAAACATGTACATTTATGTTTTAGGATGTTACTTATATAGATAATTACAGATTAGTGTTATAATACTATTAGTGCCAACTTCAGTGTCCTTTATTTTGTGAAGAAGCTCTTACAGAAATGAGCAGAAACATTAAATAATCCAGGCAACAGATGGAGAGATTTAAAGATCAATAGAGTGTGTGGGTAGACCGGGTTGAACTTGATTAATACCTAAAATATTTCACTTTTCTAAAGGATGACGATGAGCCAGATCAGCCCTATACAAACCTTCAGCAGCCATCGAGTGATTCCTACCAGACTATCATCTCAGTGAACCATCAACACGACAACAAGACACGCTCAGCAAGAAGCACAGGAACTGTGGGAGTGGATAATAAAGCTCTATGAAACATTTTAAAGTATATAAAACTTTAGGTGACATACTAATATAATAATATTCATATATTATAATAAACGTCCATCTTTTCACACTGGATAGTTGTTTCCCAGTAATGGAGACCATTCAGTCATAATACTCCAACTCAGGCTCTCAGATTTAATACAATACAAACACAATAAACTGTGGCAAACATGACTCTTTGTATCAGACTAGTTTTGTTTTTGAACAAACATCTCATCATAATTTGAACACAATGTCCATCCAGATAAACAGAGAGATCAGTCTGGCTTAAACAATGTTGGTGGTTCACCTTCTACTGTCCTTCCACTTTTATGCACTTCTATTTTAGACATAGTAAAAGTTTCAGTGTAGACACAAGAGGTGAAATAAGGAGGGTGCAAGTCTTCCTGCTTTCACTATAGTCTACCTCACACTGTCCAATCACAACTTTGGTGTTATTTCATCAGTGAAATGTTTGAATGATGCAATTGTAACTCTAATGTAATGAAAAGATAAACATGTTTTCCACTTTAATATAACAGGTTAATGCAAATTTTGTGACTTTTCATGTTTTCAAAATGAAGTTTTTTTGTGTGTGTGTGGCAACATTCAACAGACGATGGAGATTCTTCTGGCATGAAGTTCATGGCTACAGTTCCCATCATTTCTGCTGCTGCTTCACTCATCAGTGTGGCTGTGATAACCTGTGGTTACAGCCTGAGGAGAAATCCTCGCAGGTGAAAACTTTTACTGACGCACTTAAACTCATGAAATGACCCTTTGAAATCACTTGAGCACATTACTGCATACAGCAGCCACTGTGGTGTTCAAAGTATCTCATAGGTTCTTTTCAAACACCACACATTAGTTGTAGACATAGCTAGTCTTGTTTTTGAGGTATTTTTCACCCCATGACCTCTGATGTTTTTATCCTAACAGAGAAAACAGATCAGGTCTAACTAACTTAACAGGATCTGAAACTCGCCAGATGTTTGTCAGTTTTCCATAGTTCTGTTTTACACTTAATTGTGCCGAGGCTGCAGTGCATTATGTCTGTGTTTTAAGCTGCACTTTAATTAAATGTAAATGACAGTGTAAATTGTTGTTTAGGACAAAGAGGACCGCTACATGAGCCTTCATCAGCAAAACATCGATGTCTACCAAACTATCTCCTCCGGTCGCCTTCATCATGATGCTGAGGCCGCTGCATGTCACAGTCATGTACAATAATAATCAGAGATGGAGTTTTTATCCTGACTACGTGATCTATAAAACTATGATGCTAGACATGCTATCTATAAAAGACACTGACATTTTAACTTGCCAGCATCATGTGTACTGTTAGTTTGTTTTGCACTGAAAAAAGAGAAAAATATTAACGTCCAGTAAAACTTGTAATTATGTTGTGAATGAATTGCCTTAATTCATGGCTTTTAACACCATTTAATTTCTGTTTTTTATCTGGTTTGAACGTTGAAAATCCTGCCACTTGGCTCTGTGGCCTCTGCCACCATTATGGTTTTTGCTATACTGGTCCACTTGATAGTCATATTTGATGATGATTTTACTTTATTTTGAGTCATTAGAATCAGAACGGGGGTCAGGAAAGAAGAAAAAAGATAAGCTGGGGAGAAAGTTAACAGAAGAAGAGGGAAAAATAGAGAAGAAGAGAAATAGATGGAGAGGAAGAGAGAAAAAATACTGAAAATCTATTTCATCATCTGCTGAAAAACACAAGGAAAAACCAACACAGTGGGGAACCCACAGCAACAACCAATAATATGCAGTAAGTAGGCTAGTAAGTAGTAGTAAATAATAGATATTAAATGTTACTGAGCAGCAAATGGGCCCAGAGGGCCGAGACCTGAGGGCACCCCACCCGCAGCACAGGCCCAACAGAGCCAGGGGGCCGGGCCCCACCGAGCAGCCGCCCAGAGTGAGCCACTAAACACAGAGAACCACTAATGCACTGTGGGTGGGGGCACCAGCTACTGGCAGGAAGTGTGGTGGGGGGAAATAATACGTGACTATTTTTATGTGGAGTGGAATTAAACTGCCATAGAATATGCTTGTGGTGGATTTGACTCAACACAAGCGTATTGTCAAAGTGTTCTTTGGCATGCATCGAGACAGTTTCTCAGATACTGAAGTGACTTGAGCAGAGCCAGTTAAAGCCTACTGTGCTTGAGTGGGCAGCTCAAGTTTCCACGTGGAAGGTTTAGTGAGACAAAGACAGGAAGTTAAAGCTGCTGACTAATAATCTGCAGGTTCCTGATTTGAGTCTCTGTTAAGAGGATGGTGTCTCTGAGATAATTGCTTTTGTGCATCGATAAATAAACAGGGAAATAAATGAATAGAAAAAAGCATCCGAGCGGATGTGCACCGACGGTGTGCCCACTGGTCTTAAAGTGCCTTTGCGCCCCTTACCATTTATGGAGGTCCCATTTGGGCACATTGGCATGGACCTATAGTGTACATGGATGTTGCTTTGTATTAGTTCTGGTATATTATACAACACAATAACATGATGCAGTGCTGCTGTGCACCATTTCTGCAAAGAGTGTGGTGCAAGCAAGGAAGATAAGATAACTCTTGCACAGTCATACCTAGTGCAATAATACAACAAAACTGGAAACTGTCCCACCATAACACAATCATTTAGATACAATATTGGACTTTGTTTACATGTAACTGCACAAATAGAATTTAGAAATGTAATTATTGACAAGAGTGAACAACCACTTATAATGTAATCTACAGCTGTGACCAAACAGCTAGATAGAGAATCAGAAGTGTTGTGTTTTCTACAAAGTTTGCTGTTTCAGTGAGAGTCATATGTCATATCATTTCAAACAGTGGCGATCCAGAAATGTTGTACAAACGAGTAAGACTAACTATAGACTTTAGCCAAAGTTGTTAAGTTAGCTAAAGAGTTGGGATTGTGTGTAAGGCATAAATAAACCTAAAATGCAATGTTTTGGACGTTCTTTGGCACATTTCCCTACTGTAGGGGTCTCTGCAAGCATACGGGGCTCTGAGAGGGAACAAGATGACAACGAGGAATTCTACTGGAAACAGTCGATCATGTCTGTCAAAGCTGAATTCAGGGCAAACTAGGCTAAATTAGTGTTTTTAGCTAACAGCTACAGTAAGCATAAAAGTGACTGTTGGGCTATTATTTGTTAACAGGGGCGATTTAAGCCCATTTTTGGGGTGCTTTGGTTCATTTTTGGGGTGCTTTGGTTCATTTTTGGGGTGCTTTGGTTCATTTTTGGGGTGCTTCAGCACTTACTTACTTTTTTTTGACAATATTTCCTGTTTGTGTGACACACTACTAAAAATATAAAAGGCAGAACTTGGTTGAGAGGTAACATTTTAACAACAAAAGTATCCATAATATTTTTTAATATTTTGTAATAATTTATTTGTAATAATTTATTCTGTTTCAGGAGTGTTTTTATGCATCTGTATTATATTATACAAACACATTAAAAGTGAATCTCTGTCCAAAATATGCACTCAGTTTACTTCTTACTCACTGTGAGCATCATTCATTATTCTCCTCCAGTAATTAAGGTTAGGATATGTATTTTTTTTATTCCAATCCATTCTTCTTTGGCAGCATTTAAATAACCTTGATCAGAATTGATGGTTTTGTTACAGACTTTTCAAAAAAGTGTTTTGCTTTTCTTTCACAAATGTGGGATTAAATTGTTAAAAAGTACAAAACAGTGATGTCATGTTTTGTGACGAGGACCCAGGCACAGAGAGACTTGATGGATTTAAGAATCTTTTGATTTAATAAAGAAATTTGCAGACTTGCACAGAGATGGTAAAATTATGATGACTGATAAAGGAGGCGAAGACAACATGAGGACAGGGAGGATGCAGGGACCGACAGAGACGGGGAAGAAGTCTCATTGTGACCAGTAAAGTGTATCTTGGCTGGCTGGGCAGCTCTCTGGGTGCTCAGCCCCCCGAAGCTCTGATCCTAGAATCCTCCCTGAATTGTGTTAATACAGTATGTCAACATGAAAGCATAACTGTACAGGGTGGGCCAGTTATATGGATACACCGTAATAACATAGGAATGGTTGGTGATGTTAAAGTCCTGTTTGTGGCACATTAGTATATGTGAGGGGGCAAACTCCTCAAGTTCGGTGGTGACCATGGTGACCATTTAGAAGTCGGCCATCTGATACCAAATGATACCAAACAAGGCAAAGTAAATAATTTTTAAAAGTGAATGTAGAGGAAACATCAAAAGTTGTCACGGCTGGGGCAGCAGTCGTGTGGTGGAGTGAATGAGGACCAAGATGCAGACGGCGGTGGAGATGCGAGTGGAGATTTATTTACAGTGAAAATAACAAAGGTGAGGGAAGAAGTGAACATCAACCTAAACTGGGAAGAACTAACAGACAAAGCAGAAAACATGAGGGCAGCAGGGAAACACAGAGATGACACGAAGAAGGAAGAGAGACGTGGAGAAACACCGATGGACACGGAGACTTTTCACCTGTTCCTTTTGTTTGAAGTGGCCGAACTTGGCCACAGTAGGACGTGGTCTCCCGGTCGCAGCCCGCATGGGGCCGATGCGATGCACTCTATCAAAGGCGATGTTCTTCACCGTGTCCTCCAGCAGCTTCAGGTGGGTTTTGATGAAGGTTTTGCACTCTGAGCCTTCTTCATCACAAGATCCTGGAAGCACTGATCAATGTAATCTTGGAGAGCCTCTAAACTCTCCCCGTTGTTCTCCAGGGTGTTGGAGATGATTTAGACAAATATTGTTAGTTAGAAGACAATTGATAAGTGTATTTGGTAATACTGAAGCTTAAAGGAATTTGTTCAATTCTAAACTACCATTCGCTTTAATTTTCCGCCAAAATCTCCGCGTCTGACGTCAGTTACAACATGAGTCGCTTACCTCTGTCACTCTGAAGTCACATTGAGTTTTCCTCACTGACTGTTTCAGACAGGATTATGGGAGCAACACAAAAAGCAGCTTCAGCTGGAAACACACAGTTTAGTGGCTTTGCTGCTCGCTTTAAGTCACAATAAACAGGAAACTCATTGTGTCTCATGTCAGAATCACTCATATACAGGAAAGGAAGAGGCGGAGCTTATTTCCTGCAGGGAGAGGTTAGCAGTCTGTGTCTTTCTCATTTCTGACTCCTAAAGAGCTGAAAAACACAGGCTGTTATTGGCTGGCTGACACTGGGATTAATGTCCTTGAAGCCAGCAGTCTTTAATGTCCAGGTTCAGAACGGGCAGGTGAAAAACAGTCCTTTATGTCCTCTGATGTTCAATAAACTGTCCTGATTACTGAGGGAGCAGAGAAAGTGTCTCCATCACTCACCACAGCTGGATGCTCTGAAATCCTGGAATCCAGCTGTGGAGAGGAGCGCCGGCGGCGTGGACGCAATTTAGTAATCAGGGAACGGGAGACAGGAGGGAAACACAGCTGGGACCAATTACACACACGAGACAGGAAACAGTAACACAGGACTGTCAAAGTAAAACAGGAAATATAACACAGAGTCCAAAGTAAGGAGACGTGGGACACAGTGAAGACACAGAAACAGAAACCAGAACTATAATCACAAAACAAACTCAGAAACATAAAGAGTGAATCAGCTGATTCAGTGTTTGTGACAAAAACATGGATCCTGGTTAATAACTTTTATTTGTTTGTTTCTGTATTATTTTGTGTATCGTTCTTATGAGCTGTTGTTTTGTCAGTGAAATATTATTTCATTGTTTTAAGCGTTTTGTTGACTTTGAAGTGCTTAAGTTGATATTTTTGAACATTTAATTTGTTCGATTATTGTCGAGTCGATAAAACTGTCAAACGCACAGCTGCTTCCAGCATGGCCGGAGGAGAGGTGGCCGAGCAGACGCACAACACACACAGCTCACAGGTTTGCATTTCTAGATATTGCAGATGTAACCAACTTTAAGGTATAAAGGTGAATTACAGCGCAATAATTACTTGGGCTCGTAATAAGACCCTGGCCAGAATCAGAAGACACCAAATTCGTATGGAGCCAAAGTATTGAGCAGCAATAATGACCTGGACACAATGTTAACTTTTGAGTAGCCACTCTTGTATTGTTACAAAGTATAACAGGTATTTGTCCAATTTGTACAGATAAAGTATAAAATAAAATAAATAGTGTGCACACTCAACAAAATAAAAGTACTCGTTGGGGCCCTTTAAGAATTTAGAGTTAAGCTGGCGATAGCCAACTTCAAAGGTCCTTGTGAATGTAACTGGAATGTATGAGTGTGTGGTGTGTATCTTCTTTGGGGTAGATCGTCCTCAAAGTGGTTGGCTCGCCATCTATCACAACCAGAATATCGTCCTGGTCCTTGGACTTTTCCGTCCTCTCCAAAAAACCTGACCTATAATCCAGGTCATAAAATGTACATTCTAATCAGTCTGTTTCAGATGCATTGTTTAAGGTTAAAATACAAATCAAAATATTGCATCACCTCATATTCATTGCATCACATCTTAAATCTTATCAAATCTCACAGTTCTGTTGTACAACATTCAATTTTCAAGCATATCAAATATGAGAACTAAACATCTAAGTTGCTCAAATATTTCTCTATTCATGTAAACATTAATTAAACAATACTTATGGTAAGTAACCATTGACACTCAAAATACAATACACCATAACAAATTCAGAACTATGTGCAAATAAGCAACAAAATATACATATGAGTTCAGTTCAGAGGCATTAAAGCAGTGTGCTTAATTTCTCCACACTATAGGCCTATTCGTGAGAGAGAAATGCACTAAAAATTACCCTCTAGATTACTTTAAACTCACAGTGAACTGACAAAATTTAGCTTTAGAGCAGCTAAGAACATGTTGCTCACCGTTGCTCTGTTTCACAAAAGCCCAACACACACTGGCGTTGGAATTGCAGCAGCTCTCCGGATGAAAGGTGAGTGGTTAGCCTGTGAGACACCGAGCTAGCATTAGCATGATCGCGACGGTAAGTCTCTACAAGTTTTTTCCATCAGAATAACACTCGTCTTACCGACGTTGCCTCTCTCCTTCATCCAGCCACTCGACTCCGGACTTCCAGCAGGTAAGTAGGCTGGTTTTCCTTCCTCTCAATCCTGAGTTTTCCTCTCTTTTGTCCGTGGATTTCTCGGTTTGAGTAGTAGATGCCTCCACTCCTCTTGCTGAGATGAGAAAAAACCCGGGAGCACCATGCACCTCCACCTCACTTCCTGGCTGACAGGGTCAATGCGGCCTGGGTAGGCTCTGATTGGTTGCTGAGCTAGGTGCCCTCACGTGGGGTGAACTGAGAGGTGCATTCAATGGTCATAGGAAATACGACGCTTGTTGATGTGGACAGTTAATATAAAGAGAATAAGTATGATATTTTTCATCTGGGCTACACCCTCCCCTCCTGAACTCATGCACGTCCCTGTGCATGGTAGACAGTTAAATGATGATTATTTGACGGGTCAAGGAAGAGGGCGAAGCAGGCTCTTCACCATCACTGATGACATCGGCCCAAGCTGAAGACAGTCCTTGCAAGAATGATTTTGCTGCAGTGATCAGAGGATTGCCTAGCTCCGTATAGTCAAGCCGTCGTGGCGGACGACGGTTTCTCTCAGATCTCCTTACAGAATCATTTGTATCCATGTTTTCCCTTGTATCCACTGGGACTATCTCCTCCACTCTCTCCTCAGAATTCGCACCTCTGGTGCCAGCCTCCTGAAATGGAAGTTGCCTTTCTTGGATGTCTGGGTCATCAACAGGTGAGTCAGTTTCAGTTAAGGTTATTTCATCCACTTGTTCGGTCGGTGTGACTCCATTGGTAGATAAGTATTCAGTATCATCTGTAGTACTGTTAGGCATATCAGGTATGTTGCCAAAATCAGATTGGCTGTCAAAAACAGGTGGGTTGTCAATATCAGGAACATTTACAGGACTCTCACTCACTGTGTGGACAGGGGAACTCAACCAAACAGGAATGAGCAAATCATCTTCTTCGTCTGAGGAGTTCTCTTCCTCTAGCGCTGGATTTGCACGGGTTCTTGGCCTGCGTGACACTGGCTTCTGTACATGCTCACTGCTTTCCTCCACAGGTAGGTAGCCACATGGTAGCAACAGATCCCGGTGTAGTGTTCTTAGGGGACCATCTCTGTTTTCAGGCTTAACTGTATATACTGGGAGGTTGCCTGCCCTTCTCACCACTACATGCACAGTGTGTTCCCACTTGTCTGAAATCTTATGTTTGCCCCGGATACGGACATTCCTGACCAATACCCGATCTCCAGCTTCCAAGTCTGATGCAGTTACATGTCTGTCAAACCTCATTTTGTTCTTGTGAGCCATCTTTGCAGCCTTGTCCATAGCTAACTTGTAGCTTTCTTTGAGACGTGACTTGAGTTTTTGCACATATTCAGAGTGAGATGAGTGTTGTTCCTCTTGCACTGGCAGGTTGAATGCAAGGTCAACTGGCAACCGAGGTTGGCGTCCGAACATCAGTTCGTACGGGGAGAAACCAGTCACTTCATTCCTGGTGCAGTTATAAGCGTGGACCAGGGGTCTTACATGGTCACGCCAACAGGACTTATCTTGATCACGGAGAGTTCCCAACATATCAAGCAAGGTACGATTAAATCGTTCCACAGGATTGCCCCTAGGATGGTATGGGGTTGTCCTCACCTTGTGGATACCAGCCACCTGACAGAGCTCCTTGATTGTGCGGGACTCGAAATCTGGACCCTGGTCACTATGCAATTTTTCTGGGATGCCATAGTGTACCATAAAGTTCTCCCACAGACACCTTGCCACTGTGCGGGCCTTTTGATTAGGTGTTGGGATAGCAACTGCAAATTTAGTGAAGTGGT
Source organism: Maylandia zebra (assembly GCF_041146795.1). Classification (NCBI taxonomy): domain Eukaryota; kingdom Metazoa; phylum Chordata; class Actinopteri; order Cichliformes; family Cichlidae; genus Maylandia; species Maylandia zebra. The sequence continues at coordinate 187,692 of NW_027490033.1, forward strand.
CCGTGATCACCAATATATCTTTGGTTCCACTCCTGTCAGCTTCCAGGGACAAGAAGTCCATGCACAAGAGTTCAAGAGGTCGTGTCGTATTAATGTTGACCAAGGGGGCCGCTCTTTCAGGCTGTGCCTTCCTCCGCACGCACCTGCCACACGTCTTCACTTTCCTTTCCACGTCCAAAGCCATCCTTGGCCAATAAAATCTTGACCTTACAAGGTCCAGTGTACGGTCGACTCCCATGTGACCCATATGGTCATGCAGGCTGGTGAGAACTGTGTTGCGAAGCTCAGCTGGAAGTACAAGCTGGTAGGTTTTCTGGGACCTCTCTTGGCGTCGCCGGTACAAGACATTGTTGCGGAGCTCAAGACGGTTAAGCTCTCGGAGGAGCAGTGGAAGCTCAGGGAACTGTGTGCGCACGGTTGGAGGTGGTGTGTCCCCATATTCGATCTGAGAAATAACATGCTTTATACACTGATCGGCTCTTTGCTCGTCTGCCAGCTCTGCCTCAGTTAGATGGGGAATGGTTGGCAGACCTCCAAACTGTTCCTCTTGCCCATAGCTATCAGGTACAGCACTAGGAGACACAGCAAGCACCTCCACCAAGGCAACACAATCTGCATCTGCCTCTCTTTCATTGTCAGGACTGACGCTGTAGGTGAACTGCCTCTCACAGATTGCTTTCACCACAGACTGATTTACAGCATTGATGTTGTCTGGATCACAAAGGTGATCTTGAGTGAACTGTTGTATGCGTTCAATCTCTTTTTGTGATTTCAGGTCGTCCGCTAGCCCTCCGTGTGGTCTGCGTGATAATCCATCCGCATCTCCATTCTGCTTCCCTGGACGATAGAGGAGTTTGAAAGAGAATGTGGACAGTGCTGCTAGCCACCTATAGCTAGTTGCGTCAAGTTTTGCTGAAGTCAGAATGTAAGTCAGCGGATTACTATCCGTTACAACAGTGAAGTGGTTGCCGTAGAGATAGTCGCTGAACTTTTCTGTAACTGACCACTTGAGCGCCAGAAACTCCAACTTGTGCGCTGGATAGCGATTTTCGCTCCGTGACAGCCCTCTACTTGCATAGCCTATGACTCTAAGTTGTCCCTCTTGCTCCTGATACAATACAGCACCAAGCCCGGTGGTACTGGCGTCGGTGTGCAGTATATAGGGTTTCTGGGGGTCAGCGAAGGCAAGTACAGGGGCAGTGGTGAGACTTTGGATGACTGACTCGAAGGCTTCCTGGCAAGCTGGCGTCCAGCGACCTCCGAAAGGGTCTTTTGGGTCATGGTACTGATGTGCACTTTGTCTTGCGTTTACTTTTGATTTCTTGTGGCTAGGTGGGTACCCTGAAGTTAAGTTGTGGAGAGGTTTCACAATGCTGGAATACCCCTTAACGAACCTTCTATAATACCCAGCAAAACCAAGGAACGACTTTAACTCTCGCAGGGTCTGTGGGACAGGCCATGTTTTAAGGGCCGAAATCTTCTCAGGGTCAGTCCGAACTCCATTTCTGGAGACCACATGTCCCAGATAACGGACTGAAGTCTGGAAGAAGACACATTTCTCTGGTGACAGCTTTAACCCAAACTCTTTTAGACGAGTGAGCACTTTCATGAGTCTTTCTTCGTGTTCCTCAAGGGTTCGGGAGAATACTATCACGTCATCAAGAAAGACCAATGCATCCTTCAAATGCATATCCCCCATGCACCGCTCCATTAACCGCTGGAACGTGCTGGGGGCGTTCGTTACACCCTGAGGCATTCTGTTGAACTCCCAGAAGCCGAGAGGGCACACAAAGGCCGTCTTCGGTTTGTCTGCTTCTTCGACCTCGATCTGGTAGTACCCTGATTTTAGATCAAGAACAGAGAACCACTGTGAACCATTGAGGGCTGAGAATGTGTCCTCTAGCTTCGGAAGGCTGTACGCATCTTTTATAGTCTGAAGGTTTAGACGCCTATAATCGATGCACAACCGGACTTGGCCGTTCTTTTTCCGGACTACCACTATGGGTGACGCAAATGGGGACTCTGACTCTCTAATAACTCCTGCATCAAGGAGTTCCTGAATGTGCTTCCGGACAGCCTCAATGTCCCGTGGGTGGATTGGCCGGGCACGTAGTTTGAAAGGCGTGCCATCCGAAAGTTTTATATGATGTCGCACCTGGTCCGTCCGGCCAAAATCCAGGTCGTGCTGTGCAAACACCTCAGGCATGCCGCTGAGCTGCTGAGTGATGCGCTGTTTCCATTCCAATGGAACTGGGGAGTCACCAAAATTGAAGGTTATGGTGGGCTCTTGGAAAGACGGAGTGTCTGGAGTTCTCTGGGATAGTTCTGACTGTTTGGTCTTGTTGTGTTCCTTTAATAGGATGGTCTGATAAGCACTAACCTCTGCAATAGTACACTTGGCAGGGATGACAATGTCGTGGTCAGACTCGTTGCTTATAACAACTGGCAACTTGTGGGGCCGCCGCTGGGGAAAGTCCACCAGACCGGCTTTAAGTAGCAGGCCACCGGGCAAGGGGGACGATGATGGGTACTCAATTACAACTGATTTTTCATCCTGAAGGCCCTCGCCAAGGGCGACTCCCTCCACCACTACAGTTGAACCAGCTGGAATGACTTGAGGCATCTTGCCAAGTAGCTTCACTACCCCCTGATGGGTGTCACTTGTCTGCTTCCGTCTCAACTCAATGATTTTGAAGACTACTTTGTAGCCATGTGGGAGGGGTTGACGATTGGCTAAGTCAGTCTCTGAGTAGATGTCGAACAGTACATCTAGGGTGTTTGTGCCTATGAGCATGAGGGATTGTGAAGTGTCAGGGACGATTAAAGCAAGTGTGTTTACATCTACTGGAACACCTATAAAGTCCTTTGGAAAAGTTATGGTCATTTCTATATAGCCAAAGTAAGGCACTAGCTGGCCATTAGCACCTTCCACTTCTAAGAGGTCATGTAGTGGCTTGATCTTTTGCTCTGAAAGGTGCTGCTGGTAAAATGACTCAGGAACAGTGGTAACTTGGGAGCCTGAGTCAAGAAGACAGTTGACTTCTTCACCTCTCACAGTCACTTGAGCTGTACTTCTGGTACCAATCAACTGTTTAGGGAGTTGGAAAGATTGGTTCTGCTCTGAATGGTTTAAGCCAGAACATGTTTGTGCTTTGACAGTCTTTGCTGGGGTACTTACTTTGTTAACCTCAGCTGTGATTTTGTCACCATTGTTTACGTCTGAGGGACGTTGTTGACTCTCCTCAGCTCCTGTTTGTCCCACAACAGGAACTGTTAGATGTTTAAAGGTGAATCTGTACAATCTCGCGCTTCCCACTGGCGTTGTTTCTCCTCCAACTGCTTCTTTTTTTCTGCTACTAGGTTGGGGTTAGCGGGGTCAACACAGCATGGAGCGATATGTCCATCTTCACCGCAGTTGAAACAATACCAGGGCTTGGGTCTGCCCCTTTGCCTCTTTGAAGTCTGTCTTTGCATACGTCCATCTACACCATGTGGCTTTGACATCTTACTCTGCGGCTTCCCTGCAGGGTCCTTGCTGTTTGCAAACTTTGTTTTTTTCTGTGACATGAATGTAGTTAGTTGACTTTGCAGACTCGCCACCTGCTTTCGCAGATCCTCAATAGCAGCAATGCTACTCCCATGTTTCTCCTCTGGTTCACAAACATGTGCACCCTGGAACTGTAACTGAGTTCTCTGCTTTGTGGTGCCAATGTGTTTTCTCATACGGTTAGTTTTTGCTTGCTGTCGATCTTCCTCAGAGCGAATCATTAACAACAGGTCTGAGAATTGGGGTGGGCTGCTCTTCTTTTGCTCAAGTTGCAGGGCGCTGAGTAGGTCGTTGTCCCAACATCCCCTGCAGAACTGTTTAAGTAGATATTTGTCCACTTCTTCACATGCGACTCCCCCCCTCTTCGTGGCTCTGTTTAATGCTAGCTGTAGCCGGTGAAGGTAAGTGGATGACTTCTCACCTGGATCTTGAAGGGTGTTCAGGAATTGAGCGAAAAGTTCCTCACCATCTTCTACAGTGCCAAAGGCTGAATCTAGAAGCTGCAAATAAGTCACAGGTGGTGACTCAGGCCGCAAACTCTTAACTATATCAGCTGCTGGTGGGAGCAGGCTCTCATGGATCTTTCTGGATATTTGCAGGGGGGACATGCTGGGATCATTTTGGAGCAGTTCAATTTGTGTGCGCCATGTGTCATAATCAGTTTCATTGTTAGGTCTGGGAACCTTACCGGAGAAGGAACGGAGTCTCACCTGGGACTGGATGTGTGGGACAAGATCTTGCCTTCGTACGATATGCTCTACCACAACCTTCTGAATGTCAGGTGGGTTCAAGTCACTTACTGAGAGGGACGCTGCTCTCCTTCCATTAGTGAGGGGAACATCATCAGTGGCACCAGTATCACTTGGTGTAACATCTGAATGTGAGGTGTGACACTGTCGCTCTTTAGAAGCGGGCGGAGATACAACAGTGGTCTCGACATACGTGGGAGAAGGTTCTTCAGTGGTAGGTCGCATGGCTTCAACATCCTCCCCAATCTGACACATCATCTCCTTCAGCACCTCACCGTAGTCTTTGCCACTCAGCTTGGCTAGTTCCTTGAGTTCCGCCAAGTAGGTTTTTGTAACATTACTCCCAACCGTGGTAGTGTACATGCTACTGAGTGTTTTAATTTCATAGACAACGCTGGGATCAGCTTGTGCTGTGTATGTGTATGGTAAACGAGGTTCTAAACCTTCTAAGGCTGAACTGCTAGAGTATTCTACGATCAGGTTTTGGTAGAAGTTGGACAGTGAATCATCAACAAAAAGGACTCTTGTGATTTTACCATACTGTTTCAGAAAGTCAATGACCTGTTCATCTTTCTCAGATACCTGTGTTATCCCAGCGACAACAACCGCATTAGGTATTTTGACACCAGACTTTTGTATGAAATCCATGCTGGTCATTGCCTCAATATTGATGCTCAAATCAATTGGCTCCTGGCTGGCTCGCCACTTCTGTAACCAACTTTAAGGTATAAAGGTGAATTACAGCGCAATAATTACTTGGGCTCGTAATAAGACCCTGGCCAGAATCAGAAGACACCAAATTCGTATGGAGCCAAAGTATTGAGCAGCAATAATGACCTGGACACAATGTTAACTTTTGAGTAGCCACTCTTGTATTGTTACAAAGTATAACAGGTATTTGTCCAATTTGTACAGATAAAGTATAAAATAAAATAAATAGTGTGCACACTCAACAAAATAAAAGTACTCGTTGGGGCCCTTTAAGAATTTAGAGTTAAGCTGGCGATAGCCAACTTCAAAGGTCCTTGTGAATGTAACTGGAATGTATGAGTGTGTGGTGTGTATCTTCTTTGGGGTAGATCGTCCTCAAAGTGGTTGGCTCGCCATCTATCACAACCAGAATATCGTCCTGGTCCTTGGACTTTTCCGTCCTCTCCAAAAAACCTGACCTATAATCCAGGTCATAAAATGTACATTCTAATCAGTCTGTTTCAGATGCATTGTTTAAGGTTAAAATACAAATCAAAATATTGCATCACCTCATATTCATTGCATCACATCTTAAATCTTATCAAATCTCACAGTTCTGTTGTACAACATTCAATTTTCAAGCATATCAAATATGAGAACTAAACATCTAAGTTGCTCAAATATTTCTCTATTCATGTAAACATTAATTAAACAATACTTATGGTAAGTAACCATTGACACTCAAAATACAATACACCATAACAAATTCAGAACTATGTGCAAATAAGCAACAAAATATACATATGAGTTCAGTTCAGAGGCATTAAAGCAGTGTGCTTAATTTCTCCACACTATAGGCCTATTCGTGAGAGAGAAATGCACTAAAAATTACCCTCTAGATTACTTTAAACTCACAGTGAACTGACAAAATTTAGCTTTAGAGCAGCTAAGAACATGTTGCTCACCGTTGCTCTGTTTCACAAAAGCCCAACACACACTGGCGTTGGAATTGCAGCAGCTCTCCGGATGAAAGGTGAGTGGTTAGCCTGTGAGACACCGAGCTAGCATTAGCATGATCGCGACGGTAAGTCTCTACAAGTTTTTTCCATCAGAATAACACTCGTCTTACCGACGTTGCCTCTCTCCTTCATCCAGCCACTCGACTCCGGACTTCCAGCAGGTAAGTAGGCTGGTTTTCCTTCCTCTCAATCCTGAGTTTTCCTCTCTTTTGTCCGTGGATTTCTCGGTTTGAGTAGTAGATGCCTCCACTCCTCTTGCTGAGATGAGAAAAAACCCGGGAGCACCATGCACCTCCACCTCACTTCCTGGCTGACAGGGTCAATGCGGCCTGGGTAGGCTCTGATTGGTTGCTGAGCTAGGTGCCCTCACGTGGGGTGAACTGAGAGGTGCATTCAATGGTCATAGGAAATACGACGCTTGTTGATGTGGACAGTTAATATAAAGAGAATAAGTATGATATTTTTCATCTGGGCTACACAGATGTTGCAGAAATTGAGAGTAAAGAACTCAGAGATCCAGCGCTGTCTCCTGCCCCTTATTTATACACCACAACACAACGACAGGCGTAACTCACACAAACGGGTAACATGAGGCTCAGATGCTTTGGACGTGTTCACATATACTGGACACAGAATGATGAAGATGGAGCTGCAGGAAGGAGGAAAAGAGGAAAAACACAGAAAAGATTCACAGATGTGGTGAAAAAGGACACGACAGCTTCTGTTTGTTAGTTTGGTTTTTCTTTATTTGGTAAAGATTCAGAAATAAAGAGAAGATCACATGTTTGAATATTATATTAACGTTCTGTAATTACAACAAGTTGTAAAATCTTTCCAGAGTGAGACAGAGACTGTGCAGAGACTGTAGAAGGACAGAGCAGCAGCAGAGCAGTCCAGATACACTGATGATCCTCTGTCAGATCCAGAGGGACACACAGGGCTGATGCTGGACTCTACATTGTGTCTGACAGTGGAGCTGTTCTCAGAGCAGTTCACTCTGCAGCACTGACAGTCATCTGCACTTCATTCCTCTGTCAGTCACTGCTGGATGAAGCTCTCCTCTCCACCTCCCAGTAACATGGCCCAGTCAGAGCGTCTCTACACACAAGCTGCTGCTGCTTCAACCTCTCTGGATCATCAGGACACAGCTGCTCCTCTCTCAGCACACACACCGTCCTGTTTACCATCATCACCTCCACCTGCAGAGAGAAGGAGGAAGAGCAGAGGAGATAAACGAGTGTTTCCAGAGACTCTTCATCAGCTGTCAGTCAGTGATGCAGCACATCCAGTATAAAGAGCAGCAGGGACGTCAGTGCTGGGACTGTACTAGGACTCATTGTTGCTTCACTTTTTCTAATCTTTGGATTTTTATTGAAGTTGCTGAAAATGTTTTTCCCTCCTAGTTTGAGTTTGGACTTTCATTCATTAGAAGAACCTTGGTGTGTCCACTCTGAGCTCTGTAGGAACCCCAACAACAAGCCCAACAATCCAGATGGACGGTTCCAGCTGTTAACTGGAGGAATTCCATCCAAACATCTGCTCTCACTAAATTCTTCCTCACCTACAGACTGTGTTCTTCACTGCTTTAAACTTGGAAATCAATGCAGTCATTGGTCTGCGTGCTGCTTTGTTCAGAGAGCTGATTGGCTGTTGACAGTGTTTGATCAGAGCGTGTCAGCCGTTACTATGGTGACCATAAAGGTGAGAAACAGGAAGTGTTTGTGTCCAATCCTGAAGCCTGTCACCGTTCTCCTCTCACAGCTTCACTGAGAAGCTGCAGCTTTACAGGAAACACTGGATCTTTGTTTCATACTGACTGTGTTTAGTACAATACTGCTGACAGCACCACCCACTCACTCCATCACTCTACTGACCTCAGAGTCTCCAGTCTGTAGTCTGGACTCTGCTGAAGATCAGACAGCTGCTTCACATCTGGATCCTTCAGGTTGTTGTATCTCAGGTCCAGCTCTCTCAGATGGGAGGGGTTGGACTTCAGTGCTGCTGCCAGATAATCACAGCTGATCTCTGACAAACCACAGCTCCACAATCTGTATAAAGAATGAAAGATGTAAGTTTATTAGACAAAGTGCTTGAAATCATTCAGTGTTTCATCATCTGTTCAGAGCTGAAGAAGGTTCAGAATGTAGAAGTTTAGAAAATGGAAACTCCAAACAGCTGAAGCCAACAGGAAGCAGCTTCAAACAGGAAACTGTGCAGAGTTTCAGACTATATGTCCTGATGCAGCCAGTTGGATTTTGGAGATTTGAATCTCTGTTCTGTGACTAAGTCCTTGAATCATTTCTTCCAGTTGGTCCAACAAGACAGACTAAGTATTGGACATGTGTTGTGGCTCCATCAGGGGAGCTTCTAAATGTGATGTGATGGCCCCTCTGGGTCTGTCAGGTCACAGCACTGAAGAGAGCTCAAACTGGGCACACAGTTGTTCCAGTCTGGACCAAAGACTCTATACTGGGACTGAGGGACTGCTTTGACTGCACCCACTGGGACTTTTGAAAGGCTCATGTTCTCACTTAGATCATCGATTTCTACTGACATTTCTTTCTGGGAAAAATGGGGATTACTTTGCAAACAGGAAGTATTTTCCCCAATAAGCAGCCCTGGATTAGTAAATCACTCCAACATGTTCTCAGGCAGAAGAAGCTGTCTTGTTATGAGGGAGAGAAGAAAAAGATTGAGGCACAGAAACCTGTTGAAAGAGAGATAAAGCAGCTAAAATCAGGTGTAAAAGTAAAGCAGAGGATGAGCTGAATAAAGGACACTCAAGGCTGGCTTGGAAAGGAATGAAGTCCATGGTGGGGATGCAGAACAAGGAGCAAAGATGAATGTGATGCTGAATCAGCAGAAGACTTGGACTCATTTGATTCCAGCTTTGATATCATTGATTTCAATGAAGAGCTTTGTGATTGTAGCAAAGGGCTGGTAGCTCTGAGAGTCCCACTGATGAGGTGTTTGTGTGGAAATCTCTTAGTGGGACCAAAGAGAGAAAAAGCCCTGGTCCTGATGCTGTGGGAGGGAAATGATTGAAGTGTGCTGTGAGGAACTGACTGGGAGATTTTCACACATTTTCCAGTCCTCCTTGGAACAACAGGAAGTTCCCAGCATATGGAAACAAAGGTTAAGTGTCCTATGGCACTCAGTGATGATGGTGCTGTGGCCCCACCACCTCCACCTCTTTGTAAAGGAACTAACTGTAATCTGAAGCTTCAAATGGAACTAAGACTTCCTCCACTAGGTGGCAGTGTCTGATGAGAAAGTGTTAGTGGAGCTGGCCTGGAGTCAGAAACAGGAAGATGCAGGATTTGGGCTGAAATGGGCAAAAGTGGTTAGCACTAGTGCCTTAGAGCAAGAAGGTTGTAGGTTGAAGCTTGTTGGTCAGCTGGGCCTTTCTGTGGAGGTTGGATGTTCTCCCACAGTCCAATGAAATGCTGCTTAGGTTCATTGGTGCTTCTACATTGGCTGTAGGTGTGGATGTGAGGGAGTGCTTCTCTGTCGCTCTCTGTTGGCCCTGTGATGGACTGCTCACCTGTGCAGGTGGACCACGCCTCTTGCCCTATGACAGCTAGGGCACAGGCTGCAGCCCTGTGAGCCTAAGCTGAATAAACAGTTAGCAAAAATGATCCATAGATGGCCTGAAATCCCCCAGTTAGCAGTTTGGTAGATAGCTATGACATGCTAATCCCATCCAGCAGCTGTATTCTACCTGTAAGCTGATCCCTGCTGAGCCAAAGCACTTTTTCATATACAAATTACAACCTTTAATAGAAACCTATTGGTCAGCATCTTATTAGCCTGCTGTTAGCTTCATTCCACAGAAAACTGAGAGAAACTAACAGAGTTGATAAAGAATAAAGAGAAATGTGCTGATTTAAAGCCTTTGAAGTGCTTCAGATGATCTCTGTCCACTTCTGTCCACTCATTCATTCATGTAAGCTTTCTAATGCAGCTTTGATCTTCACAGTCTGCTTGATGAAACTCATTCTAACCCTGAATGTCAGAGTGTTCCTCCTTCTCTTTCCCATCATTCATGCTGGCAGTGGAGGAGATTTGGATGTTGGACTGTGTTTTGGATGATGTGTGTATGTTTGTGTTGGACTGCTGTCTGTAAAGCAAACGCACATTTTGCTTTGGATTTCAGTGTCAGACAGACTTTAAGGTGCAATGAAGAGTTTGAGAGTTTCACAGTGAATTTTCCAGTGGAGGATTTTTCTTCTTCTTTGAAGGTTTGAAATGTGAACATTGTTCTGCTGCAGTCAATGGACTAAACCAGAGAAGAAGAAAACAGACTTTACCATGAAGATCCTCAGTGTGGATCAGTATAATATCAGCCTGATGTCTGCAGTTTAGTGTCAGCACAACTTTCACATCATATTCATCTCAGCACAACTAAAACATGCTGACTGACCCCAGAGTTTCAAGTTTACATCCTGGACTCTCCAGGAAACCACACAGATGCTTCACTCCTGGATCCTGCAAGTTGTTGTTGTAGAACAGGTCCAGCTCTCTCAGATGGGAGGGGTTGGACTTCAGTGCTGCTGCCAGATAATCACAGCTGATCTCTGACAAACCACAGCCCCTCAATCTGTATAAAGAATGAAAGATGTAAGTTTATTAGACAAAGTGCTTGAAATCATTCAGTGTTTCATCATCTGTTCAGAGCTGAAGAAGGTTCAGAATGTAGAAGTTTAGAAAATGGAAACTCCAAACAGCTGAAGCCAACAGGAAGCAGCTTCAAACAAACACAACAAGAGAAAAAACTCTGAATGTTTCACATTAAAGTCGTACATTTCTCATAAAAACAGGACAAAGACTTGAAAAAGTCGTGTTTTTCCTTCCAGGAACCACATGGCTTCACTTTTAAAGGTGAAGTGTGACAGAAATGGACATATTTGAAGTCCAACACCTTTTTCCAGTCACATTATTAAAGCAGACAAACTACAAGCTCATTTTCATTCCAACAAGTCATCTTCTGACCTGGACTAACAACACTGGTCTCTATGTGCCGCTGGCTGTGAGACCAGTGCTCAGGGAGCGTCTACAAAGTGCAACACTGAAAGAACATCACACACTCATTTGCTTCCAGCACTTTCACACAAACATCTACTGTCATTATTGTCACCAAACTCTGTGGATCCTTTATTGCAAATTCAAATGGGATCAAATGGTCAGACAAAAGAGGGTTATGAGGAAATATGATGAAATGTTGTGTATTAGCAGCAAGTTATTGAATCTTTTTCCTCAGAAACCAAACAAAATGATTGACAAACATGTTTTTACAAACTCAGTGTTGGACTTGGATCAGCAGGATAAGCTGATGTTTAAAGGCATTTGAGTCTCGCTGTATGAGAGTCCAGTTATTACTCAATATTTATGGATGATGTTCTTTCAGTGTTGCACTTTGTTTGGCACAAAATGAAATTATTTGGCCTCTCAGATGCTTTTAGAGATTCCCAAATGACTGATGATGACATCTCTGGGGTCTGATTGATAGAAAAAAATCTCTTTGAGACCTTTTGTAACTGACAAACTCTTCATCTGCTAACAACACTGAGTTGAATCTCCATGGCTGATAGTTGGAGCAGGCATCAGGAATACACATTGAAAAAACAAGAGGAGAAATCACCAGAGTCTTATAATCACATTCTGTAACTAAAGGGAGACGTTTTTCTATACAAATATATGTTTTATGGACATTAGAAAAAAAGAGTATTGACGTGAAGCAGGATTATGAAATCTCCATACATCAGCCAGCCCATAATTATCAAGAAAGCTCTGAATGACGCATGCTGAGTTTGGACTAAGTGTACTTTTGTGTGAACTGTGGTCCATAGCAGATAATGAGCAGTTTAGGTCTCCCTCAAAGATGATATTGTGTGATGACATATTGGGGAGCCGCGCAAAGACATTAGTGAAAAATCTGTGATCGTCCCAATTAGAGGCGTAGATATTTGCTAAGATCAAAGGAAAACCATAAACTATGTTTTCTGCACTTAAAATCCTGTAATTTTCTCATAAATCGACAGTGCGGCTTATGGATGAATTCTGGTTGTGCTTACTGACCTCGAACCGATTTTATGTGCTACACGGCGCTCAGAAACCTTTCAAAAGATGTTTTGGTACGACTTTGCTCAGCTACGAGGCCGCACCGCTTGATGGATTGTTGGAGCATTACAGCTACGAGGAGCCTCGCGGAGTGATACGTACTCTGCTTCAACGTAATATTACTGTATTGAGTGTGTATAAGGACCATAAATGGCACCTGTAAGAGACACGGTTACAAAGAGGGTTTCAAACTCCAGGCTGTCAGTCACGCAGTAGAACCTGGGAACAGAGCAGCTGCTTGTTATTATGCTCAGCATCTGTTTACATTTTGACTGCACGATTGTGAGCTGTTTGTTATGCACAAACACAACATTGTTTTCTTTTATTTATGGAGCATTATTATTTAATAAATGCTGATCATTTATTCCTGAGTAATTGTTTCATGTACATCTACGCTGTATGTTAATAAATGTGCCTGTGTGAGATTTGGGACACAGCTTTGACTAAGAACTCTCTTTTTGTTCGTACTTTCTGGCTTTAAAAATATCGAGATATATATCGTATATCGCCATCCAGCTAAAGAATATCGAGATATGAACTTTGGGTCATATCGCCCAGTCGTAATATTGCAATAGGTTGTCCGTTAAACTCAAGCGGGGCTTGGGCCCTGGCACGGCGTAGCCACACAATCCTGGTAGTAGTGACGCTCGGCTATGACGGCGTGCGGGTCACCAGCTGGCTTTCTCAGGATAGGGCTCCTGTGTGAGCGGTCGACAATAACGTCTTTATCCATACCCAGCACTTCACGTAGTAGCACGGATACGGCCGTGGAGGAGCTCGAGTCCAGGCCCTCTGGGATCCCTATGATGTGGATGTTAGCTCTCCGCTTCCTGCCTTCATCACATTTATCCTTCAGGTCAGACAGCTCCTCCTTCATACTCTCTACTGTAGACTGCAGGGTGGTCACCTCATCGCTCCACATTGACAGCCCATCCTCAGCTTCTTTCACTGTAACCTTTACTCCATCAACTTCGCCGCACGTCGCCGCCATGCTGTTAGCGATCTCATTTCTCAGTCCTTGCACGTCAGCCCTTATATTGTCAAAATCTTCTTTCAATGCATTTCTGACTTCTTCTTTTAACAGCGTACTAATGTCCTCTTTAATGGATTGAAGAAGCTCCAGTTTTAGAGCAGTAGGATCCACATCACGCGCGTCTGTTGAGTCTGCTCTTCAGCGGCCGTAGAGCTGGACGCTGCCCTTTGGCCATCATCGATACTCTCGCCCGAGATCGCACCGGGGCTAAAATATTCACCTGCTCAGCTGTTTTTGATCAGTTTGAGCCTGTGTGGTTTGATCAGGTGGAGGAACGATGTGATGCTATAAAGACATCATCTTGTCCAAATGAAGTTGTTCCAACACGTGTTTAAAAAGATTTTAAAGGTTGTTGGTTCCGACATCTTAGCGATTTTTAACAGCAGTCTTAGTTCAGGTGTTGTACAGCCTGTTTTAAACATGCTGTTGTACAGCCTGTACTAAAAACCTGATCTGGATCCTCTGTCCGCTCAAACTTCAGGCCTATTTCAAAGCTTCCCTTCCTGCCGAAGATTTTGTAAAAGATTATATTTGTTCAGCTGCAATCTGTTGTAAAGGTTTCAGTCTGGTTTTAAAGCTCTTCACAGCACTGAAACTGCACTTTGAAAAGTTCTTAATGATCTTTTATCAGCCACTGATCAGGAGACTCAGCTGTGCTTTTGGATCTGACCGCTGCCTTGACCACAGCATCTTGACCTCACCATTGGAGCATGGCGGCATCAAGGGCGCTCTATTAGACTGGTTCAGCTCTTTTATTAAATCGCATTATTACATTTGGGGCTTATATTTGACGGCAATTTGAAAAACAGCTGAGCTCAGTTGTACAGCGGTCTTTCTTCAAACTGAGGCTTTTATCTAAGGTGAGATCATTTCTATCTTTTAAAAACCTTGAACGGGCGATCCACGTTTTCATGACGTCCCAGCTGGATTATTGTAACTCCTTATATGTTGGAGTTAGTGGGACCTGCCTGGCAAGACTGCAGCTGGTCCAGAAAGCTGCAGCTCGTCTTCTGACACAAGCTCAAAGACATTTATCGTCCCAACAACCACATATACGCTGGTCCCTCGCTGTAACACAGTTCACCTTTGGCGGCCTCGCTGTTTCGCTGATCTTTTTTGTGCAATTTTGCATGTTTTTGTTTTTTACAGCGCATTGTGTTCTGCGTCCTGATTGGCTGTAGACCATTGTCAGCCAATCTCGTGCCGTGTCTCCTGTACAGTACAGAATGTGTTCAAATTTACAGCAGTGTGACTCTGCAGTGCTGCACTGTATGTTTGTACGTTTTGTCCCCAACAAACAACAATGATGACGAGACGTTTTGCACCTGTGGTAGCAGCCAAAGGCAGAGGAAGATGCTGACCATCATAGTTTCAACAAGGAGGCAAAAAGGTTGTAACTGTCCACAACAAGAACATCGTAAGGATGGAGTCAGCTTTGGCTTTGTGGCTCAGTGACCGCAGGAAAAAGAACATCGTGCTGGACACCAACATTATCTGCAGAAAAACTCAAAAGCTTTATGAAACTTTACCTGACAGCGAGGAGCCCAGGCCATGGACGAGTGCTCCTCACACAGAACCAAGCTCATTTAATGCCAGCAAAGGCTGATTTGACACATTTCAGAAACACTTTGCTTTCACTCTTTAATAATGAACTTATTTTTCTATGAAGGTTTGAACTTTGTTTAAACAAGAGAGAAAAGTGTGAAAATGTTCATGCCTGTCTGAGAAAAGTGTAGAAAGTGTGCAGTGAGGGTTTAACTGCCTTAAAACTTCTATAATACTTGTAAAACATAAAGCTGCTACTTCATTCTGAGACTTATTTTTAGAACGTAACTCGATAAACGAGCGACCGCAGTAATGTATTGTGTTTATTTTGAAAACTCTCAACAGGATCTTCAGATTTATTTTGAAAGCTTTATCTGGAAAACACAAACACATAAGCAGGAAACAAAGAGCGTGATATGAAACGATAGACGTTTTCATATGGTCATCATATATACATCGTTCTATCGAACAGCCCCAGCTCCTGCTGTCAGTCTCTGTAAATCTGCTCTGAAAACACATTTGTATTCACTGGCTTTTAATACAGCATGAGAGTTATTTGATATTTGATGTGTGATATTAATATTAGGAGTTATTTTAATAGTTATCTTGGATTCTTGTACAGCACTGTGGTCAACGCTGCTGCTGTAATTAATGTGCTATAAACACATAAACAATCTGCAGTTAAACATCCAAAACTAAAGATGTGATCGCTGCCTTTAGAAAATGTGCTGATGCACAAGATATCAGCTCCATTAAGGTGGAATGTGGCCGTGTTAGAAACATGTTGGAAGAAGTTTGAAGCTGAAACTGTGAAGCTGAGAGTGAAAGAGCTCCAGCGTCTGTCACAGGAAACTTTCTTATTTCCACACTGATGAAAGCATCAAGCTTTGATTTCCTGCTGCTTTTATTGAGTCACACTGTGAAACTGAGCCACAGCTGAACCAGCATCCCTGTACAGCAGACACTTACAGCGCTAGGCTGCTTCCATTGGACCCTCTGCACAGAGCTTCAGTTTCCTCTTCTGGTCCCAAAGTGCAGAACAACAAGGTTTCAAACAGCTTCGTTCCAGCAGCATCAGCCACAGACATGCATAGAGAATCCTTTGGTTGTGTTGTGTGTTTGCATATCTGCTGTGTTGCTTTGTGAGGATGGATCATCTCCTGCAGCTCCAGATAAACAAGCTGGACCTGAACCTGGTAGCTTCACTTAGAAGACACTTGTGACGGGAACGTGTGAGAAGTTTTGTGCAGACAAGTTTGGATTTAGAGTGTGGGACGAGCTCTCCACAGTCTTTGTGGAGATCCACATTCTGCATACTGCCTGTGAGAAGCTGCAGACATTTGTCCTCCAAATCCACTGAGCAGCTGCTCGTGGTGGTATTAGCTTCATGTGTGCGTGTTAGCATGAAGCCTCGGTCACACTCTGCTGTGGACACGGTCACGGACAGCTGGACGCCTGATGGACGAGTCGTCCTTCCTGTTAAACTTCTTTGAGCATGAGAAGAGCATGAGAAGCTCAGTGGACACTGTTCAGGGTTTTAACTCTCGCTTTCACTTCAGCTTCACCAACAACAGCACAAACAGAGCAGCCCACTGCCTGCATGGCTGGGACAGCGCCCCCTGGTGACTGTAAACCACTACAACATGTAGACGGCCGTCTGCAGGCTGGATGTAGCACCACCGCAGAGACGTGCTGCAGCTCTGTTTAGTTACCCAGCTGACAGCAGAGGCTGTAGTTTACTGTTACCAACATGGAAAACTGAAGCTTCACCAGCTGGAGCTACAGAGCTGGAGAACAAAGGAGACTGAGAGGCCAGAATGATGTGGGAGGAAACATCAAGAGCCTGTTTGAAAGGAGACACATGTGGATGCTGTGCCAGTCTGTGGTCTGTCAGAAGTCAGCTGAGTCACACTGCAAGAAGCTGCAGAATCTCAGAGGAGGAGATTTGGAAGTGTTTGTGGGACAAACTGGACTCAAAGAAAGAAGATGTTTGTGAAGTCTTTGGTGGAGGTGAGCAGTGTGAAGCAGAACACATGCAGATGAATCAGGAGGTCAGCATCAGTGTCTCCTTGTGGTGGACGGTAAAAGAATCAGAGCCAACGCTCCCGTCCACCCTCGGCATGAAGCAGTGCTGTTTCTGAAACAGGAGGACAAGTCCAGAGAAGACAGAGGAAGCAAAGATGAGGGTGGGACAGGACAGCAGGACTTCCTTCACACCTGCAGCTCCATCACACTGCTGTAGCTCCTCTTCATCACACATGTACCTGCAGCCTGTCTTCAAGTCCAGGAGTCACCTCCACACAGTGTAGAAGCCTCCTGTGCAGACCATGGAGTCCAGCCTCTGTCAGGGAAGTCGGCACTAAAGCCTGAAAGACTTCAATCTGTCTCTGCTCCACCCGAGAAAGACCAGCACCGTACTTGTTGTGCATTCAAGGAGGGAACATCAGCGCTGCATCGTGGGAACAACACCGCAGGAACAAAGACACAGCACGGCCGATGAAGGACGAGGACAAAGGAAAGGTGAGTGAGAAGACCCTGGTGGTGTGGACGGACCTGCAGGGGCTCCAAGACTGAGGAGCAGAGACGTCCATGTACCAGCTGAGGATGCTGCAGTGATCCAGGGAGCTCGGTCCAATCTGAGGCCGTGTGAACTACGTGGACCACAGTTTCTTCACAGACTTCAGCCACGTGAACATCTGGAGATCCAACAGTGCACGAGCTGTGAGCCATCAGCTGTTTCTCTCATCAGCTGCTGTAATGAGAGCTGCTGGAATCATCTCGAGCAGCAGGAAATCACTGATGTTGTTTCTAACCAAAGATATGGGACTGAGCTCCGCTGAGCTCCTTCTACTTTCATCCAGATAGAAACTGCTACAGTCTGCTGATTATTGCTTTGCCTCCATCACACGAGCTCTTTATCCTGTTCTTCACTCTCATTGGTTCTTTGTCTGCTTGTTTTTACAACAGTAGTCTTCTGATTGGTCAAAGGAGACAATCAGCTGTGACTAAATGTAGCTCCTACAGCAGTGATGGGAATAACTACTGAAGCTAATCCAGTATCAAAGCTCAGGAATCAGCAGCTCCCACCTCGTTTTCTTTCAACAACTATTTTTAGCTGCTGTGTTTTTGTGTTTCTGCAGACCTCAGACATCCTGCTGCTCTGGACAACTTTTTCATTCTTTTGTATCATTATTTTGCTTTTCTTTTATTATTATGTTATATGTATTAATATGTGAAACACTTATTCTTTGTGTTTTTGCTTTGCTCCTGTCAAACTGCTTTAATAAAATCTGCTGCAGTCTAAACTGTGGACGTTCCCTTTTTAACCCTTTGTGAAACAATAAAGGTTTAAATCTGAGTATTCATCTATGTTAGTGTTTAATGGGTCTAATAGGTTGCTTTGGCCTTTCCCAGTAATATCTTCCCTTGCAGTCTGTGGTCCAGGCTTCTAAAACCATCCCAGGTTAACAAGAACTACAATCTAGAGGAGAGCTGCCATAACAGGTGTGACTGATGAGATCTGACCTGCAAGGTTACTCAGGTTTGTTTGTATCAGGACAAGCAGGGAAGCCGCCTGGACGTCAAAGTAGTTAGAGCTGGGCGAGTGTCCTCACCCACATCGGCTTCACAACTCTGCATCATCTACTGAGTAAGACTCAGAGCATCAGAGATTAGAAGGTCTACAAAGAGCTGAACCAGACTTCCTGTATAAAGGTTTTAGTTCCACAGATCGACAGTGTCAGCACAACTAAAACGTGGAGACTGACCTCAGAGTTTCAATTTGATGTTGTGGATTCCCCAGAAGAACACACAGCTGCTTCACTCCTGAATCCTGCAGCTTGTGGTCTCTCAGGTCCACCTCTCTGGGATACGAAGGGTTGAGCTTCAGCACTGCTTCCAGATAATCACAGCTGATCTCTGACAAATCACAGTTCCACAATCTGTATAGAGAATGAAAGATGTAAGTTTATTAGACAAAGAGCTTGAAATCATTCAGTGTTTCATCATCTGTTCAGAGCTGAAGAAGGTTCAGAATGTAGAAGTTTAGAAAATGGAAACTCCAAACAGCTGAAGCCAACAGGAAGCAGCTTCAAACAAACACAACAAGAGAAAAAACTCTGAATGTTTCACATTAAAGTCGAACATTTCTAACAAGAGTGTTTTAAAGACAGAGTCACTGATGATCATCTTCTGCCCAGTAAAACTTTGGTTTTCCACATGTGAGTGTTAATGATGCACAAAGACTGTGAGTGCAAAGAGGGAGCGAGGAGGATGACAGAGAGATGGTACAGGAGCATCAAGAACATTAAAGTCTGGCGACTAAATGCCTCACTCCTAAATGATTGGCAGTTTTGTGAGTTCATACATACTGAACTAAATACTTACTTGCAGTTGAACACAACTCCAGAGATATCGCCTTTAACTCTCTGGGATTGCACCAAGACATACATTAGAGGTCGCATAATATCATTTGCAAGTGACAGGAAGAAAAGAAAAGAGGCTAGGCGGTGTGAATTGGAGGCCAAAATAAAACACCTAGAGGAACAACACAAAAAAGCACGGACAGCCAATTTGCTTTCCGATCTTAAAATGTTACGTAGTGAGCTTAATAGTTTAATGAACGAGAAAATTGAGGGCAATTTCAAATTCACTAAACAAAAGTACTATGAACAGGGTAGTAGGGCTAGTAGATTGCTGGCAATAAGACTCAGGAAACAGCAAACTTGTAATATGGTCCAAAAGTTGAAGTCAGATCAAACCCTGATTACTAAACCAAATCAAATTGCAAGTTGTTTTGCCAATTTTTTCGAGTCATTATATAAAAATTCAGATACATGTAAAGATAACAATACACTATCTGATTTCTTAGAAAAGATCAATTTAAAAACACTGTCAGAGTCTGTAGCAAAGGAGTTCGATGAACAAGAAATTTTACAGGTGATTTCAAACCTTAAAACTAAAAACAGTCCTGGCCCTGATGGTTTTATTAACGAATTCTATAAAAAACTTAAGGACAAAGTCGCACCCTTATTACTGAAAGCTTACCACTGCGCTCTGGAGACTGGGACTATGGTGCCGTCCTGGAACGATGCTACAATTGTCGTAATCCATAAAGAGGGCAAGGACCCCACAAACTGTCAATCATACAGGCGAATCTCATTACTTAATACTGATTTGCGCATTCTCACCACGATTTTAGCGAAAAGAGTTAGTAAAATTATTACACAGGTTATAAATCCAGATCAAACGGGGTTCATTGCAGGAAGGCACCATGGGGACAATGTTCGTAGATTGTTGAACTTAATAAGATAAGATAAGATAAGATAAGATAAGATAACCTTTATTAGTCCCAGACGTGGGAAATTTGTTTTGTCACAGCAGGAAGTGGACAGTGCAAAAGTTATGACGCAAAAATTAGAATACAATAAGAATAAATACAGTACACAGCTGTACAGAATAGAATAAAATAATATACTATATACAGTAGAATAAAATAGAATAAAAATATACAATAAGATAAAAATAGAATACGAATGCTATATACAACTGAGTAAAAATACAACGATGCCAGAAAAGATTATTGCACTTAGTGTTATTGCACATGTGTGGATGTGTGTGTTTGTTCAGTTAAAGTCTTTGTTGTGGAGTCTGACAGCAGTGGGGAGGAAAGACCTGCGAAATCTCTCCGTCCCACACCGTGGGTGCCGCAGTCTCCCACTGAAGGAGCTGCTCAGTGCTGTCACAGTCTGCTGCATGGGGTGGGAGACGTTGTCCAACAGGGATGACAGCTTAGCCGCCATTCTCCTGTCACTCACCACCTCCACTGGGTCCAGAGGGCATCCTAGAACAGAGCTGGCCCTTCGGATCACCCTGTTCAGTCTCTTCCTGTCCCCAGCAGAGATGCTGCCGCCCCAGCAGACCACACCATAAAAGATAGCAGAAGCCACCACAGAGTCATAGAAGGTCTTCAGGAGTGGGCCCTCCACCCCAAACGACCTGAGTCTCCGCAGCAGGTACAGCCTGCTCTGCCCTTTCCTGTAGAGGGCGTCTGAGTTATGAGTCCAGTCCAGTCTGTTGTTCAGATGAACACCAAGGTACCTGCAGCTGTCCACAGCCTCAATGTCCATACCCTGGATGTTCAGTGGTTGCAGTGGAGAATGCTTGTGCCTGCGGAAGTCTACCACCAGCTCCTTGGTTTTACTGGCGTTGATCTGGAGGTAGTTCAGCTGGCACCAGTCCACAAAGTCTTGAGTCAGTCCTCTGTACTCCTTGTCGTCCCCATCAGTGATGAGGCCGACTATTGCAGAGTCATCAGAGAACTTCTGCAGGAAGCACCGGGTGGAATTGTGGGAGAAGTCTGCAGTGTAGATGGTGAAGAGGAACGGAGCCAGAACCGTTCCCTGTGGGGCCCCCGTACTGCAGACGACCCTGTCCGACACACAGCCCTGAGTCCTCACATACTGTGGTCGGTCGGTGAGGTAGTCCAAAATCCAGGTAGTGAGGTGATGGTCCACTCCAGAGTTCACCAGCTTGTCCTTTAGAACCGAGGGAAGAATGGTGTTGAAGGCACTGGAGAAATCAAAGAACATGATTCTCACAGTGCTTCCAGCGGTCTCCAGGTGAGCGAGGGAACGATGTAGGAGGTGAATGACGGCATCATCCGCTCCAATGCCAGGCTGGTAGGCAAACTGAAGTGGGTCCAGTGATGAGCTTGTTAGGCGCCGAAGCTGAGCCAGGACCAACCGCTCCAGGGTCTTCATCAGGTGGGACGTCAGAGCCACCGGCCTGTAGCTGTTGAGGTCCTTGGGGCGTGAAGTCTTTGGCACTGGAACAACACAGGAGGTTTTCCAGAGCTGTGGGACTCTTCCCAACCTCAGGCTCAGGTTGAAGAGGTGCTCCATCACCCCACACAGTTGGTCCGCGCAGGACCTGACGACCCTCGAGCTGATGCCATCTGGACCCGCTGCCTTCTTGCCATTAATAATAATGGCGACTGTCCTTTTCAAGGAGTTTCTCATGTCTTATCCTACTTTTTTCTTTTTTTAATTAACAGGAGTGAGAATTTGAAATCCTCTATATTGACATGATTACATTTCTTCTATTAAATGAGAAGTACATTTTGAACACAGTATAGTGAACACAATATCCAAGAAGCTAAATCTGGTGAAATGGTTTCTTTAGCTGTCAGCTTGAAAGGCTGATTGGGGTATTTTTGTCACCTTGCATGCGGGTGGCATGGACACCCGACTTTTGTGTGCATTTATCAAAAAGCTTGGATGATTTTGAAGATCAGTGGCATTCATTGGGGTGGCTGTAGCTCAGGTGGCAGAGCAGGTCAGCCACTAATCAGAAGGTCGGTGGTTCGATCCCAGGCTGCCTCCTGGCTGCCTCCTGGCTGCATGCCAAATATCCTTGGGCAAGATACTAAACCCGTGTTTGCCTACTGGTGGTGATCAGAGGGCCCGGTGGCGCCTGTGTCCGGCAGCCTCGCCTCTGTCAGTGCGCCCCAGGGCAGCTGTGGCTACAATGTAGCTTGCCATCGCCAGTGTGTGAATGGGTGAATGACTGAATGTAGTGTGAAGCGCTTTGGGGTCCTTAGGGACTAGAAAAGCGCTATACAAATGCTGACCATTTACCATTCAACTCATGATCAGCGTTCAAGTTTTCTTAAAATCTTGTAACATGATAACTAGAAAGAAGACAGCTAGGATTTTCAAACTGATCTGTCTGATTTAATGAGACCACGTGTGCTCAAGTTTCCTGCTCTGACTCGGCCTCAGAATGTCTAGAGGCAGAAATCAAGCACACTCAAAGGAAATAAGCGTATCAGTGGGCATGTGCTCAGCACGCAGAGTGGGAGTGACTAAAGGTGCCACTGCAGAGCATCGCAGTTGTTTCGTGTGATTAAGTTGTGTGTTTATGAACCTGTGAGTGTTAGTCCTTTTGGCAGGATGACTCGCATGAAGCTGTTATAATTGTTTGTGCATGTTAAAGTTATGCCTCAGTTCTTTGATACCATGTTGGTAGGATTATTTGGCACTAAGTTAATAGCAGTGGCTGTAATCTCCCGCAGTCATTACATCCAGCGGTATTACAAATAAAGGACTTTTCTATTGTTTAGTTTAACTGTGGCTAGCTTGCCATGTCCGTGCCTTATGATTGGCAATTTGTATGACGTGCTATTTAGGCAATATATGAGCTATAGTGACCCCTTGTGGATATTGTGAGATATTGCTGTGTTGAGTACATTATGTTTTCAATTGTTTTCTAGTTATTTGTGACTCTACTAATGATAAAATTGCCTGTTTCTGTTTCCAGAAAACCATTGCTCATAGTCCCACATACTATACAATGATAAGTTCAAGTATGGCTGTACCTAATTTGGATTAAGCCTGGCAAGCACTTTGATGTAAACATTTCTTCTGTGGGACTTAAAGACAGTTAACCCAACTCCTGGACTGCTGCAGTCTTCCTGACAGAAAGCTTAGGCCAGGCTTGTATGCCCAGTATATATATTCTATAACGTGTGTAACTACTTCGTTTAGTTGTTTTTGTTTGGATTTAGTTTAGTTGTTTTTCTTTTCAGTGTATTTCAGTGTCACTAATTTGTGTAGTGCTCACTCACATTTTCAACTGGAAAAGACCTGCAATAGAAACGTATTTAGGAGCAAACAAGTGAATGAAAAGTTTGACATCATTAAGCCCAAACAGCACCTAGTTTTCAACAAAAACACATAACATAAGAGCAGCAGTGACGATGCAGCTGACACAGATGAACCCATTTAAACTGGTCCCAGTGTTTTTAGCCTAACTTGAGTCTTGAACCATTGGGGCAAATGAGAAATTCCAGCAGTTCTTGAAAGCAGCAACTCTGTGCTTTTTTGTGATGTTAGGGACATTATGGTAACTCGAGGCAGAACACCATCCAAATCTTGGTAAATAACACATGAAAGAACAAAACAAACAAACATGGTAAAAAGAAGCCAAACATGTGATAACATTGTTCCATCACGCTCACTCACTATTCTCTCAACCTTTGCCTTCACGGGGCTGCTGCAACAATGTACCTGGGATTACCGTAATGATGCAAATATTAATGAAAAGTGCAGAGTTGCTGCTCTCAGGAATCATTGGACTTCTTTTAATTGAGGAAATGGATCAGGAGTTACGGTAGTTACAGATGTTTAATACAACCCTAGAAAAGAGCTTTCTGTAGTGCTGTGCGATACGGAAAGATTTTTTATGTATCCGATACAAGTAAATACAGGGCTGATATGATCTCTACTTTTTAATGTGGATGATGCATCATCAAAATGCCAAATTGTTTACATTTTCATGACCTTTACGTTGTTTTTTAGGGGGCTTCATCCTAATGATTAGTAATGAGTTAAAACCGAGGACAGAAATAATAAAAGGATTTAGTTTGTAGCCCATAGTTTAAAAGCAGTAATCACACATTATCCCTTTCTTTAACAGCAACACAAAAGGATCATTATATTCCATTAAATCTGAGCCATATTATATTCAGTATATTTATTTTAATTTCAGTAAATGTTTTTATTTAAATGACATGTTTCAGTGAGATAAATGTGTTATTTCAAGGTCGTTGCATCATTTTTACTTTTCGAGTTGGCTAAAATAAGAATTAGCCAGTTGCACTTTAAAGTAATATAACCAACATATCGCCACAGTTATCTACCTGGATATTCTTCAGAGCATGCTTTCTTGCATGTGACAACAAGAGACCTCTCGGTTGTCTGGTGGAGCATTTAGCGCCTCGCTACATGTTTCCAAATCGGCATTTCTTCTCAGTGAAAGCTGTCCTAGAGAAGTAAAGCAAGTTTGTAAGTTTCTCTCTCAGTGTTTGTAACGCATTCCCACGTTAAGCTTAACAACCGATATATGGAGCGACTGCCGCGCCTCCTCTCCCCCTCCCTCTCCTGCTGCTACTTCAATCATGAAACTAATCAATGATCAGCTGATCGCAAGTTCCGTCTCTCTTGTTTGTTTCCCACTTTGCGCCAGAAAGAGGAAACCAGCAGATAAACCACAGCAGCACGTTTAAGCTTGATAAGCTGTTGTTAGAATTTATTTAATATTACTTTAATGCCTAATGCTATAAGTAGCTGACAGCTGGTAACTGTGCAGGGGCGGGTCTAGCACGGTTTTGCCAGGGGGCCAGCTGGGGCATTAACAGGGAAAAGGGGGGCACAAAGAAATACTTTTCTTTCTTATTCTCGTTTAAAATGTCTCGCTTTTAATAAATAATTATCTGAATCTTACAACCAAAGTTTTTATCTAACGTAAAATGTATAGAAATCTAATATTGTATATAGTAACTATTAAGTCTAATATATACCCTAGTAAGTTATAGTACTTTTTCCTTTGGGAAGATACCATCTGTGCAGTCTGCAGTTCTGTTGAAGAAAGATGTTGAATCTATTTAATTGTTGTTGAAAAATAATTGATTTCTGTGCATTTTTTTTAAATACATGCATTAAATTAAAGTCGATTATGTCGATTAAGCATCACGAGGCAGAGGGTGGGCGATGGTTCCCTTTAGTTTTTTTTTTTGCTGGGAGTTTGCAACCCTATTAGTTAGGTTGTTTAATATTTCTGCTAAGTACTCTTTAAAATACCAGAATAGGGAGGATGGTGCAGGTTTAAGTTTATTAGATTGATCAGTGTTGCTGAACTATGAAATATTTTGGGTGCAGTGTGTTTTTTGCATACAGGTATAACTAAATAACTTTAATGTTTTATTTTTTAAAACTTGAGTATGAACTTATACAAAATAAAGAAAGATATTAAAAAAACTGTTTTATTGATTATAAAAATACGCTGTATCGGATTCATATCGATACTGGACACAAAAAAGTGGTATCGTGCGTTCTCTAGTCCATACAGGAGAGAACCAGAAACTAAAGAAACTAAATTGCGTGTTTACCTTTATGTTGACATCAGTGTCTGTTTTTTTTATTATTATTATTTCAGCATTTCAGCATCTCAAAATATTTTTTAGATAAAAGCAGTCAAAATATTTTTTTTAACAGATGAATCATTAAAGGATGGCAATTTCTAAAATGGTAACCAACAGACCCGTGTGTTTTCTCTTTGGAATAATAATAATTATTGCTCATTAATAAGAAAACTATTTCTAATCCAATTCAATTTTCGAACAATCAATAAAATACTTTATGACTAAAATGATGAATAACTGCAGCCCTAAAATAAACACATTTTAGAGAAACTTGTGATTTTTGAGATGATGCAGGTTTAATTTGATCGTTTTTCCCCTTTGGTAACTTTGCTGTCCTCGCCCTGAGTTCCTTAGTTTCACCAGCTAGACAGCGAGATAACGATGCTCCAATAACCAGACTTATTTTCCTTTCTGTGCTGATTTATTGAAGAATGGCCTCTGACCATTGCCTTCTCTTTGACCATCGTAAAACTGAAAGTACAAAATACTGTATTAGCTAACTAACATTGTAAACTAGCTTGTTACACTCTTACTGCAAGCTAACAGTAGATTACAGCTCAGTATTCAATACCATCGTTCCCTCGAAGCTGGACAGGAATCTGCAGGATCTAGGACTGAGCAGCTCCCTCTGCAGCTGGATCCTTAACTTCCTGTCTGATAGACGCCAAGTAGTCAGACTGGGCAGCATCACCTCATCCCCCATCACACTGAACACTGGTGCACCACAGGGGTGTGTACTGAGCCCTCTCCTGTACTCACTCTACACCTACGACTGCACAGCCACTAACAACTCCAACATCATTGTGAAGTTTGCGGATGACACTACAGTGGTGGGTCTTATCACCAACGGTGATGAGACGGCTTACAGGGAGGAGGTCAGCGCCCTGACCCACTGGTGTCAAGACAACCATCTCACCCTCAACGTCGCAAAGACAAAGGAGTTGATAGTGGACTTCCGGAGGAGCAGAGAAGTACACACCCCCATCACCATCAACGGCGCTGCTGTGGAGAGTGAGCAGCTTCTGCTTCCTTGGTGTACACCTGGCTGAGGATCTTACGTGGTCAGTACACATAAACAAAACAGTGAAGAAGGCGCAGCAGCGCCTCTTCTTTCTCAGGAGACTGAAAAGATTTGGCATGAGCCCCCGCATCCTCAGGACCTTCTATCACTGTGCCATTGAGAGCATCCTCACTGGATGCATCACCACCTGGTACGGCAACAGCACCGCCTACAACTGCAAAGCTCTCCAGCAAGTAGTGCGGTGCTCTGAACGGATAATTGGAGGTGAGCTTCCCTCCCTCCAAGACATCTACAGGAAGCGGTGCCCGAGGAAAGCGGGGAGGATCATCAAGGACTCCAGTCCCCCCAGCCATCAACTGTTCAGACTACTTCCATCAGGAAGGAGGTTCTGCAGCATCCGGTCCCCAACCAGCAGACTGAGAGACAGCTTTTTCCACCAGGCCATCAGACTGCTGGACACGTCATAGACACCTCAGCTTCACTACTGGAACTTCAACATTATGCACTACACACTAGGGCTGCTCGATTATGGCAAAAATGATAATCACGATTATTTGACGATATTTATTTAACCCTTTAAGACCTACTATAGAACCAAGTCCACCAGAGCTTATATTTTTTTTTTTTATATGCTGTAGTGCCATTTGTGGGAGCATTTCAAGTTGCTATACATCAATACAACTGTTATAGCCCATATTTTAATAATATGTCTGCATTAAGTCCATAGTAATTACATAAATTGCAAAAAAGTGCAATAAACTACAAAAAAAATTGAAAATCGCTTTTGTTTTGTTTACATATATTTCTACTTGGAGAAATTTAAGAGGTTTATCCCTCAAAACTTTAAATACAATAAAGTTGCAAAAAATTGTTTCCCACCACAGGAAATTTATTTTGAGTGTCTTCATAGTTTTATTTTGGAGATACAGCAATTTTTATATACTGCAGGAAAAACAAAAAACAATCCTATGATGCAAATTTGCAAAGAAAACAGCAGGTGCATCATTTCACTGTGGGAAGTGTTACGAACAGCTGATAGGAACGGCAAAGCGTGTTTCTGGAATATTATGTTTTTGTTCCTGCAAGTGCTTTTTATGCAATTTTTGCAAAGCTATATGTGGAACGAAACCGTGACCGAGGACAAGCTGATGGCATCAGATGTAAGTACAACTCCTCCGGTTTCATATGCAAAACAAATTATTGCGCTAGCTTACACGGTTCAGGTTCTACAGGGATTTAAAAATAGTTACGCAAAACGGAGCGTGCTGCTCTGACCGGCTTTAAAGGGTTAACAATGACTTTTAAAAAATAATATAAAATAGTGTGCAACACCACTGAAGTTTTTTTTTTTTTAAACTCTCTTTTCAACCAACGGCAGTCACTCTCCAAATAACTTCTGCTTAGCTTTCCGAGCTTCCCTCGGGTCCTCTTAATCAGCGGTCTCCAACCTTTTTTGCGCCACGGACCGGTTTATGCCCGACAATATTTTCACGGACCGGCCTTTAAGGTGTCGCGGATAAATGAGGGAGGGGCTAATAATCGGCTCAGTCATTTTTAATGATCGTTGAAAGCCCAGATCGTAATCGTGAATAAAATTCGATTAATTGAGCAGCCCAGGGCCGTTGCTAGCCATTTGGGTGCCCTAAGCACAAATGCTTTATGGTGCCCCCCGCCACTGAAAAAAAAAAAAAAACATTAATACTTTTGAATTTCTCAGTGGAATTTGTTTAATTAAATAACAACAAACATGACAGTTAAACAAATAAATAAGGTTAAAGGAGGTTAAAAATACTGTTACAAATAAATACTGAAACAAAAATTGAACATTGGAACAAGAACAAAGAGCCTGGCAATAATGTGTAATTTTTTTTATAAAAAAATAATATAATATAATATAATAGTATTATTATTAATATATTTACAAATAGTTTCACAATAGAATTTAAATAAGAAACTTAAATAAGAAAAATAAGAATTTGAACACAAAAGCCACATTCCTTAAGTAACTATGTTAAACATTTTTACAATTCGTTGTCAGAGTATGCCCTAGACTCTAGGGCATACTCTGACAACCAGAAAATGCAGGCGTGGTGTGCCTCTCTAGGGCCTAGAGAGGCACACCACGCCTGCATTTTCTGGTTGCAAAATCAGCTATAAGGTCATCATATGATAGCTTCTGAGCCACGTCACCACTGATGCTGATAACAGCCAGACCACTTAAACGTTCCTGCCCCATTGATGAACGCAGGTACGTTTTAATGAGTTTGAGCTTTGAAAAGCTTCGCTCAGCAGAGGCAACTGTGACAGGCAGGGTCAGTGCAATACGCAGAGCAATCCACAGATTGGGATATACCTCTTGAAGCTGATTGTCATGTAAAAATGACAGCATTTCCAAAGCAGACGTCTGTGGTGGCAGCTGAGGAAGGTTGATGATTTCCTGCATCATCTCAGGTCCATCAATGTCAGCTACTCCCTTATCTGTCAGTGTCTTCTGTACTTCAGTGGGATTGTTGCAGGGTCTACAATGGCTGGTGGTTGATGTCCAGGGATGGCACTACTACTGGATGGTTCATCCTGTCCTTGAGATCCTCCTTGAACATATTTAAGCATTGACCCTGCATACAAGAGAAAATATTCAGGGATTTTACAGAAATACAATTTTGAATCTACAGTAGGCCTACGAAAGATTGCATTATAAGACTAATAAATTAAGTAAGTCACTGGTACATTTAAAAATTACTAACTATATTTTACATGTATAGATTTTCATAATGGCAAATGGCAATATAAACATGCTGTACATAATTTGATATAAATGCGCAAGTAGGAAATCTATATTACTGGAAGATATAGGTTTCATATTACAGTTTCACCAACAGATGTCGCCCTTGATCTATGAACCTAAAGAAAGACGAGAACTATTTATGTGTTCAGACGTCAATGGCATAAATAAGATATGCGTCTTTATAGATATCCTGAAATGCAGCAACATACAAAGTAATCTTGTCTAATCTGATAATAATACTTGTCTGCATCACTGACCTATCCCAAAGTTAAGGTTAATCAGTAGCATGCATGACGTTAGCCAGCTAGCAACCTGAGGAGGGAAATGCTAGTCTCACGAATCACGATAACGTTAGCAATCGTGACTCACGATTGCTAACGTTATCTGAAAACCGTCAATTGAGTGACCATGATGAGTTGCTTTTAGTAGTCCATTCTATATTCATATCCACAACGTAAACAAACTACCCAACATCAATCATTTGCAACATTTGTTAACACAGTATGAACACTGCTAACAGGAGCTATCACAGAGTTGACGGACATGAGCGTGCAAGCAAGGGCTACAATAATGAACTTTTTTTATTATTATTATTTAAACATTGCCTTACCGGCAAGCGACGCCTGAGTTTCATCACGCTTCCTCTTCTTCTTTCTTTTCTCCGCTCCCGACTCCTGTTGCCGTTTCAAGGCCATGTTCAAACAGGTGTTTACCAATTATAGAACAGACCACTGGGAGTGGGGGGGCACCAGGAGGAGACTGGAGACAGGGCACAAAGCAGATTCACCCCTTTTCTCGGGAAAATTGTTTTATGTTGCTTTTGTATTGTTTAACCATATTAATGCATATGATATTTATAGTATTAATATGGTTTACTTTTTTTTTTTACGACCCTGATTTTTTTGGTGCCCTACCGGCCATTTGGTGCCCTACGCAGTGTGCGTTATGTGCGTTTGCGGAGCTACGGCACTGGAGCAGCCCTACTACACACTGTATATAAATGCCACTTGTTTTGCACATGTCCAACTACCAACCTCTGTATATTTTATTTTATTGTTTACTCTATTTAATTTGTAAAATATGTACACACACACACGCGCGCACGTAGAAAAACATATTTAGTATACACATCCAGTAATGCATGTACTATTATATATTGTACATATATTTATTAGTCTCAGATTTAGCCGTTCTTATATTTTGCTTGTTTTACGTTATTGTATTTTTGCACACCTCTGTTGCTTGTGAAGCTCGCAAACAAGAATTTCACTCACATGTACTGTACCAGTGTACCTGCACATGTGATGTGACAATCAAAGTGATTTGATAACAAGATAAAACTTTCAAATGTACAAATTATCGTACCATTTTTACACAAAACAAAAGTTAATAATTATTTTATCGTCACTCATACTTACAGACATATCTTGTCCAAGGCAACAACATTTTAAGGTCCATATCAGCTTAGAACGATAACTTTCCGCCATCTTTGATTTTTTCACCTTCTCATTGTTCCTTTCCCAAAGTAGTCAAACCCATATTACAAAGCAGCCACTAGAGGGAGCTCTAGGGCCGTTTGCAACCATAATATCCAGTTTACCTTATAAAAGGCAGAACAGTAACTATAGTGTTTGCAATAAATGCAGACATTTAAAAACAGAAAGCTATCATCTACTGTGATTCAAGTGTATAAACGAAACCACATAAAATGGCTTAAACTGAATATGGTCACGTTTTATTTTTTGTGTGGCCATTACTGCATTTTAATGGTGTTATAGATGCTGTCGAGGCTAAGCCTACATTTAAAGCCACTGAGCTGTTTGTTGGCAGGTTAATGCAATGTCACTGGTATGAATAAACGTATTAAACTTAGTTCAATAACTGAAACCATACTTATCTTGTCCTTTAGATTCTTTATTCCAACACAATTTAACATAACAGCGCAGCGGTCACAATCTGTTTGCTCCTTCCCAACAACAACACACCTGCTGCTAATGAGCTATCTACCTTAAATAGACACACCATATGTAACACAAAAGGTGACCCCTAGTGGCATACATGAGGTACCCACACAAAAATGGCTCCTACAGATACTGAGCACAAATATGAGTACAGAGAATTTCCAGCAAGCTTTTAATACTGTCACAAAAAGGTCTAGAGGGATTTATCAGCATCATCCTGTCAAACTGGTTTTATGGTGGTTTTGATGAGAACAGATTATAGCTTGATCAAGAAGACCAACCGTTGTTTGTTTTTATTTCAAATATCTTATAACAAGATGAAACTACAATTGTAAACGCAATTTGGTTTTTTTGTTTTTTCTCAAACTTAAGTAACTGAAACCTTTCATTGAACTACAGCAGAAACAGATTGGAAATGCCAAGTTATTCTAACACTAGTGGACTTGTTAAACAAAACATTTGTTTCACTTCTTTCTCAACATGCAGCACCATTAAGAACAGTGGACCAGCATAGTTGGTCTGCATGAGCACACTTACTGCAACAGTTGTACATGCTGAAACTGGTTGCTGGCAGCTGATGTGAAGAAATGTCTGGACACATCAAAAGTTTTCTTTTTCATTTTTTCCCTCCCTTGGATAACATACACATGGCAAATAAAAACATGTAACTAGGGTGACGTGAAGTGTGTATCATCAGATTTAACTCAAATATAATGAGGCTGTCCATCTGTGAAGTAATTGTTCCTTCAAAAACCACTGTGACAACAGATTTTATTTCATTCATTTGATGGTTTTCTATTCTGTATACTGGAACTTTTTAATAGCCCCCCCTGTCCACACATCCTTGACATGAGACTTTCTGCAGAGTTGCACATGATGAATGCACACAAAACTTAAAGTGTTGCTGTCATATTTTCTTGGATGTGGTTTGTTGTCATAATCAAGAACGTGTCTTATTTTTTTATTTGTTTTGTTGCTGATCGGCCATTGGACTGCTGAGCCTGCAGTGAACAGCCAGTCACTGACTCTTGATGCTAGAGCAAGGACAACTGAGCTCTCTCTCTCTCTCTCTCTCTCTCTCTCTCTCACTCTCTCTTTTAAATAAATAATACGTTCGAGCTGTTTATGTTTTTGACTTGTTATGGACTCTGACTGGCAATGGGAGGGCTGGCGGACTCATATTATGGGGGTGGAGGGTAGACACATTTTGTGTGCAAGAGACCACATACTACAGTGGTGATTGACACAGACTTCAATGGACATTTAGGTGAAGGGAACAGAGGTTATGAGGTGTTGGGTAGGTGTGGTGTTTAGGAGAGAAATCTAGAAAGACAGATGTGGGGCAGATTTTCCAAGTGGAAATGGCCGTGGTGCACACATACTTCAAGAACAGGGAGGAACTTGTAGAAATATATGAAAGTGGAGGAAGCTGCACACAGGGCAACTAAATATTATGCAGAAGGTGAAATCAAAAAGACAGGAGACAAGGAGGTGTCAGGGAGAATGCAGCTATGCAGCATCAAATGGTAGTTTGAAGGATGAGTTTGGACATCAAGAAGAGGAAGTGAGTGAAGGCAGAGACATGCAGGAGTATAAACAGGCTCTGGGTAGTAGGGAAGACTTACCAGATGGCTGGGATAGTACAGCTTTATTGAGATAAACTGCCAAGAAGGGGTTTGACGTCTTCTCTGCACAGAAGAAAGGGAAAAAAGAAAAGTGATTTTGAAAGTATTTGAAGGAAGAGATTTACAAAGAAAAAGAAGTGTAGTTAGCGAAATGAAGAAAATAGACCAAGAAACTGGGAGGCTAGGCATGTAGCAGAAAGAGGTGACAAAGGAAAAGGCTCAGTGCCACGTATGTGAAGCTGGACCCCAAGGAAATGAGGGAATGACACTTGCTAGGCAGAGAGTGAGTTTGAATGGATGTTCAAACCCAAAAAAAAGATATATTCACATAACATAGATTGAAAGAAGCTGCAGGTGGCACAGCAGCTTTAATGTCTTCCAGACAGGAAGTTTTGGAAAGAAATATCATCATTTCCCAGATTTTACTATCTTAGTGTTCTGTAACAAAATCACTGTTGTGCGCATGGTGTTAGAGATGATGATGATTACAAACAAACTTAATGTGCTAGTCGTGCTTTTCTTGAGGGATTTGTCCTTCCACCAGTTTTCATGTCATTGGAATCATTTGTATTCACTGATTCTGGCACTTATTTCATCAAACCAAACTCCAAGTAAATACTTTCGGCTTTTTGGTTTTGTCAAACGAACTAATGTAAAGAATGCCTGGCTGTGCACTACACCACGCAGTGGGAATTTGTCTTCTCCAGTTAAATTCAGGATTAACTTGCTTTATAACACAGACCTCAAAAGTAACCGTTATAACCCCAAACACAAGAAAATGTGATCTACAGCACAGTGAGAACTGGCAACGCTTATCTGGAGGGGTCAGAGTGAATGAACTGGACACCTGTAGAAGCAGGATTTGATTTCCACTGATTTCCTTTCCGATCCGATACCAAGTAAAATTCAGGGTGGTATCGACGATACTGATCTGATACGATACTCTGAACAAAAACTTATTTTTTTTACTCTCTTTTATTTTATCTCAAATTATAGCGTCGTAATGATCACAGGACATCAGATTACTTGTTCTTATCACTTAATGATGCAGAATTATCATATAGAAATGAAAAACCTGAAGTTGTGGCTATTTGTTGCCTGCCTGCAGCATTAAAGGACTCCGTGAGAGACGTCTGTCTCGCCCTGGCAGCACCTCTCCCTCTCCTCCTCTTCAGTTCGCCTCAACATACGCTCGTCATATTCTGTGATGTGATTCACTCTGAGGTGTTTGACCAGGTCAGCGGTGTTACCACAACACCTCACATTCTTGCCACATGTATGGCAAACCACGTCTCAGCTGTTCGTGGAGGTAAAATACGTCTGCACATGACTCTGTTTACGCTCAGCCATTGTTGTGAGTGTGCACGCCAAGGGGCCGGACACAATGACGGGTATCGCAGGAATCGATATTTCAGTATCGATCCGCACATCACGAGTCGAGATACGTTTTAAACTGGTCCAAAAAACAAATGCATATTTTCCCGAACCACTGTTCCTTGACTAAGGTGGGTAACGTGATGAGGTCAAGGAAGGGTGTGACGGAGATTTGATTGGAAAACTTGCAATTGTCGTCCGTTAAAGTTTCACGTTGGCTTTTTCATCTTGAAAGCCCTCTCTGCTCGTGTCCAACCCGTGTGAACAATCACAGATGTGAGAAATGTAAACAAACCGTCCACAGAACGCTGATCAGGTTATTTTAAGCGCAAGAAAACAAAAACGTTGCGCTCACCGTCGGCGTCACGGACGAGGCCTGGGGGTCCGGGCCCGTCCACAAAGGTCATTGTAACACAAATCATACGATTGCTAATGAAAATGCTATAAAGCTACATCGCAGATAAGTCTCTGGAGTAACAATCAAGGCCATGTTAGTTATTTGATGAATAGTATCTGTGCCACTCATGGCGCATGACTGAGGAGGACGTTGACCTCTGCAAGTCAGGAAAGTCTGCTGCTCATTGTATAAATATGAGATGTTTTTCAAAAACCAGCCAGCCATCATCTCGGGAGGCTGACTCCAAAGTACCATCTCACTTCAAACTTGCAAAACAAGTCGAGTCGATGCGAGCGCACTGCTTGTTTCTAGTTAGTCTTTAAGGATGACAGCATTAGTCTGCTCCTTTGTATGAAATAAAGTGAGTCGAGTCCATGTGGTCTGGCACCCACCCACATTTCTCTGCTAGTGATCCATGAGGACTCCACCTTGTTGCCAGTTCTCTTGTGTGGAAGCTTCAGGAAATGACAGCTTCACTCTGACGTGTGTGAGCTGTGTGAGGTCTGTGGTTAGAAGTTTACAGTGTTTGCTCTTTGTGTCGTCTGTAATATGCTCTATGGCTTTAAAAAAATGGCCACATGTTTCTGTAGCTGAATTTGTCCATCTCTGACCTTCTGAGACTGTATTTTCAAACAGGGACGTTCTGACTTTTCTTCACCTTGTACTTCATTCTGCAAATGTTTTATACTCTATTAGAGTTATTACATTATTCTGTTATGCTATAAAATCAACCCCCATATAAGATCGTACTTAAGAAATACATTTAAAAAACCTTCCTGTGCAAATAACCCAAGTTATCTAGAAGAAATAAAAACTGCACCGCAAACCAAACTCAGGTGTTCGACCTGTTGAGCTCGGGAAACTAACTGGTGTTTCATTTTAGTGAGTGCTTTGTTAGATTCCTTCATTTGAACCAAATGAAGTTGATTAAAGTTGATGCATTGATGTGTTTGAAGTGTTTTGTTAGTTGCGATGGATCTCCTGCTGTCTTTTTTCCTCATTATTAAAAGAGGATTTCTTTGAATTTCAAACATCCATTTCCTGTTTATCTGGTCCCGGGTCACAGGTGCAGCAGTCTAAGCAGAGAATCCCAGACCTCCCTAAACAACCACTTCCTCCAGCATATCCAGGACAATACTGAGGCATTCCCAGGCCTGCTGAGAGATATAACCTCTCTAGTGTGTCCTGGGTCTGCCCTGGAGACTCCTCCTCATGGGACAGGCCCCAAACACCTCACCCAGGATATTTTTAATGAAAACATCACAAATAAGTCGTCAGGTCTGATGGTCACATTTGTGAGATTCAACCACCATAAAGCAGAGATCACACAGGACACACTGTGTAACCCTCAGCTCAGGTGTGTTCAGGACATTTGCTTGGAAGAAGCCGTCTGTGGATAAATCCTGCTCTCCACCTCAGCTGTCAGGTTTATCCAGAGAACGGCCGTCCTGACTTCCAGCAGCCCCACAGTCCTCGTTTCTAATAAACTGGCATCACTGAAATGAACTGTCTGCCTCGCTGTTCAATAATCTGCTCTTTGCCAATTTCCCAGCAGAAGCTTCCACTCATATCAGCATTTTTCTGTGATTCTCACATGAACTAAACATAAAAAGCTGAAGCCAACCTCAGAGTTCCCCGTAGTGAGGAAGAGTTTCCTCTGAGCCACAGCTGAGTTTGATGCGTCCACAAAGGAAGACTGACGGGAGGACAGACTCTGGGAGAAAGGCAGATATTAAAAGATATGAATACAAAGTACGGTGCAACAAACAGGACAGCAGATTATGAAGAGCGGTTAGACCTTCATGTGTCAGTCATTGAAATGTGATCAAAGTTACCTGTTTGACATCCTGATAGAAGAAAATCAGCTTCTTGGATCCGTTTGCAGCAAAGAATTCATGGATCAGACTGAACTGGAAGAATCAGACATTAATGACTCAAAGGTTCAACTCTGAGGAAGGATCACGTCTCTGAACTTACTCTGTCATCAGAGACGATGGCGTCTTCCACCGCCGCCTCCTCCAGGCTGCCGGCGTCGGCCAGCCTGCTCATCAGGTATTTATGTCGGGCATCCAGAGCTGCCCGCCGTTCCTCCTTCACGGCTCTCGCCTGTTTGGCTACTTCTCTCCTCGCCTCATTGGACAGCAGCATCGTCCTTTTACCAGACACCTGCATAAAATCCTCAGCAGGCTGGGTAAGCTTGCGTGAGCTCTCTGTGGAGGCTGTTGCAGCTGAGATGGCTCACCCGAGCGGTGCAAAGTTAGTTACCTTCAAGGCTCCAGAGTCAGCTGAGGTCAGCAGCTCAGCCTCTGGGGAGGTTACAATCCCTGGAACAGCCAGGTCTCTACAACCAGAAACAGTCTTTGCATGTGCAGCTTCAGAACCAGACTTGAAGTTCCAGTTAGTGTCCGATGTCCCAGAAACACTCAGGTGCTCACTGAGCAATCTCTTGAGGCCAACACTCAGAAAATCAAACAGTCTTTGAGCCTTTGTGGGAACATTTATCGTCTGTGCTGGAAAGGTGGAAACATCTGGGAGATGCAGCCTTAACACACTGGGCTTCACAAGTCCTTGGAGGCAGCTCACTAAACTCAGGGATGCAGACAAAATCAGCACTTGCAGGAACACAATGTGCCCTCTCACAATGAGCTTGGAAGCATAAACTGAGTTTTCCTCACTGACTGTTTTAGACAGGATTGTGGGAGCAACACAAAAAGCAGCTTCAGCTGGAAACACACAGTTTAGTGTCTTTGCTGCTCGCTTTAAGTCACAATAAACAGGAAACTCATTGTGTCTCATGTCAGAATCACTCATATACAGGACAGGAAGAGGCGGAGCTTATTTCCTGCAGGGAGAGGTTAGCAGTCTGTGTCTTTCTCATTTCTGACTCCTAAAGAGCTGAAAAACACAGGCTGTTATTGGCTGGCTGACACTGGGATTAATGTCCTTGAAGCCAGCAGTCTTTAATGTCCAGGTTCAGAACGGGCAGGTGAAAAACAGTCCTTTATGTCCTCTGATGTTCAATAAACTGTCCTGATTACTGAGGGAGCAGAGAAAGTGTCTCCATCACTCACCACAGCTGGATGCTCTGAAATCCTGGAATCCAGCTGTGGAGAGGAGCGCCGGCGGCGTGGACGCAGTTTAGTAATCAGGGAACGGGAGGCAGGAGGGAAACACAGCTGGGACCAATTACACACACGAGACAGGAAACAGTAACACAGGACTGTCAAAGTAAAACAGGAAATATAACACAGAGTCCAAAGTAAGGAGACGTGGGACACAGTGAAGACACAGAAACAGAAACCAGAACTATAATCACAAAACAAACTCAGAAACATAAAGAGTGAATCAGCTGATTCAGTGTTTGTGACAAAAACATGGATCCTGGTTAATAACTTTTATTTGTTTGTTTCTGTATTATTTTGTGTATCGTTCTTATGAGCTGTTGTTTTTTCAGTTAAATATTATTTCATTGTTTTAAGCTTTTTGTTGACTTTGAAGTGCTTAAGTTGATATTTTTGAACATTTAATTTGTTCGATTATTGTCGAGTCGATAAAACTGTCAAACGCACAGCTGCTTCCAGCACGGCCGGAGGAGAGGTGGCCGAGCAGACGCACAACACACACAGCTCACAGGTTTGCATTTCTAGATATTGCAGATGTTGCAGAATTTGAGAGTAAAGAACTCAGAGATCCAGCGCTGTCTCCTGCCCCTTATTTATACACCACAACACAACGACAGGCGTAACTCACACAAACGGGTAACATGAGGCTCAGATGCTTTGGACGTGTTCACATATACTGGACACAGAATGATGAAGATGGAGCTGCAGGAAGGAGGAAAAGAGGAAAAACACAGAAAAGATTCACAGATGTGGTGAAAAAGGACACGACAGCTTCTGTTTGTTAGTTTGGTTTTTCTTTATTTGGTAAAGATTCAGAAATAAAGAGAAGATCACATGTTGGAATATTATATTAACGTTCTGTAATTACAACAAGTTGTAAAATCTTTCCAGAGTGAGACAGAGACTGTGCAGAGACTGTAGAAGGACAGAGCAGCAGCAGAGCAGTCCAGATACACTGATGATCCTCTGTCAGATCCAGAGGGACACACAGGGCTGATGCTGGACTCTACATTGTGTCTGACAGTGGAGCTGTTCTCAGAGCAGTTCACTCTGCAGCACTGACAGTCATCTGCACTTCATTCCTCTGTCAGTCACTGCTGGATGAAGCTCTCCTCTCCACCTCCCAGTAACATGGCCCAGTCAGAGCGTCTCTACACACAAGCTGCTGCTGCTTCAACCTCTCTGGATCATCAGGACACAGCTGCTCCTCTCTCAGCACACACACCGTCCTGTTTACCATCATGGCCTCCACCTGCAGAGAGAAGGAGGAAGAGCAGAGGAGATAAACGAGTGTTTCCAGAGACTCTTCATCAGCTGTCAGTCAGTGATGCAGCACATCCAGTATAAAGAGCAGCAGGGACGTCAGTGCTGGGACTGTACTAGGACTCATTGTTGCTTCACTTTTTCTAATCTTTGGATTTTTATTGAAGTTGCTGAAAATGTTTTTCCCTCCTAGTTTGAGTTTGGACTTTCATTCATTAGAAGAACCTTGGTGTGTCCACTCTGAGCTCTGTAGGAACCCCAACAACAAGCCCAACAATCCAGATGGACGGTTCCAGCTGTTAACTGGAGGAATTCCATCCAAACATCTGCTCTCACTAAATTCTTCCTCACCTACAGACTGTGTTCTTCACTGCTTTAAACTTGGAAATCAATGCAGTCATTGGTCTGCGTGCTGCTTTGTTCAGAGAGCTGATTGGCTGTTGACAGTGTTTGATCAGAGCATGTCAGACGTTACTATGGTGACCATAAAGGTGAGAAACAGGAAGTGTTTGTGTCCAATCCTGAAGCCTGTCACCGTTCTCCTCTCACAGCTTCACTGAGAAGCTGCAGCTTTACAGGAAACACTGGATCTTTGTTTCATACTGACTGTGTTTAGTACAATACTGCTGACAGCACCACCCACTCACTCCATCACTCTACTGACCTCAGAGTCTCCAGTCTGTAGTCTGGACTCTTCTTAAGATCAGACAGCTGCTTCACATCTGGATCCTGCAGGTTGTTGAAGTACAGGTACAGCACTCTCAGATGGGAGGGGTTGGACTTCAGTGCTGCTGCCAGATAATCACAGCTGATCTTTGACAAACCACATCTCTTCAATCTGTATAAAGAATGAAAGATGTAAGTTTATTAGACAAAGTGCTTGAAATCATTCAGTGTTTCATCATCTGTTCAGAGCTGAAGAAGGTTCAGAATGTAGAAGTTTAGAAAATGGAAACTCCAAACAGCTGAAGCCAACAGGAAGCAGCTTCAAACAGGAAACTGTGCAGAGTTTCAGACTATATGTCCTGATGCAGCCAGTTGGATTTTGGAGATTTGAATCTCTGTTCTGTGACTAAGTCCTTGAATCATTTCTTCCAGTTGGTCCAACAAGACAGACTAAGTATTGGACATGTGTTGTGGCTCCATCAGGGGAGCTTCTAAATGTGATGTGATGGCCCCTCTGGGTCTGTCAGGTCACAGCACTGAAGAGAGCTCAAACTGGGCACACAGCTGTTCCAGTCTGGACCAAAGACTCTATACTGGGACTGAGGGACTGCTTTGACTGCACCCACTGGGACTTTTTAAAGGCTCATGTTCTCACTTAGATCATCGATTTCTACTGACATTTCTTTCTGGGAAAAATGGGGATTACTTTGGAAACAGGAAGTATTTTCCCCAATAAGCAGCCCTGGATTAGTAAATCACTCCAACATGTTCTCAGGCAGAAGAAGCTGTCTTGTTATGAGGGAGAGAAGAAAAAGATTGAGGCACAGAAACCTGTTGAAAGAGAGATAAAGCAGCTAAAATCAGGTGTAAAAGTAAAGCAGAGGATGAGCTGAATAAAGGACACTCAAGGCTGGCTTGGAAAGGAATGAAGTCCATGGTGGGGATGCAGAACAAGGAGCAAAGATGAATGTGATGCTGAATCAGCAGAAGACTTGGACTCATTTGATTCCAGCTTTGATATCATTGATTTCAATGAAGAGCTTTGTGATTGTAGCAAAGGGCTGGTAGCTCTGAGAGTCCCACTGATGAGGTGTTTGTGTGGAAATCTCTTAGTGGGACCAAAGAGAGAAAAAGCCCTGGTCCTGATGCTGTGGGAGGGAAATGATTGAAGTGTGCTGTGAGGAACTGACTGGGAGATTTTCACACATTTTCCAGTCCTCCTGGGAACAACAGGAAGTTCCCAGCATATGGAAACAAAGGTTAAGTGTCCTATGGCACTCAGTGATGATGGTGCTGTGGCCCCACCACCTCCACCTCTTTGTAAAGGAACTAACTGTAATCTGAAGCTTCAAATGGAACTAAGACTTCCTCCACTAGGTGGCAGTGTCTGATGAGAAAGTGTTAGTGGAGCTGGCCTGGAGTCAGAAACAGGAAGATGCAGGATTTGGGCTGAAATGGGCAAAAGTGGTTAGCACTAGTGCCTTAGAGCAAGAAGGTTGTAGGTTGAAGCTTGTTGGTCAGCTGGGCCTTTCTGTGGAGGTTGGATGTTCTCCCACAGTCCAATGAAATGCTGCTTAGGTTCATTGGTGCTTCTACATTGGCTGTAGGTGTGGATGTGAGGGAGTGCTTCTCTGTCGCT
The DNA here is from genome assembly GCF_041146795.1 of Maylandia zebra. Lineage (NCBI taxonomy): Eukaryota > Metazoa > Chordata > Actinopteri > Cichliformes > Cichlidae > Maylandia > Maylandia zebra. The sequence goes on from NW_027490033.1 coordinate 229,229, forward strand.
CTCTGTTGGCCCTGTGATGGACTGCTCACCTGTGCAGGTGGACCACGCCTCTTGCCCTATGACAGCTAGGGCACAGGCTGCAGCCCTGTGAGCCTAAGCTGAATAAACAGTTAGCAAAAATGATCCATAGATGGCCTGAAATCCCCCAGTTAGCAGTTTGGTAGATAGCTATGACATGCTAATCCCATCCAGCAGCTGTATTCTACCTGTAAGCTGATCCCTGCTGAGCCAAAGCACTTTTTCATATACAAATTACAACCTTTAATAGAAACCTATTGGTCAGCATCTTATTAGCCTGCTGTTAGCTTCATTCCACAGAAAACTGAGAGAAACTAACAGAGTTGATAAAGAATAAAGAGAAATGTGCTGATTTAAAGCCTTTGAAGTGCTTCAGATGATCTCTGTCCACTTCTGTCCACTCATTCATTCATGTAAGCTTTCTAATGCAGCTTTGATCTTCACAGTCTGCTTGATGAAACTCATTCTAACCCTGAATGTCAGAGTGTTCCTCCTTCTCTTTCCCATCATTCATGCTGGCAGTGGAGGAGATTTGGATGTTGGACTGTGTTTTGGATGATGTGTGTATGTTTGTGTTGGACTGCTGTCTGTAAAGCAAACGCACATTTTGCTTTGGATTTCAGTGTCAGACAGACTTTAAGGTGCAATGAAGAGTTTGAGAGTTTCACAGTGAATTTTCCAGTGGAGGATTTTTCTTCTTCTTTGAAGGTTTGAAATGTGAACATTGTTCTGCTGCAGTCAATGGACTAAACCAGAGAAGAAGAAAACAGACTTTACCATGAAGATCCTCAGTGTGGATCAGTATAATATCAGCCTGATGTCTGCAGTTTAGTGTCAGCACAACTTTCACATCATATTCATCTCAGCACAACTAAAACATGCTGACTGACCTCAGAGTTTCAAGTTTACATCCTGGACTCTCCAGGAAACCACACAGATGCTTCACTCCTGGATCCTGCAGGTTGTTCTTAGTTGAAGAAGAGGAGTCATTACTCAGCTCCAGCTCTCTCAGATGGGAGGGGTTGGACTTCAGTGCTGCTGCCAGATAATCACAGCTGATCTCTGACAAACCACAGCTCTTCAATCTGTATAAAGAATGAAAGATGTAAGTTTATTAGACAAAGTGCTTGAAATCATTCAGTGTTTCATCATCTGTTCAGAGCTGAAGAAGGTTCAGAATGTAGAAGTTTAGAAAATGGAAACTCCAAACAGCTGAAGCCAACAGGAAGCAGCTTCAAAGAAACACAACAAGAGAAAAAACTCTGAATGTTTCACATTAAAGTCGTACATTTCTCATAAAAACAGGACAAAGACTTGAAAAAGTCGTGTTTTTCCTTCCAGGAACCACATGGCTTCACTTTTAAAGGTGAAGTGTGAAAGAAATGGACATATTTGAAGTCCAACACCTTTTTCCAGTCACATTATTAAAGCAGACAAACTACAAGCTCATTTTCATTCCAACAAGTCATCTTCTGACCTGGACTAACAACACTGGTCTCTATGTGCAGCTGGCTGTGAGACCAGTGCTCAGGGAGCGTCTACAAAGTGCAACACTGAAAGAACATCACACACTCATTTGCTTCCAGCACTTTCACACAAACATCTACTGTCATTATTGTCACCAAACTCTGTGGATCCTTTATTGCAAATTCAAATGGGATCAAATGGTCAGACAAAAGAGGGTTATGAGGAAATATGATGAAATGTTGTGTATTAGCAGCAAGTTATTGAATCATTTTCCTCAGAAACCAAACAAAATGATTGACAAACATGTTTTTACAAACTCAGTGTTGGACTTGGATCAGCAGGATAAGCTGATGTTTAAAGGCATTTGAGTCTCGCTGTATGAGAGTCCAGTTCTTACTCAATATTTATGGATGATGTTCTTTCAGTGTTGCACTTTGTTTGGCACAAAATGAAATTATTTGGCCTCTCAGATGCTTTTAGAGATTCCCAAATGACTGATGATGACATCTCTGGGGTCTGATTGATAGAAAAAAAAATGTCTTTGAGACCTTTTGTAACTGACAAACTCTTCATCTGCTAACAACACTGAGTTGAATCTCCATGGCTGATAGTTGGAGCAGGCATCAGGAATACACATTGAAAAAACAAGAGGAGAAATCACCAGAGTCTTATAATCACATTCTGTAACTAAAGGGAGACGTTTTTCTATACAAATATATGTTTTATGGACATTAGAAAAAAAAGAGTATTGACGTGAAGCAGGATTATGAAATCTCTTTATACATCAGCCAGCCCATAATTATCAAGAAAGCTCTGAATGACGCATGATGACTTTGGACTAAGTGTACTTTTGTGTGAACTGTGGTCCATAGCAGATAATGAGCAGTTTAGGTCTCCCTCAAAGATGATATTGTGTGATGACATATTGGGGAGCCGCGCAAAGACATTAGTGAAAAATCTGTGATCGTCCCAATTAGAGGCGTAGATATTTGCTAAGATCAAATGAAAACCATAAACTATGTTTTCTGCACTTAAAATCCTGTAATTTTCTCATGAATCGACAGTGCGGCTTATGGATGAATTCTGGTTGTGCTTACTGACCTCGAACCGATTTTATGTGCTACACGGCGCTCAGAAACCTTTCAAAAGATGTTTTGGTACGACTTTGCTCAGCTACGAGGCCGCACCGCTTGATGGATTGTTGGAGCATTACAGCTACGAGGAGCCTCGCGGAGTGATACGTACTCTGCTTCAACGTAATATTACTGTATTGAGTGTGTATAAGGACCATAAATGGCACCTGTAAGAGACACGGTTACAAAGAGGGTTTCAAACTCCAGGCTGTCAGTCACGCAGTAGAACCTGGGAACAGAGCAGCTGCTTGTTATTATGCTCAGCGTCTGTTTACATTTTGACTGCACGATTGTGAGCTTTTTGTTATGCACAAACACAACATTGTTTTCTTTTATTTATGGAGCATTATTATTTAATAAATGCTGATCATTTATTTCTGAGTAATTGTTTCATGTACATCTACGCTGTATGTTAATAAATGTGCCTGTGTGAGATTTGGGACACAGCTTTGACTAAGAACTCTCTTTTTGTTCGTACTTTCTGGCTTCAAAAATATCGAGATATATATCGTATATCGCCATCCAGCTAAAGAATATCGAGATATGAACTTTGGGTCATATCGCCCAGTCGTAATATTGCAATAGGTTGTCCGTTAAACTCAAGCGGGGCTTGGGCCCTGGCACGGCGTAGCCACACAATCCTGGTAGTAGTGACGCTCGGCTATGACGGCGTGCGGGTCACCAGCTGGTTTTCTCAGGATAGGGCTCCTGTGTGAGCGGTCGACAATAACGTCTTTATCCATACCCAGCACTTCACGTAGTAGCACGGATACGGCCGTGGAGGAGCTCGAGTCCAGGCCCTCTGGGATCCCTATGATGTGGATGTTAGCTCTCCGCTTCCTGCCTTCATCACATTTATCCTTCAGGTCAGACAGCTCCTCCTTCATACTCTCTACTGTAGACTGCAGGGTGGTCACCTCATCGCTCCACATTGACAGCCCATCCTCAGCTTCTTTCACTGTAACCTTTACTCCATCAACTTCGCCGCACGTCGCCGCCATGCTGTTAGCGATCTCATTTCTCAGTCCTTGCACGTCAGCCCTTATATTGTCAAAATCTTCTTTCAATGCATTTCTGACTTCTTCTTTTAACAGCGTACTAATGTCCTCTTTAATGGATTGAAGAAGCTCCAATTTTAGAGCAGTAGGATCCACATCACGCGCGTCTGTTGAGTCTGCTCTTCAGCGGCCGTAGAGCTGGACGCTGCCCTTTGGCCATCATCGATACTCTCGCCCGAGATCGCACCGGGGCTAAAATATTCACCTGCTCAGCTGTTTTTGATCAGTTTGAGCCTGTGTGGTTTGATCAGGTGGAGGAACGATGTGATGCTATAAAGACATCATCTTGTCCAAATGATGTTGTTCCAACACGTGTTTAAAAAGATTTTAAAGGTTGTCGGTTCCGACATCTTAGCGATTTTTAACAGCAGTCTTAGTTCAGGTGTTGTACAGCCTGTTTTAAACATGCTGTTGTACAGCCTGTACTAAAAACCTGATCTGGATCCTCTGTCCGCTCAAATTTCAGGCCTATTTCAAAGCTTCCCTTCCTGTCGAAGATTTTGTAAAAGATTATATTTGTTCAGCTGCAATCTGTTGTAAAGGTTTCAGTCTGGTTTTAAAGCTCTTCACAGCACTGAAACTGCCCTTTGAAAAGTTCTTAATGATCTTTTATCAGCCACTGATCAGGAGACTCAGCTGTGCTTTTGGATCTGACCGCTGCCTTGACCACAGCATCTTGATCTCACCATTGGAGCATGGCGGCATCAAGGGCGCTCTATTAGACTGGTTCAGCTCTTTTATTAAATCGCATTATTACATTTGGGGATTATATTTGACGGCAATTTGAAAAACAGCTGAGCTCAGTTGTACAGCGGTCTTTCTTCAAACTGAGGCTTTTATCTAAGGTGAGATCATTTATATCTTTTAAAAACCTTGAACGGGCGATCCACGTTTTCATGACGTCCCAGCTGGATTATTGTAACTCCTTATATGTTGGAGTTAGTGGGACCTGCCTGGCAAGACTGCAGCTGGTCCAGAAAGCTGCAGCTCGTCTTCTGACACAAGCTCAAAGACATTTATCGTCCCAACAACCACATATACGCTGGTCCCTCGCTGTAACACAGTTCACCTTTGGCGGCCTCGCTGTTTCGCTGATCTTTTTTGTGCAATTTTGCATGTTTTTGTTTTTTACAGCGCATTGTGTTCTGCGTCCTGATTGGCTGTAGACCATTGTCAGCCAATCTCGTGCCGTGTCTCCTGTACAGTACAGAATGTGTTCAAATTTACAGCAGTGTGACTCTGCAGTGCTGCACTGTATGTTTGTACGTTTTGTCCCAACAAACAACAATGATGACGAGACGTTTTGCACCTGTGGTAGCAGCCAAAGGCAGAGGAAGATGCTGACCATCATAGTTTCAACAAGGAGGCAAAAAGGTTGTAACTGTCCACAACAAGAACATCGTAAGGATGGAGTCAGCTTTGGCTTTGTGGCTCAGTGACCGCAGGAAAAAGAACATCGTGCTGGACACCAACATTATCTGCAGAAAAACTCAAAAGCTTTATGAAACTTTACCTGACAGCGAGGAGCCCAGGCCATGGACGAGTGCTCCTCACACAGAAGCTCATTTAATGCCAGCAAAGGCTGATTTGACACGTTTCAGAAACACTTTGCTTTCACTCTTTAATAATGAACTTATTTTTCTATGAAGGTTTGAACTTTGTTTAAACAAGAGAGAAAAGTGTGAAAATGTTCATGCCTGTCTGAGAAAAGTGTAGAAAGTGTGCAGTGAGGGTTTAACTGCCTTAAAACTTCTATAATACTTGTAAAACATAAAGCTGCTACTTCATTCTGAGACTTATTTTTAGAACGTAACTCGATAAACGAGCGACCGCAGTACTGTATTGTGTTTATTTTGAAAACTCTCAACAGGATCTTCAGATTTATTTTGAAAGCTTTATCTGGAAAACACAAACACATAAGCAGGAAACAAAGAGCGTGATATGAAACGATAGACGTTTTCATATGGTCATCATATATACATCGTTCTATCGAACAGCCCCAGCTCCTGCTGTCAGTCTCTGTAAATCTGCTCTGAAAACACATTTGTATTCACTGGCTTTTAATACAGCATGAGAGTTATTTGATATTTGATGTGTGATATTAATATTAGGAGTTATTTTAATAGTTATCTTGGATTCTTGTACAGCACTGTGGTCAACGCTGCTGCTGTAATTAATGTGCTATAAACACATAAACAATCTGCAGTTAAACATCCAAAACTAAAGATGTGATCGCTGCCTTTAGAAAATGTGCTGATGCACAAGATATCAGCTCCATTAAGGTGGAATGTGGCCGTGTTAGAAACATGTTGGAAGAAGTTTGAAGCTGAAACTGTGAAGCTGAGAGTGAAAGAGCTCCAGCGTCTGTCACAGGAAACTTTCTTATTTCCACACTGATGAAAGCATCAAGCTTTGATTTCCTGCTGCTTTTATTGAGTCACACTGTGAAACTGAGCCACAGCTGAACCAGCATCCCTGTACAGCAGACACTTACAGCGCTTGGCTGCTTCCATTGGACCCTCTGCACAGAGCTTCAGTTTCCTCTTCTGGTCCCAAAGTGCAGAACAACAAGGTTTCAAACAGCTTCGTTCCAGCAGCATCAGCCACAGACATGCAGAGAGAATCCTTTGGTTGTGTTGTGTGTTTGCATATCTGCTGTGTTGCTTTGTGAGGATGGATCATCTCCTGCAGCTCCAGATAAACAAGCTGGACCTGAACCTGGTAGCTTCACTTAGAAGACACTTGTGACGGGAACGTGTGAGAAGTTTTGTGCAGACAAGTGTGGATTTAGAGTGTGGGACGAGCTCTCCACAGTCTTTGTGGAGATCCACATTCTGCATACTGCCTGTGAGAAGCTGCAGACATTTGTCCTCCAAATCCACTGAGCAGCTGCTCGTGGTGGTATTAGCTTCATGTGTGCGTGTTAGCATGAAGCCTCGGTCACACTCTGCTGTGGACACGGTCACGGACAGCTGGACGCCTGATGGACGAGTCGTCCTTCCTGTTAAACTTCTTTGAGCATGAGAATAGCATAAGAAGCTCAGTGGACACTGTTCAGTGTTTTAACTCTCGCTTTCTGATGGGTTTAGATTTTATTATTGTCATTTGTATTAGGAAATATTTAACCATATATTCTTAGAGGTGTATAATCAATTGTGTAGTGATAGGATGTGTGATCTTTAGCAGGCTGCAGGGGCTTGGTGTGTATTCCACACTAGAATGCACACCCACATCCTGGGAGCACGAGAGAGGTCGTACCTTCTCTTATTGTTTTATGGCAGGATTAACGTAGCTACGTCTGTTCTAGTCTAAGTGCTTTTTGTTTAGATGAACTGCTGGACTTCCTCACCATGTTATCTAGGGTGAACCATCTAGGGTGAAGGGGGGTCTACCCTCTTCCTGACCAAGGATGTTATATGACCCTTTGATCAGCAGTACCACACACACACACACACACACACACACACACACACACACACACACACACACACACACACACACACACACACACACACACACACACACACACACACACACAGTATTCTTTGTTCACATGTATACCTATGTGAGATGCTATATGTTAATGACCCTATGCATATTCATGTAACCACAATAAAAGGAGTGCTATGGGGAGCCTGGCTGAGAGTCTGATGGTGGTCAAGTGGTGGAACGACGCTTGGCTCCAGCCAGGTCTCCCTCATGCATGAGTAAACCAGAGAACTTTGGTGCCTTGTGTCTTGCTTTTTGCTGCGTAGCAGATTGTCCTTAACGTTCCAGTGGATAGGTTCAAACTACAAACCTATCACTTTCACTTCAGCTTCACCAACAACAGCACAAGCAGAGCAGCCCACTGCCTGCATGGCTGGGACAGCGCCCCCTGGTGACTGTAAACCACTACAACATGTAGACGGCCGTCTGCAGGCTGGATGTAGCACCACCGCAGAGACGTGCTGCAGCTCTGTTTAGTTACCCAGCTGACAGCAGAGGCTGTAGTTTACTGTTACCAACATGGAAAACTGAAGCTTCACCAGCTGGAGCTACAGAGCTGGAGAACAAAGGAGACTGAGAGGCCAGAATGATGTGGGAGGAAACATCAGGAGCCTGTTTGAAAGGAGACACATGTGGATGCTGTGCCAGTCTGTGGTCTGTCAGAAGTCAGCTGAGTCACACTGCAAGAAGCTGCAGAATCTCAGAGGAGGAGATTTGGAAGTGTTTGTGGGACAAACTGGACTCAAAGAAAGAAGATGTTTGTGAAGTCTTTGGTGGAGGTGAGCAGTGTGAAGCAGAACACATGCAGATGAATCAGGAGGTCAGCATCAGTGTCTCCTTGTGGTGGACGGTAAAAGAATCAGAGCCAACGCTCCCGTCCACCCTCGGCATGAAGCAGTGCTGTTTCTGAAACAGGAGGACAAGTCCAGAGAAGACAGAGGAAGCAAAGATGAGGGTGGGACAGGACAGCAGGACTTCCTTCACACCTGCAGCTCCATCACACTGCTGTAGCTCCTCTTCATCACACATGTACCTGCAGCCTGTCTTCAAGTCCAGGAGTCACCTCCACACAGTGTAGAAGCCTCCTGTGCAGACCATGGAGTCCAGCCTCTGTCAGGGAAGTCGGCACTAAAGCCTGAAAGACTTCAATCTGTCTCTGCTCCACCCGAGAAAGACCAGCACCGTACTTGTTGTGCATTCAAGGAGGGAACATCAGCGCTGCATCGTGGGAACAACACCGCAGGAACAAAGACACAGCACGGCCGATGAAGGACGAGGACAAAGGAAAGGTGAGTGAGAAGACCCTGGTGGTGTGGACGGACCTGCAGGGGCTCCAAGACTGAGGAGCAGAGACGTCCATGTACCAGCTGAGGATGCTGCAGTGATCCAGGGAGCTCGGTCCAATCTGAGGCCGTGTGAACTACGTGGACCACAGTTTCTTCACAGACTTCAGCCACGTGAACATCTGGAGATCCAACAGTGTACGAGCTGTGAGCCATCAGCTGTTTCTCTCATCAGCTGCTGTAATGAGAGCTGCTGGAATCATCTCGAGCAGCAGGAAATCACTGATGTTGTTTCTAAACAAAGATATGGGACTGAGCTCCGCTGAGCTCCTTCTACTTTCATCCAGATAGAAACTGCTACAGTCTGCTGATTATTGCTTTGCCTCCATCACACGAGCTCTTTATCCTGTTCTTCACTCTCATTGGTTCTTTGTCTGCTTGTTTTTACAACAGTAGTCTTCTGATTGGTCAAAGGAGACAATCAGCTGTGACTAAATGTAGCTCCTACAGCAGTGATGGGAATAACTACTGAAGCTAATCCAGTATCAAAGCTCAGGAATCAGCAGCTCCCACCTCGTTTTCTTTCAACAACTATTTTTAGCTGCTGTGTTTTTGTGTTTCTGCAGACCTCAGACATCCTGCTGCTCTGGACAACTTTTTCATTCTTTTGTATCATTCTTTTGCTTTTCTTTTATTATTATGTTATATGTATTAATATGTGAAACACTTATTCTTTGTGTTTTTGCTTTGCTCCTGTCAAACTGCTTTAATAAAATCTGCTGCAGTCTAAACTGTGGATGTTCCCTTTTTAACCCTTTGTGAAACAATAAAGGTTTAAATCTGAGTATTCATCTATGTTAGTGTTTAATGGGTCTAATAGGTTGCTTTGGCCTTTCCCAGTAATATCTTCCCTTGCAGTCTGTGGTCCAGGCTTCTAAAACCATCCCAGGTTAACAAGAACTACAATCTAGAGGAGAGCTGCCATAACAGGTGTGACTGATGAGATCTGACCTGCAAGGTTACTCAGGTTTGTTTGTATCAGGACAAGCAGGGAAGCCGCCTGGACGTCAAAGTAGTTAGAGCTGGGCGAGTGTCCTCACCCACATCGGCTTCACAACTCTGCATCATCTACTGAGTAAGACTCAGAGCATCAGAGATTAGAAGGTCTACAAAGAGCTGAACCAGACTTCCTGTATAAAGGTTTTAGTTCCACAGATCGACAGTGTCAGCACAACTAAAACGTGGAGACTGACCTCAGAGTTTCAATTTGATGTTGTGGATTCTCCAGAAGAACACACAGCTGCTTCACTCCTGAATCCTGCAGCTTGTGGTCTCTCAGGTCCACCTCTCTGGGATACGAAGGGTTGAGCTTCAGCACTGCTTCCAGATAATCACAGCTGATCTCTGACAAATCACAGCTCTCCAATCTGTATAGAGAATGAAAGATGTAAGTTTATTAGACAAAGTGCTTGAAATCATTCAGTGTTTCATCATCTGTTCAGAGCTGAAGAAGGTTCAGAATGTAGAAGTTTAGAAAATGGAAACTCCAAACAGCTGAAGCCAACAGGAAGCAGCTTCAAACAAACACAACAAGAGAAAAAACTCTGAATGTTTCACATTAAAGTCGTACATTTCTAACAAGAGTGTTTTAAAGACAGCGTCACTGATGATCATCTTCTGCCCAGTAAAACTTTGGTTTTCCACATGTGAGTGTTAATGATGCACAAAGACTGTGAGTGCAAAGAGGGAGCGAGGAGGATGACAGAGAGATGGTACAGGAGCATCAAGAACCCGGCGAGGAAATGAGCAGAAGGACTTTGGAGCCTGTTGGATTGAAGCTTTCACAGAGACGTGTTTGACTGGACACCACCAGGACAGACTTTTAATCCCAGGATTTGGATGAGCTTTCTGTCTTTATGGTCACAAATGATGCTGTAACTCTGTGAATGTCCTGGAACTGTCAGCAGTGTGGTTTCGTCCTTTTGACCTGAGTTTCCACAGCTCTTATAACAGCAGTGTACATTCAGACTGAGACACGCTTCAGTCTGTATGGACCTGTTTCTGTAGCTGCCACCATCATTCTACGGTCGTGTCCAAATTCATGGGCTGCATCCTCCCGAGGACCCGGCCTTTGCGGTCTACGTGGGCTGGGTCCTCAGAAGGTCGGGTAGGCTGGAAATAAACGGCTGGGGAAATTGGACGGTCTAGCCTTCTGATTAGCGTCACCGCTGTCTCGGTGGAGTTTAATAAACTCAGCCGTCTGCTCCTTGCTATCTAAAATATAACAGGACACTGGCGTAAATTCTCGACCGTCTCATACTTCTGTTTAATCAGTTTTCTGTTTGACGTTTAGTCAGCTCTGTAAAGACCAAGGAGGAACCCACCTGGGGGATTAATAAAGTTTTATTTTATCTAATCTAATCTAATAACTTTAATCTCAGCCAAACCGATTTACTCACGAACAAACAAAACACTGAAAAAAGCCCAACAATAACATTTTGAGGTTGTCTAAGTGACTTATATATCACGTTTAACCTGAGTAGCGAAAGTCCGCGGTGATCTGAAAATGATGTGCCGGGAGTTGTGCCGTTCTCGGCGGCTTCAGTGACCCTCGAGCTCCCGGCGAGCTATCGAGCTGGTGGGTAGCAGACGTCTCCGAAAACGTCGAAGCACTTTTGCAAATATGCGGTATCTTGATAAACCGAGCAGATATTTGATGTTTACACAGCTACTTTCTCGCCTGAAAATATGTTAAAAGTTTATTTTGTGACCGAAAAAGATTAGTATGAGTAATTTTAAAACTTAGTAGCGGCCGCCATTGTTGGAAACTGGAGTTTGGCTGGGCCGCGCTATGAATTCTGGGATATGGTAGGCCACGAAGGACACACCCGACCCATCCTTCAAATTCGGGGAAAAGGAGGACGCATTTGTTGGCTGCATTCGGAGGAGTCTACGAATTTGGACAGCCTTCGACGTGTCGCTGTGACGTAATCGGTCTACAAATGCGGCCTCAGGAGGATGCAGCCCATGAATTTGGACACGACCTACATGTTTGTACATCAGCTTATCAAATACTGTCTGCTGTCTTCATTTATTACTCTTCACCTGCTTCACTGTCACTGTGTGGGCGGAGCTGTCTGAGCCCTGCCCACACAGACACAGCTCCTCTCTGGAGCAAAACTTCTGCTTCATCTCCGCCTCTTTTCTTCATCCTCCACCACCTCTCTCTTCTCTTCTTCGGTGTTCTGCAGCCACAGAGCCTCACAGCCATTAGCACGCCCATACCTGAGCAGCTAGCATTACCCAGCATGCCGTGCAGCAGTGTCAGTTTGTAAATGTGCAAGAATTCCTGCTCCAAACTGTTTCACAGAGTGCTGTGTGCCGTGACCTTTGACCTGCTAAAGACAGTCAGCTGTGGATTATTCATTGTTGTGTCTGATACTTAGAACTGTGAGGAAGAAGCTACACAGTTAATCAGGGTCCCCTCTCTCTGAATCAGGAAAGGTGGGCAGGCCGCGTGTGGGCCGCGGGCCATACGTTGAGTATCACTGTTTGAAATGTGAACATTGTTCTGCTGCAGTCAATGGACTAAACCAGAGAAGAAGAAAACAGACTTTACCATGAAGATCCTCAGTGTGGATCAGTATAATATCAGCCTGATGTCTGCAGTTTAGTGTCAGCACAACTTTCACATCATATTCATCTCAGCACAACTAAAACATGCTGACTGACCTCAGAGTTTCAAATCGACATCGTGGATTCTCCCGAAAACCACACAGATGCTTCACTCCTGAACCCTTCAGGTGGCTGTAGGTTCCACTCAGGTCCACCTCTGTGGGATACGAGGGGTTGGACTTCAGTGCTGCTGCCAGATAATCAAGGCCAATATCTGACAAACCACAGCTCTTCAATCTGTATAAAGAATGAAAGATGTAAGTTTATTAGACAAAGTGCTTGAAATCATTCAGTGTTTCATCATCTGTTCAGAGCTGAAGAAGGTTCAGAATGTAGAAGTTTAGAAAATGGAAACTCCAAACAGCTGAAGCCAACAGGAAGCAGCTTCAAAGAAACACAACAAGAGAAAAAACTCTGAATGTTTCACATTAAAGTCGTACATTTCTCATAAAAACAGGACAAAGACTTGAAAAAGTCGTGTTTTTCCTTCCAGGAACCACATGGCTTCACTTTTAAAGGTGAAGTGTGACAGAAATGGACATATTTGAAGTCCAACACCTTTTTCCAGTCACATTATTAAAGCAGACAAACTACAAGCTCATTTTCATTCCAACAAGTCATCTTCTGACCTGGACTAACAACACTGGTCTCTATGTGCAGCTGGCTGTGAGACCAGTGCTCAGGGAGCGTCTACAAAGTGCAACACTGAAAGAACATCACACACTCATTTGCTTCCAGCACTTTCACACAAACATCTACTGTCATTATTGTCACCAAACTCTGTGGATCCTTTATTGCAAATTCAAATGGGATCAAATGGTCAGACAAAAGAGGGTTATGAGGAAATATGATGAAATGTTGTGTATTAGCAGCAACTTATTGAATCATTTTCCTCAGAAACCAAACAAAATGATTGACAAACATGTTTTTACAAACTCAGTGTTGGACTTGGATCAGCAGGATAAGCTGATGTTTAAAGGCATTCGAGTCTCGCTGTATGAGAGTCCAGTTCTTACTCAATATTTATGGATGAATGAAACAGAGACTGCAGCAAACAGAGACTGCAGCGTGTTGTGCGCTCTGCTGAGAAGGTGATTGGCTGCAGACTCCCATCTCTGCAGGACCTGTACACCTCCAGGACATTGCGGCGTGCAGCTCGGATCTCAGCTGACCCTTCTCACCCTGGACACAGTCTGTTTGACCTGCTCCCCTCAGGCAGGAGGCTCCGGTCCATTCGCACCAGAACCTCTCGCCATAAGAACAGTTTCTTCCCCTCTGCTGTCGGACACATGAACAATAACCATATGACTGTTCCCATCACTAACACATGACCCTACGCTGTGTTCACTGCATCATTCCATGTTTGGCACTGATCACCACCTGCACTCATGTATATATCTTTCAACGTAGCACTCTTAATTCTTATTCTCATGTATATATCTCATGTATATCTCATGCACATATCTTCCCACGTAGCACTTTTAATTCTTATCCCTACTTTTATTTTTTTCCATGTCTATTTAAGTGCTATTTATGACACTATGTTTGCACTGAAGCACCGCAGCAATTTCCTAATGTTGTAAACCTGCTCAACATTTGGCAATAAACCCCTTTCTGATTCTGATTCTGATTCTGATGATGTTCTTTCAGTGTTGCACTTTGTAGACGCTCCCTGAGCCTCACAGCCAGCTGCACATGGACCAGCTGACATTACCCAGCATTAGAGGCGGCTGTAAAAAATTCATGTTCCCATTTAAATGGTTTTAATTTGAATAAAACGATGTTGATTCATTCAATCCTGAATCGATGTTTAATATAAATGTATTTTGCCAGAATCTCAGGTTAAAGCTCACAAACTATTTCAACAAGCAGCAAACAGCTAAAACAGTAAATGAGAGCAGCTAAACACACAAAGATGGAAACACAGAGCGTGGATCGTTCACTCGACGGCACGTACACGGACACGCCGTCGGGGCTGAAAGTGGACAGCTCACAGATCCTGAAGCTGCAGGTTTCATCTGTCTCCAACCAAAACTGAGTGAAGCAGCAGCAAAAGAAGATCCAAACTCTGCTTCACGTTTGATCAATATGCTCATGAATTCTCTCTGACTTTGGCTGTTCCTGCCTGCACAGCTCTCTCTCTCTCAGTGTACTCCAAGAACAGCTTCAAACATCTGTTTCTGCATCATTCACTGTTTATTAGCCACCAGTCTGCTGTTGTGTTCAGTGCTGTCGGCCTCTGACAGTAAAGCCTCATTTCTGCTGTTCCATGGAAACTTTTTAAAATGATGACAGATTACAAACTCTCAGCTGTGTCTGTAATCAAACCTCTGTAACTTTGCTTCACTTCAGCAGCATCAGCTCATGTTCACATGTTGATTCATGGTTTGCTTCAGTTTTTGATCGACTGCAGAATATTTTGAAGGTTATCTGCTATAAAAAGCCAGAAGAGGAAAATCTGCTTCATGTGTTTCTGTTTGATCCTCAGTGACTTTGACACAAAGGCCTCTGCTGTGATGATCACACCTCTGATCAAGTCTCACAGTGTCACAACTGATAAATGATCAGAGTTAGAATATTTCTGACTGTCTGCTGTGTGCCGTGACCTTTGACCTGCTAAAGACAGTCAGCTGTGGATTATTCATTGTTGTGTCTGATACTTAGAACTGTGAGGAAGAAGCTACACAGTTAATCAGGGTCCCCTCTCTCTGAATCAGGAAAGGTGGGCAGGCCGCGTGTGGGCCGCGGGCCATACGTTGAGTATCACTGTTTGAAATGTGAACATTGTTCTGCTGCAGTCAATGGACTAAACCAGAGAAGAAGAAAACAGACTTTACCATGAAGATCCTCAGTGTGGATCAGTATAATATCAGCCTGATGTCTGCAGTTTAGTGTCAGCACAACTTTCACATCATATTCATCTCAGCACAACTAAAACATGCTGACTGACCTCAGAGTTTCAAGTTTACATCCTGGACTCTCCAGGAAACCACACAGATGCTTCACTCCTGGATCCTGCAGCTTGTTGTTGATGCTCAGGTCCAGCTCTCTCAGATGGGAGGGGTTGGACTTCAGTGCTGCTGCCAGATAATCACAGCTGATCTCTGACAAACCACAGCTCTTCAATCTGTATAAAGAATGAAAGATGTAAGTTTATTAGACAAAGTGCTTGAAATCATTCAGTGTTTCATCATCTGTTCAGAGCTGAAGAAGGTTCAGAATGTAGAAGTTTAGAAAATGGAAACTCCAAACAGCTGAAGCCAACAGGAAGCAGCTTCAAACAAACACAACAAGAGAAAAAACTCTGAATGTTTCACATTAAAGTCGTACATTTCTCATAAAAACAGGACAAAGACTTGAAAAAGTCGTGTTTTTCCTTCCAGGAACCACATGGCTTCACTTTTAAAGGTGAAGTGTGAAAGAAATGGACATATTTGAAGTCCAACACCTTTTTCCAGTCACATTATTAAAGCAGACAAACTACAAGCTCATTTTCATTCCAACAAGTCATCTTCTGACCTGGACTAACAACACTGGTCTCTATGTGCAGCTGGCTGTGAGACCAGTGCTCAGGGAGCGTCTACAAAGTGCAACACTGAAAGAACATCACACACTCATTTGCTTCCAGCACTTTCACACAAACATCTACTGTCATTATTGTCACCAAACTCTGTGGATCCTTTATTGCAAATTCAAATGGGATCAAATGGTCAGACAAAAGAGGGTTATGAGGAAATATGATGAAATGTTGTGTATTAGCAGCAAGTTATTGAATCTTTTTCCTCAAAAACCAAACAAAATGATTGACAAACATGTTTTTACAAACTCAGTGTTGGACTTGGATCAGCAGGATAAGCTGATGTTTAAAGGCATTTGAGTCTCGCTGTATGAGAGTCCAGTTATTACTCAATATTTATGGATGATGTTCTTTCAGTGTTGCACTTTGTTTGGCACAAAATGAAATTATTTGGCCTCTCAGATGCTTTTAGAGATTCCCAAATGACTGATGATGACATCTCTGGGGTCTGATTGATAGAAAAAAAATCTCTTTGAGACCTTTTGTAACTGACAAACTCTTCATCTGCTAACAACACTGAGTTGAATCTCCATGGCTGATAGTTGGAGCAGGCATCAGGAATACACATTGAAAAAACAAGAGGAGAAATCACCAGAGTCTTATAATCACATTCTGTAACTAAAGGGAGACGTTTTTCTATACAAATATATGTTTTATGGACATTAGAAAAAAAAAGAGTATTGACGTGAAGCAGGATTATGAAATCTCCATACATCAGCCAGCCCATAATTATCAAGAAAGCTCTGAATGACGCATGCTGAGTTTGGACTAAGTGTACTTTTGTGTGAACTGTGGTCCATAGCAGATAATGAGCAGTTTAGGTCTCCCTCAAAGATGATATTGTGTGATGACATATTGGGGAGCCGCGCAAAGACATTAGTGAAAAATCTGTGATCGTCCCAATTAGAGGCGTAGATATTTGCTAAGATCAAAGGAAAACCATAAACTATATTTTCTGCACTTAAAATCCTGTAATTTTCTCATAAATCGACAGTGCGGCTTATGGATGAATTCTGGTTGTGCTTACTGACCTCGAACCGATTTTATGTGCTACACGGCGCTCAGAAACCTTTCAAAAGATGTTTTGGTACGACTTTGCTCAGCTACGAGGCCGCACCGCTTGATGGATTGTTGGAGCATTACAGCTACGAGGAGCCTCGCGGAGTGATACGTACTCTGCTTCAACGTAATATTACTGTATTGAGTGTGTATAAGGACCATAAATGGCACCTGTAAGAGACACGGTTACAAAGAGGGTTTCAAACTCCAGGCTGTCAGTCACGCAGTAGAACCTGGGAACAGAGCAGCTGCTTGTTATTATGCTCAGCGTCTGTTTACATTTTGACTGCACGATTGTGAGCTTTTTGTTATGCACAAACACAACATTGTTTTCTTTTATTTATGGAGGATTATTATTTAATAAATGCTGATCATTTATTCCTGAGTAACTGTTTCATGTACATCTACGCTGTATGTTAATAAATGTGCCTGTGTGAGATTTGGGACACAGCTTTGACTAAGAACTCTCTTTTTGTTCGAACTTTCTGGCTTTAAAAATATCGAGATATATATCGTATATCGCCATCCAGCTAAAGAATATCGAGATATGAACTTTGGGTCATATCGCCCAGTCGTAATATTGCAATAGGTTGTCCGTTAAACTCAAGCGGGGCTTGGGCCCTGGCACGGCGTAGCCACACAATCCTGGTAGTAGTGACGCTCGGCTATGACGGCGTGCGGGTCACCAGCTGGCTTTCTCAGGATAGGGCTCCTGTGTGAGCGGTCGACAATAACGTCTTTATCCATACCCAGCACTTCACGTAGTAGCACGGATACGGCCGTGGAGGAGCTCGAGTCCAGGCCCTCTGGGATCCCTATGATGTGGATGTTAGCTCTCCGCTTCCTGCCTTCATCACATTTATCCTTCAGGTCAGACAGCTCCTCCTTCATACTCTCTACTGTAGACTGCAGGGTGGTCACCTCATCGCTCCACATTGACAGCCCATCCTCAGCTTCTTTCACTCTAACCTTTACTCCATCAACTTTGCCGCACGTCGCCGCCATGCTGTTAGCGATCTCATTTCTCAGTCCTTGCACGTCAGCCCTTATATTGTCAAAATCTTCTTTCAATGCATTTCTGAGTTCTTCTTTTAACAGCGTACTAATGTCCTCTTTAATGGATTGAAGAAGCTCCAGTTTTAGAGCAGTAGGATCCACATCACGCGCGTCTGTTGAGTCTGCTCTTCAGCGGCCGTAGAGCTGGACGCTGCCCTTTGGCCATCATCGATACTCTCGCCCGAGATCGCACCGGGGCTAAAATATTCACCTGCTCAGCTGTTTTTGATCAGTTTGAGCCTGTGTGGTTTGATCAGGTGGAGGAACGATGTGATGCTATAAAGACATCATCTTGTCCAAATGATGTTGTTCCAACACGTGTTTAAAAAGATTTTAAAGGTTGTCGGTTCCGACATCTTAGCGATTTTTAACAGCAGTCTTAGTTCAGGTGTTGTACAGCCTGTTTTAAACATGCTGTTGTACAGCCTGTACTAAAAACCTGATCTGGATCCTCTGTCCGCTCAAATTTCAGGCCTATTTCAAAGCTTCCCTTCCTGCCGAAGATTTTGTAAAAGATTATATTTGTTCAGCTGCAATCTGTTGTAAAGGTTTCAGTCTGGTTTTAAAGCTCTTCACAGCACTGAAACTGCACTTTGGAAAGTTCTTAATGATCTTTTATCAGCCACTGATCAGGAGACTCAGCTGTGCTTTTGGATCTGACTGCTGCCTTGACCACAGCATCTTGACCTCACCATTGGAGCATGGCGGCATCAAGGGCGCTCTATTAGACTGGTTCAGCTCTTTTATTAAATCGCATTATTACATTTGGGGCTTATATTTGACGGCAATTTGAAAAACAGCTGAGCTCAGTTGTACAGCGGTCTTTCTTCAAACTGAGGCTTTTATCTAAGGTGAGATCATTTATATCTTTTAAAAACCTTGAACGGGCGATCCACGTTTTCATGACGTCCCAGCTGGATTATTGTAACTCCTTATATGTTGGAGTTAGTGGGACCTGCCTGGCAAGACTGCAGCTGGTCCAGAAAGCTGCAGCTCGTCTTCTGACACAAGCTCAAAGACATTTATCGTCCCAACAACCACATATACACTGGTCCCTCGCTGTAACACAGTTCACCTTTGGCGGCCTCGCTGTTTCGCTGATCTTTTTTGTGCAATTTTGCATGTTTTTGTTTTTTACAGCGCATTGTGTTCTGCGTCCTGATTGGCTGTAGACCATTGTCAGCCAATCTCGTGCCGTGTCTCCTGTACAGTACAGAATGTGTTCAAATTTACAGCAGTGTGACTCTGCAGTGCTGCACTGTATGTTTGTACGTTTTGTCCCAACAAACAACAATGATGACGAGACGTTTTGCACCTGTGGTAGCAGCCAAAGGCAGAGGAAGATGCTGACCATCATAGTTTCAACAAGGAGGCAAAAAGGTTGTAACTGTCCACAACAAGAACATCGTAAGGATGGAGTCAGCTTTGGCTTTGTGGCTCAGTGACCGCAGGAAAAAGAACATCGTGCTGGACACCAACATTATCTGCAGAAAAACTCAAAAGCTTTATGAAACTTTACCTGACAGCGAGGAGCCCAGGCCATGGACGAGTGCTCCTCACACAGAAGCTCATTTAATGCCAGCAAAGGCTGATTTGACACGTTTCAGAAACACTTTGCTTTCACTCTTTAATAATGAACTTATTTTTCTATGAAGGTTTGAACTTTGTTTAAACAAGAGAGAAAAGTGTGAAAATGTTCATGCCTGTCTGAGAAAAGTGTAGAAAGTGTGCAGTGAGGGTTTAACTGCCTTAAAACTTCTATAATACTTGTAAAACATAAAGCTGCTACTTCATTCTGAGACTTATTTTTAGAACGTAACTCGATAAACGAGCGACCGCAGTACTGTATTGTGTTTATTTTGAAAACTCTCAACAGGATCTTCAGATTTATTTTGAAAGCTTTATCTGGAAAACACAAACACATAAGCAGGAAACAAAGAGCGTGATATGAAACGATAGACGTTTTCATATGGTCATCATATATACATCGTTCTATCGAACAGCCCCAGCTCCTGCTGTCAGTCTCTGTAAATCTGCTCTGAAAACACATTTGTATTCACTGGCTTTTAATACAGCATGAGAGTTATTTGATATTTGATGTGTGATATTAATATTAGGAGTTATTTTAATCGTTATTTTGGATTCTTGTACAGCACTGTGGTCAACGCTGCTGCTGTAATTAATGTGCTATAAACACATAAACAATCTGCAGTTAAACATCCAAAACTAAAGATGTGATCGCTGCCTTTAGAAAATGTGCTGATGCACAAGATATCAGCTCCATTAAGGTGGAATGTGGCCGTGTTAGAAACATGTTGGAAGAAGTTTGAAGCTGAAACTGTGAAGCTGAGAGTGAAAGAGCTCCAGCGTCTGTCACAGGAAACTTTCTTATTTCCACACTGATGAAAGCATCAAGCTTTGATTTCCTGCTGCTTTTATTGAGTCACACTGTGAAACTGAGCCACAGCTGAACCAGCATCCCTGTACAGCAGACACTTACAGCGCTTGGCTGCTTCCATTGGACCCTCTGCACAGAGCTTCAGTTTCCTCTTCTGGTCCCAAAGTGCAGAACAACAAGGTTTCAAACAGCTTCGTTCCAGCAGCATCAGCCACAGACATGCAGAGAGAATCCTTTGGTTGTGTTGTGTGTTTGCATATCTGCTGTGTTGCTTTGTGAGGATGGATCATCTCCTGCAGCTCCAGATAAACAAGCTGGACCTGAACCTGGTAGCTTCACTTAGAAGACACTTGTGACGGGAACGTGTGAGAAGTTTTGTGCAGACAAGTGTGGATTTAGAGTGTGGGACGAGCTCTCCACAGTCTTTGTGGAGATCTACATTCTGCATACTGCCTGTGAGAAGCTGCAGACATTTGTCCTCCAAATCCACTGAGCAGCTGCTCGTGGTGGTATTAGCTTCATGTGTGCGTGTTAGCATGAAGCCTCGGTCACACTCTGCTGTGGACACGGTCACGGACAGCTGGACGCCTGATGGACGAGTCGTCCTTCCTGTTAAACTTCTTTGAGCATGAGAAGAGCATGAGAAGCTCAGTGGACACTGTTCAGGGTTTTAACTCTCGCTTTCACTTCAGCTTCACCAACAACAGCACAAGCAGAGCAGCCCACTGCCTGCATGGCTGGGACAGCGCCCCCTGGTGACTGTAAACCACTACAACATGTAGACGGCCGTCTGCAGGCTGGATGTAGCACCACCGCAGAGACGTGCTGCAGCTCTGTTTAGTTACCCAGCTGACAGCAGAGGCTGTAGTTTACTGTTACCAACATGGAAAACTGAAGCTTCACCAGCTGGAGCTACAGAGCTGGAGAACAAAGGAGACTGAGAGGCCAGAATGATGTGGGAGGAAACATCAAGAGCCTGTTTGAAAGGAGACACATGTGGATGCTGTGCCAGTCTGTGGTCTGTCAGAAGTCAGCTGAGTCACACTGCAAGAAGCTGCAGAATCTCAGAGGAGGAGATTTGGAAGTGTTTGTGGGACAAACTGGACTCAAAGAAAGAAGATGTTTGTGAAGTCTTTGGTGGAGGTGAGCAGTGTGAAGCAGAACACATGCAGATGAATCAGGAGGTCAGCATCAGTGTCTCCTTGTGGTGGACGGTAAAAGAATCAGAGCCAACGCTCCCGTCCACCCTCGGCATGAAGCAGTGCTGTTTCTGAAACAGGAGGACAAGTCCAGAGAAGACAGAGGAAGCAAAGATGAGGGTGGGACAGGACAGCAGGACTTCCTTCACACCTGCAGCTCCATCACACTGCTGTAGCTCCTCTTCATCACACATGTACCTGCAGCCTGTCTTCGAGTCCAGGAGTCACCTCCACACAGTGTAGAAGCCTCCTGTGCAGACCATGGAGTCCAGCCTCTGTCAGGGAAGTCGGCACTAAAGCCTGAAAGACTTCAATCTGTCTCTGCTCCACCCGAGAAAGACCAGCACCGTACTTGTTGTGCATTCAAGGAGGGAACATCAGCGCTGCATCGTGGGAACAACACCGCAGGAACAAAGACACAGCACGGCCGATGAAGGACGAGGACAAAGGAAAGGTGAGTGAGAAGACCTGGTGGTGTGGACGGACCTGCAGGGGCTCCAAGACTGAGGAGCAGAGACGTCCATGTACCAGCTGAGGATGCTGCAGTGATCCAGGGAGCTCAGTCCAATCTGAGGCCGTGTGAACTACGTGGACCACAGTTTCTTCACAGACTTCAGCCACGTGAACATCTGGAGATCCAACAGTGTACGAGCTGTGAGCCATCAGCTGTTTCTCTCATCAGCTGCTGTAATGAGAGCTGCTGGAATCATCTCGAGCAGCAGGAAATCACTGATGTTGTTTCTAACCAAAGATATGGGACTGAGCTCCGCTGAGCTCCTTCTACTTTCATCCAGATAGAAACTGCTACAGTCTGCTGATTATTGCTTTGCCTCCATCACACGAGCTCTTTATCCTGTTCTTCACTCTCATTGGTTCTTTGTCTGCTTGTTTTTACAACAGTAGTCTTCTGATTGGTCAAAGGAGACAATCAGCTGTGACTAAATGTAGCTCCTACAGCAGTGATGGGAATAACTACTGAAGCTAATCCAGTATCAAAGCTCAGGAATCAGCAGCTCCCACCTCGTTTTCTTTCAACAACTATTTTTAGCTGCTGTGTTTTTGTGTTTCTGCAGACCTCAGACATCCTGCTGCTCTGGACAACTTTTTCATTCTTTTGTATCATTATTTTGCTTTTCTTTTATTATTATGTTATATGTATTAATATGTGAAACACTTATTCTTTGTGTTTTTGCTTTGCTCCTGTTAAACTGCTTTAATAAAATCTGCTGCAGTCTAAACTGTGGACGTTCCCTTTTTAACCCTTTGTGAAACAATAAAGGTTTAAATCTGAGTATTCATCTATGTTAGTGTTTAATGGGTCTAATAGGTTGCTTTGGCCTTTCCCAGTAATATCTTCCTTTGCAGTCTGTGGTCCAGGCTTCTAAAACCATCCCAGGTTAACAAGAACTACAATCTAGAGGAGAGCTGCCATAACAGGTGTGACTGATGAGATCTGACCTGCAAGGTTACTCAGGTTTGTTTGTATCAGGACAAGCAGGGAAGCCGCCTGGACGTCAAAGTAGTTAGAGCTGGGCGAGTGTCCTCACCCACATCGGCTTCACAACTCTGCATCACCTACTGAGTAAGACTCAGAGCATCAGAGATTAGAAGGTCTACAAAGAGCTGAACCAGACTTCCTGTATAAAGGTTTTAGTTCCACAGATCGACAGTGTCAGCACAACTAAAACGTGGAGACTGACCTCAGAGTTTCAATTTGATGTTGTGGATTCTCCAGAAGAACACACAGCTGCTTCACTCCTGAATCCTGCAGCTTGTGGTAGAGCTCAGGTCCACCACTCTGGGATACGAAGGGTTGAGCTTCAGCACTGCTTCCAGATAATCACAGCTGATCTCTGACAAATCACAGCGCTCCAATCTGTATAGAGAATGAAAGATGTAAATTTATTAGACAAAGTGCTTGAAATCATTCAGTGTTTCATCATCTGTTCAGAGCTGAAGAAGGTTCAGAATGTAGAAGTTTAGAAAATGGAAACTCCAAACAGCTGAAGCCAACAGGAAGCAGCTTCAAACAAACACAACAAGAGAAAAAACTCTGAATGTTTCACATTAAAGTCGAACATTTCTAACAAGAGTGTTTTAAAGACAGCGTCACTGATGATCATCTTCTGCCCAGTAAAACTTTGGTTTTCCACATGTGAGTGTTAATGATGCACAAAGACTGTGAGTGCAAAGAGGGAGCGAGGAGGATGACAGAGAGATGGTACAGGAGCATCAAGAACCCGGCGAGGAAATGAGCAGAAGGACTTTGGAGCCTGTTGGATTGAAGCTTTCACAGAGACGTGTTTGACTGGACACCACCAGGACAGACTTTTAATCCCAGGATTTGGATGAGCTTTCTGTCTTTATGGTCACAAATGATGCTGTAACTCTGTGACTGTCCTGGAACTGTCAGCAGTGTGGTTACGTCCTTTTGACCTGAGTTTCCACAGCTCTTATAACAGCAGTGTACATTCAGACTGAGACACGCTTCAGTCTGTATGGACCTGTTTCTGTAGCTGCCACCATCATTCTACATGTTTGTACATCAGCTTATCAAATACTGTCTGCTGTCTTCATTTATTACTCTTCACCTGCTTCACTGTCACTGTGTGGGCGGAGCTGCCTGAGCCCCACCCACACAGACACAGCTCCTCTCTAGAGCTAAACTTCTGCTTCATCTCCGCCTCTTTTCTTCATCCTCCACTTCTCTTTTCTCTTCTTCAGTGTTCTGCAGCCACAGAGTCTCACAGCCGTTAGCACGCCCATACCTGAGCAGCTAGCATTACCCAGCATGCCGTGCAGCAGTGTCAGTTTGTAAATGTGCAAGAATTCCTGCTCCAAACTGTTTCACAGAGTGCTGTGTGCCGTGACCTTTGACCTGCTAAAGACAGTCAGCTGTGGATTATTCATTGTTGTGTCTGATACTTAGAACTGTGAGGAAGAAGCTACACAGTTAATCAGGGTCCCCTCTCTCTGATTCAGGAAAGGTGGGCAGGCCGCGTGTGGGCCACGGGCCATACGTTGAGCATCACTGTTTGAAATGTGAACATTGTTCTGCTGCAGTCAATGGACTAAACCAGAGAAGAAGAAAACAGACTTTACCATGAAGATCCTCAGTGTGGATCAGTATAATATCAGCCTGATGTCTGCAGTTTAGTGTCAGCACAACTTTCACATCATATTCATCTCAGCACAACTAAAACATGCTGACTGACCTCAGAGTTTCAAGTTTACATCCTGGACTCTCCAGGAAACCACACAGATGCTTCACTCCTGGATCCTGCAGCTTGTTGTTGTCGCTCAGGTCCAGCTGTCTCAGATGGGAGGGGTTGGACTTCAGTGCTGCTGCCAGATAATCACAGCTGATCTCTGACAAACCACAGCTCTTCAATCTGTGTAAAGAATGAAAGATGTAAGTTTATTAGACAAAGTGCTTGAAATCATTCAGTGTTTCATCATCTGTTCAGAGCTGAAGAAGGTTCAGAATGTAGAAGTTTAGAAAATGGAAACTCCAAACAGCTGAAGCCAACAGGAAGCAGCTTCAAACAAACACAACAAGAGAAAAAACTCTGAATGTTTCACATTAAAGTCGAACATTTCTAACAAGAGTATTTTAAAGACAGCGTCACTGATGATCATCTTCTGCCCAGTAAAACTTTGGTTTTCCTCATGTGAGTGTTAATGATGCACAAAGACTGTGAGTGGAAAGAGGGAGCGAGGAGGATGACACAGAGATGGTACAGGAGCATCAAGAACATTAAAGTCTGGCGATTAAATGCCTCACTCCTAAATGATTGGCAGTTTTTTGAGTTCATACATACCGAACTAAAGACTTACTTGCAGTTGAACACAACTCCAGAGATATCGCCTTTAACTCTCTGGGTTTGCGCCAAGGCATACATTAGAGGTCGCATAATATCATTTACAAGTGCCGGGAAAAAAAGAAAAGAGGCTAGGCGGTGTGAATTGAAGGCCAAAATAAAACACCTAGAGCAACAACACAAAAAAGCACGGACAGCCAATTTGCTTTCCGATCTTAAAATGTTACGTAGTGAGCTTAATAGTTTAATGAACGAGAAAATTGAGGGCAATTTCAGATTCACTAAACAAAAGTACTATGAACAGGGTAGTAGGGCTAGTAGATTGCTGGCAATAAGACTCAGGAAACAGCAAACTTGTAATATGGTCCAAAAGTTGAAGTCAGATCAAACCCTAATTACTAAACCAAATCAAATTACAAGTTGCTTTGCCAAATTTTTCGAGTTATTATATATAAATTCAGATACATGTAAAGATAACAATACACTATCTGATTTGTTAGAAAAGATCAATTTAAAAACACTGCCAGAGTCTGTAGCAAAGGAGTTAGATGAACAAGAAATTTTACAGGTGATTTCAAACCTTAACACTTAAAAAACTTAAGGACAAAGTCGCACCCTTATTACTGAAAGCTTACCACTGCGCTCTGGAGACTGGGACTATGAATTGAATTGAATTGAATGAATGCTTTATTGGACATATGCAGGTTGCCCCGCAGAGGAATAGGACCCCTCCCCCCTGCAGGGGGGATTGGCTGTTCCAAACCTGAAATATTATTTCTGGGCAGCTCAGATGAGACCCCTGACTGTATGGGTGCGGGATTTGTCTGAAACTCAGGGGCTAAACATTGAGAAGACAATGTGCAAAAGATCATTGGAATCCCTGCTTTGTTCTAACATTTCAATTAAAAATGTGTATATGGGGGAACGGACGAGGGTCACACTAAAGATTTGGCGTAGAATCAAACAATCATTTGGTCTTCCAAAATAAATTTCAATGTTATCAAGGCTCTCCTCCCTGCAGGGTTTTTCTCCTATTGTGGAAGACTCTGGCTTCAGAGCATGGTCACATAGCGGGCTTCATAAACTTTGTCATGTTGTGAGGAATGGGCACCTGAGCTCATTTGAACAGTTGAGGTCAGTTTCGGCTTCCTTCTTCTGACTTTTTTAGATTTCTGCAGCTAAGAAGCTTTTTGACAAAACATAAAGAATGGAGGCAAGTTTTGGAGCCCTCACCCATTGAGGAAATATTTCTAAAAACATTTCAAAGTAATTCCTCCCCAAAATTAATCAGTCATTTTTATAACGCATTTATGAGTTTCAATACAAATGCAACTTTGGATATTAAGGCAAGGTGGGAAGCTGAGACTGGCACTCAAATCTCAGAGGACACCTGGGAAGAGGTGTTCGGTGAAGCCCATCTGGTGACTAATTCTGGGCTGTGGAGAGAATTTAAATGGAAGGTGGTCATGAGATATTTTAGAACCCCAGAGATAATTGCCAAAATGAAGCCTACAAATCCTGACACCTGCTGGCGAAATTGTGGTACTTCTTTAGGAACCCACTCACATATATTCTGGTCATGCCCAAAAATCTGCCCACTTTGGAATGACATATTTAAAGTTCTCAGTACAGTTTTCCAACAACCATTAACAAAAGACCAACAGTTAGTCATTTTAGGAGTCTTACCAAAGGGTTTTGCGGGAAACAATAAAACGTATCTCTTAAGAATCTTGCTTACAGCAGCACTAAAGTGTATCACTATTAAATGGCTGAATCTTGACCCACCTTCATATAATATGTGGATTGATAAAGCAAGAGAAATTTACCAGATGGAGGAAATAACATCTGCTCTGCGGATTCAGAGAGAATTGTTTACTGAGCGTTGGCGACCCATACATGCTTTACTGTTTCAATAATTTAGCATAGGTCTGTTTCGTTTTGTCCATTTACGGCTAAGTTTGTCACATGTTATTTAATATTACATAAAGATTTTGTTTTCTTTTTGTTTTTGTTGTTGTCTGTTTGTTTGTTTGCTTGCTTGGGTTTTGTTTTGCTTCCCAGTTTTGTTTTGTGCTTCCTAATTGCAGTTCTTATTTTAACCTACATTTCTGCATTGCAGTTCCTGTAACTGTCCTACTTGTGAACATTGACAAGTACAAGTTGCAATGTTGTAAATTATAATAAAAATTGAGTTAAAAAAAAAAAAGAACATTAAAGTCGTACATTTCTCATAAAAACAGGACAAAGACTTGAAAAAGTCGTGTTTTTCCTTCCAGGAACCACATGGCTTCACTTTTAAAGGTGAAGTGTGAAAGAAATGGACATATTTGAAGTCCAACACCTTTTTCCAGTCACATTATTAAAGCAGACAAACTACAAGCTCATTTTCATTCCAACAAGTCATCTTCTGACCTGGACTAACAACACTGGTCTCTATGTGCAGCTGGCTGTGAGACCAGTGCTCAGGGAGCGTCTACAAAGTGCAACACTGAAAGAACATCACACACTCATTTGCTTCCAGCACTTTCACTCAAACATCTACTGTCATTATTGTCACCAAACTCTGTGGATCCTTTATTGCAAATTCAAATGGGATCAAATGGTCAGACAAAAGAGGGTTATGAGGAAATATGATGAAATGTTGTGTATTAGCAGCAACTTATTGAATCATTTTCCTCAGAAACCAAACAAAATGATTGACAAACATGTTTTTACAAACTCAGTGTTGGACTTGGATCAGCAGGATAAGCTGATGTTTAAAGGCATTTGAGTCTCGCTGTATGAGAGTCCAGTTCTTACTCAATATTAATCAAAGCTCTGTAACTTTGCTTCACTTCAGCAGCATCAGCTCATGTTCACATGTTGATTCATGGTTTTCATGGTTGATTCACCTCATTTTTTAAAAAATGACCTCTGACAGGAAAGTCTCATTTCTGCTGCTCAACACTGAAGAAATGTAAACTTTCAAAACGATGACAAATTGGAAAACACAGAGCTGTGTCTCTTTTTTTTTTTTGTCCCGTTTGGATCTTTAGCCGTCAGAATTGTTGTCTTAACGCCAAGAAAGATGCCAAGCGGATTTATTTTACCAAGTGGATCATCATGGCCTTTCCATATTGGTCCATTTGATTGACCTTTATTATAATTATGAATTTATTTTATTTTCGGTTGCTACAAACGGGACAGACATGACTGGGGAACAGGACAGGGAGAGAGAATGAAAGAAAGAGAGGGAGAGAAAGAAAACCAAAGGGGAGAAGAGACGGTGAGAAAGGGGGGAAGAAAAAAAGAAAAACAAACAAAACACCTGGATCACCTGTATGGAGAAAAAAAAACAGAAGAGAAAGCAAACAACATAATAAAAACAGCACCATCACAATAAACTAGCTAGTAGTAGATAACAGTAGATACTAAATAATAAACGATATTGTGCAGCACGCAAGATAGACGGCGCACAATGTGCTTAGAGGCAGCAGCCATAAAGGTGTAGTCCGCGTCTGTGAACACCCGTGTGTACACCTGTGTGCACACCTGTGTGGATCAGCATGCTTGTATTCCAAAGGTTTCTCCATGTAACGATCTGCTAGGGAGTGTGGGGAGCCATAGCCCCGTCCCCCAGGGTATGAAGCAGGTATGGAGGAGATCCAGGCCCCAGATATCCAGAGGCCCCAGAGTACAAGGACCCGAGGAGGACCACCAAAAGGGGGGGAATCGCCAATCGGCCACCAGGAGTGAGCCGGTACATACATGAGCGCCCAGCCCCAGACGACAAGGACCACCAACACACCAACGTCTGAGGGCATCAGCCACCGGCAGGGAGTGTGGTGAGGGGAGATAGGCCTCCGTACTTTGGAGGGCCTGAGATGTACCCAGAGAGGTGGAGTCTAAGACCCAACCTGACACATAGACAGGCGCACGCGGACACAAACGTGCATTCCCACCCCATATGCACAACCAAATACTCGGCACTCACCCAACGTGTAGACAGACACAAATAGAAACTGCACAGACCGTCGCACTCCCCAAACATACTCTATATCCCAAGTCCAGGTACCCCCGCCCTCAGAGGGGCAAGCCGCACCTAAACCCAGGAGATGTAACCCTTCTCTCTGGGGCGGAGGCAAGCGGACCACCTCTTTGATTAGAGCTGTGTCTCTAGTCAAAGCAGAGATGGAACGATGCCACTTTTTATGTCCGATATCGATATGAATCCAATATAGTCGATTTTATAATCAAACGTTTTTTTAATATCTTGCTGCATTTTGTATAAGTTCATACTCAAGTTTAAAAAATGTAAACACTAAAGCTGTTCAGTTATACCTGTCTGCAAAAACACACTGCAGCCAAAACATTAGACAATACTGATCTTTGTATTTTGATGCGGACGTCAAAAACTCTTTGGTTGTGAATAAAAGAAGTGCAACATCAGCACAAAATAATGTTTCTATTGAACAACTAACACAAACAGGTTGTAGAATGGAGCCTTTTATACTCACAGCTGAACAGAAACAACATCCAGAGTGGAAAACAGTGCAAATAACTGCAAACAGGCTTCATGACACTCATGTTTGATCAGGATGGATGTCAGTGTGAGCTGTTTCTATCACATTTAACCTCACAATCAATTTGGTCTCATTTCTATACAAAACTTAACACAAGTATGAAAAAAGTGTTTTTGATTGTTTTGTTTTTTGAACCATGAAACTGTTTAACAACACAGTTTGTTTCAAAGTCAAACTTGAGTCTGTCCATCGTTCGGTCAGACTGAGCAATGACAGCACACAGACGTAGACAACAGCTCTCTCAAACACCAAACTCAGGTCCTGTTGATGCTGATATACAGTGACACAGTTACATGGGTGATTCATCCTTTTAACTCTATCTTTAAACAGCTGCAGCTGTCACTGACAGCACATGTGGTACTTTAACCTTTGGACTGTTTTCATCAGTTAATTATGGAGTTACTACAAAGAGTGAAACTATAGGATGATCTGTCTGCTGTCACTGGGTGGTGCTGAGGTCTGAATCTGAGGATGGCTCCTGTAGTCACAACAAGAACACAATCATCACAAACTGAAATATAAATATGATGGAGTAGAGCTTGAATTAGCTCCAGAATTTAAATATCTTGGGGTCATTCTAGACCCAACATTATCCTTCAAGAGTCACATAAATAAAGTGTCCCAGGTTCTTAAATTTAATAATCGAAATTTTAATCATATACGTAATAATTTAAATATGAATGTTGCAAAAACTTATTTTTACTCAATGATCATCTCTCATATGGACTATTGTTTGACGTCCTGGTCACTTGCTTGTCCAACAACACTTAAAACTATTGAAAACATTTATAAAAGACGTTTAAAACTACTTGACAAAAAACCGACTTCCCACCACCACTGTCATGTGTTAAAAAAACATAAATTACTGAACTTCAATAACTAGGTGAAACTTAAAAGAGTGTGTTTAATATATAAAGTCTTACACTCCCTTGCTCCACCACCATTAAAGCAGTTCATTAGGCATAAAGAAAGCTCAGACAGGACCACTCGAGCTACAATCCGAGGAGACTTGTTTATACCCCACAGACGGACAGCATTTGGGCAGAACGTCCTCTCTGTCCAGGGAGGCCATCTGTGGAACAGTCTTCCTCAACCCATTAGAGAATGCTCTACACTCAGTTTGTTTAAGGCAAAGGTTAAAAACTGGTTATGGACAAATCAAGTGTGCGATCATGTATGAATTGTATAGTTTTAATGTTTTATTTGGGAACAGAATGGTGTGTATGTGTAAGTTTGGTGACGGAGTTTTTATTATGAATGAATGATGAATTTTTATGAATTATTATGTCTATTTTTTATGCTTAAGGACAACAGATGGAAATTAGTCCTTGGCTATAATCTGGTATGTTTACATTCATGTAATTTTTTTTTTACATTTATGTTCATTAACATGCACTGTCCTAAATAAATAAATAAATAAATAAATAAATAAAGTTTATCTCTCAAATCTGAAATAAAGCTGATCCTTCTGTCCTCCCACACTCGGGAGTGTTCTTCTCTTCTCTTACATTTTTTCAGTCCTACAGTTCTGCTGACAGCTGACATATGAGCTGTTTATTTAAAAAAAGCCTTATATACGAACAGATGTTCCTATATCATGTTCACCTTTGAGTTGTTGGAGCTTTATAAATGGACATCTGCAAAGATGTGATGATGGAGCAGGTTTCAGTGCTGCTGCATCCTGGTCACAACATACGGAGGTGGTATCAGCACTGGTATCAGCACTGGTATCAGCACTGGTATTGAAGAAGAAATATTAATGCTTCAAACTATTTGTCTTAAAGGATGGAAGCTGTACAGAGTTCTGCACATGTGTCTTTGTGAACATACCTCATTAACAATATTTCAGACAGTTTTTAACCTGAATATTTGCAACAAACTCAGTATAAAAAATACAGTCAGTGCTAAAAAATTAATCAGTCGAAAAATTAAAATTTTAACTTAAGCTGCCAAGAGGAAGTCGTTGGTTTCAGTAAATATCGGGCTTTGCTATTTGATCGGTTTTTACAGATTAATGAGGAGTTACTGAAGTGCCAGGTTTTTAAAGTAGGTGTTACTGTCTCTACACATGTGGAGACTGAAAACATGGTGCTGTTTAATAAGATATTTAATATTCAGCTCTGCACAGGAGCTGCAGCGGGGTGCAGCCTGTTGCCTTTACAGTATAATACTTGTAATAAAAGTACAGTAACGGTAATTAGTGACTGAGCAGCCCGGGGCGTTTCTCTTGATTTCTTTAGTCAGGGTAAATTCATTCACCTGCACGGGTTAGCTAAACAAACCCTGACGGCCGAGTGCTCATCTTAGCTAGCTAGGTCTCAGGACCGAGCAAAGGACGGTAGTTACGGAGTAGCTTACAAACACGTTTAACTTACCGAAAAAGTGCAGCGGGGCCTCGGGTCCATCTGTCGGGTAGTCCAGTTTACTGAAGAACACCTCAGGCTGTCAGGTTAAAACACTCGGCCGTGTCTTCGTAGCGTAAACGCTGGCCGTCCTCTCAGAGTCTACGCTCTATCTGCTATTCCCGAACAGAGATACGCAAGTTTCTCCGTGACTGCAGCTGCCAGTCAATTCAATTCAATTCAATTCAATTTTATTTATATAGCGCCAAATCACAACAAAAGTCGCCTCAAGGCGCTTCATAGATACAGAGAAAAACCCAACAATCATATGACCCCCTATGAGCAAGCACTTTGGCGACAGTGGGAAGGAAAAACTCCCTTTTAACAGGAAGAAACCTCCGGCAGAACCAGGCTCAGGGAGGGGCGGGGCCATCTGCTGCGACCGGTTGGGGTGAGAGAACGAAGACAGGATAAAAGACATGCTGTGGAAGAGAGACAGAGGTTAATAACAGATATGATTCAATGCAGAGAGGTCTGTTAACACATAGTGAGTGAGAAAGGTGACTGGAAAGGAAAAACTCAATGCATCATGGGAATCCCCCGGCAGCCTACGTCTATTGCAGCATAACTAAGGGAGGATTCAGGGTCACCTGGTCCAGCCCTAACTATATGCTTTAGCAAAAAGGAAAGTTTGAAGCCTAATCTTAAAAGTAGAGATAGTGTCTGTCTCCCGAATCCAAACTGGAAGCTGGTTCCACAGAAGAGGGGCCTGAAAACTGAAGGCTCTCCCTCCCATTCTACTTTTAAATACTCTAGGAACAACAAGTAGGCCTGCAGAGCGAGAGCGAAGTGCTCTAATAGGGTGATATGGTACTACAAGGTCATTAAGATAAGATGGGGCCTGATTATTTAAGACCTTGTATGTGAGGAGCAGGATTTTGAATTCAATTCTGGATTTAACAGGAAGCCAATGAAGGGAAGCCAAAACAGGAGAAATCTGCTCTCTCTTTCTAGTCCCTGTCAGGACTCTTGCTGCAGCATTTTGGATTAGCTGAAGGTTTTCAGCGAGTTTTTTGGACATCCTGATAATAATGAATTACAGTAGTCCAGCCTGGAAGTAATAAATGCATGAACTAGTTTTTCAGCATCACTCTGAGTCAAAGCTGCTATGATGACATTACACCCCATTTTAACATCACTGTCGGAATTAGAATCAAACTTGGACATAAATCAGCGTGATGAGAACTATACCTCCAAAGGTCGGGTAGGCCAGAAGTAAACGGCTATGAAATGGGACGGTCTAGCCTTCAGATTAGCATCACCACTGTCTCGATGGAGTTTAATAAACTCAGCTGTCTGCTCCTTGCTATCTAAAATATAACAGGACACTGGAGTAAACTCTCGACCAGCTCACACTTCTGCTTAATCAGTTTTCTGTTTGACGTTTATTCAGCTGTGTGAAAACCACCCGGGGGATTAATAAAGTGGCTTGCAAAAGTATTCGGTCCCCTTGAACTTTTCCCCATTTTGTCACATTACAGCCACAAACACGAATCATTTTTTATTGGACTTCCAGGTGAAAGACCAACACAAAGTGGTGCACACGTGAGAAGTGGAACGAAAATCATACATGATTCCAAACATTTTGTACAAATAAATAACTGCAAAGTGGGGTGTGTGTAATTATTCAGCCCCTGAGTCAATACTTTGTAGAACCAGCTTTTGCTGCAGTTCCAGCTGCCAGTCTTTTAGGGTCTGTCTCTACCAGCTTTGCACATCTACAGACTGAAATCTTTGCCCATTCTTCTTTGCAAAACAGCTCCAGCTCAGTCAGATTAGATGGGCAGCGTTTGTGAACAGCAGTTTTCAGATCTTGCCACAGACTCCTGATTGGATTTAGATCTGGACTTTGACTGGGCCGTTCTAACACATGGATATGTTTTGTTTTAAACCACTCCATTGTTGCCCTGGCTTTATGTTTAGGGTCGTTGTCCTGCTGGAAGGTGAAGCTCCGCCCCAGTCTCAAGTCTTTTGCAGACTCCAAGAGGGTTTCTTCCAAGATTGCCCTGTATTTGGCTCCATCCATCTTCCCATCAACTCTGACCAGCTTCCCTGTCCCTGCTGAAGAGAAGCACCCCCAGAGCATGATGCTGCCACCACCATATTTGACAGTGGGGATGGTGTGTTCAGAGTGATGTGCACTGTTAGTTTTCCACACAGAGCATTTTGAACAAAAAGTTCCATTTTGGTCTCATCTGACCAGAGCAGCTTCTTCCACATGTTTGCTGTGTCCCCTACATGGCTTGTGGCAAACTACAAACGGGACTTCTTATGGTTTTCTGTTAACAATGGCTTTCTTCTTGCCACTCTTCCATAAAGGCCAACTTTGTGCAGTGCACGACTAATAGTTGTCCTATGGACAGATTCCCCACCTGAGCTGTACATCTCTGCAGCTCGTCCAGAGTCACCATGGGCCTCTTGGCTGCATTTCTGATCAGCGCTCTCCTTGTTCGGCCTGTGAGTTTAGGTGGACAGCCTTGTCTTGGTAGGTTTACAGTTGTTCCATACTTCTTCCATTTCTGAATGATGGCTTGAACAGTAGTGATGTGACGTTCTGTATCGAGGCTTCGAAGCGTGTGTCGAGTAATGGAGGGGGCGTTTCCGCGAAGCGCGTATCGAGGCTTGCTTCATTTATGGGAGGAGCTGAAAATGATGACGTCCGAAGCCTCGCTGTCCGGCTGTACCACGTGACTGGTTCAGGAAGCGGTTCAAACTTTGCCGCGAGCTATGACAGCGATATAAACCCCTCAGACCCCATTCAAAATGTGGGCGTTTGATGGAGAGTTGCGGTTAGTGAGAGTTAGAGACAGTTTGGAAAAAAAAGAAATCGCCTACGACCTGCCACAGTGGAGAAACTGTTGTTTTTAAATAAAAACCAATGATGTGTCCCCTAAACACTAATCACTAGGGGTGCAACGATATTCGTATCGATATTGAACCGTTCGATACAGTGCTTTCGGTTCGGTACGCATATGTATCGAACAATACAAAATTTGTAATTTATTTTATCAACTTTCCTTCTGACGATGCTGTCTGTGTTGAGCGCTCAGTGAATCTGCGTTCGACTACTCCGCCTAGGCTGTACTGTCCAGCGCAGATCCACTGAGCGCTCAACACAGACAGCATCATCAGAAGGAAGAGCGCAGGGCAAGCTAGCGAGACAGAAGTTAAGCACTCCTTGCAACTTGGACCTCGCCCACCCTCATTCAGATCTGGCATTTGGAATTATTTTGGTTTTCATGTGACGTATGACCCTGAAGGTAAGCGAGTCATGGACTAAAGTAAAACAGTATGTTGGATGTGCCATGCAATGCTCAATTACATGGGTGGGAGCTAGTGTGTTAGCGCAGTTAGCTCGTTAACGTGTTGGCCGTCTAGCCCCATGCACGGGGCGATCGGCGGTAGCTCGTTAACGGAGATTTGCCGTGTTGTGGCGTTAAGGTCATTTCAACAAGATTAACCTGAAAGCACTAGTGGGAACACAACGAATATGACTGCACATTTACGCCGACATTATCCTAGTGCAAAGACAAAGATGAGTGATTCCTCAATCAGATACAGGGCTCGCAA
Source organism: Maylandia zebra (assembly GCF_041146795.1). NCBI lineage: Eukaryota > Metazoa > Chordata > Actinopteri > Cichliformes > Cichlidae > Maylandia > Maylandia zebra. The sequence goes on from NW_027490033.1 coordinate 264,996, forward strand.
TATCGCTAGCCCGACGTCCCGGGGCTAGCGATTTTTTTCAGTCGGGCTACCAAAATCTATCTCTGCCCTGCCCGTCGGGCTATTGTAGGAAGGAAAAATATATGTCAATGCTTTTGCATTCTTTCGGAAATGTAGCTGGGTAATTATGTCATTGGCATCGGTGAGCCACTGTCAATATGTGACATATTGAAATCGCGTTTGAATTTGCGCTTGTTTTTTTGCTTTCACTTTGCAATCGTGCGAACTGTGTATAGAGAGCGACAGCACTGATCTGTGAGTGATGATAATTTGTGCACCAATTCCTCTGACATTGTCTTATTAATCGTTAGCTTACTATGCAAACATGACAAGTGAAATCTCCCGCAGCAAGCTTAAACATGTGAGAAGTTGATCGCGCAGAGAATCGCTGAGCTTATGTGAGTGTGTGTGTAAAAGCAGCAGAATATATATTTTAGTTCTGCTGAGCCAAATAAGACAGGTCAGGGTGAAGAAGTGACAGCCAAAGAAAAGCTTACCACAAAACGGAGAAGTTATGACAAATCAGACTATAAGGTAAAAAGAAAGTGCAGCTTTATGGTTTCATGGACAAAAGAATTTCTGTGGCTGCAATATGACGAGCTATATAACCAGGGGTGCACATAAGTGGTTCGCATTCGCTGTCAAAATAAAAAACACGCACAAGGGTTAGGGTTAAATTTAAAAACTGTACTTTTGAGTTAAAATATATATTTATAATTTTAATAAATGACAAATTAAAAAGGCATGAACATTTTTTTTGTATCGAAAAAATATCGAACCGTGACACCAAAGTATCGAACCGAACCGAACCGTGAATTTTGTGTATCGTTGCACCCCTACTAATCACTGTCCTTGCCTCAATGTTACAAAAGCACAACCACTGTCCACACCTCACCTCACAGTATATGATCATTTCCATTTTAGGCATTTCCAAATAATCATTTTCCATACTGCCAGCATAAATATACACAGTATACTGCCATCACTACAATATAGATGTTTTACACACTCCTTTTGTTGTTGACATTCACAGGCTGTGTGCAAAATGCCACACTCTTCAAATTCATGCCAACTAATATTTTTACGTCCAGTAGGTGTCCTGCTAGAGCAAATGAAGCTTCAAGAAGCTTCGCGTTGGGGTGAACCAATTGGATGAAAAGCTTCAGTGCTTCATGAGGCTTCATCTGCCCATCACTATTGAACAGTGCTCCGTGGGATGTTCAAGGCTTGGGAAATCTTTTTGTAGCCTAAGCCTGCTTTAAATTTCTCAATAACTTTATCCCTGACCTGTCTGCTGTGTTCTTTGGACTTCATGGTGTTGTTGCTCTCAATATTCTCTTAGACAACCTCTGAGGCCGTCACAGAGCAGCTGTATTTGTACTGACATTAGATTACACACAGGTGCACTCTATTTAGTCATTAGCACTCATCAGGCAACGTCTATGGGCAACTGACTGCACTCAGACCAAAGGGGGCTGAATAATTACACACACCCCACTTTGCAGTTATTTATTTGTAAAAAATGTTTGGAGTCATGTATGATTTTCATTCCACTTCTCATGTGTACACCAGTTTGTGTTGGTCTTTCACGTGGAATTCCAATAAAATTGATTCATGTTTGTGGCTGTAACGTGACAAAATGTGGGAAAGTTCAAGGGGACCGAATACTTTTGCCACTGTAAAGGTTTATTTTGTCTAATCTAATCTAATAACTTTAATCTCAGCCAAACTGATTTACTCAGGAACAAATAAAACACTGAAAAAAGTCAAACAATAACATTTTTAGGTTGTCTAAGTCACTTATATATTACGTTTAACCTGAGTAGCGAAAGACCGCGGTGATCTGAACATGATGTGCCGGGAGTTTGCTGTTCTCGGCGGCTCTACTGACCCTCGAGCTCTCGGCTAGCTATCGAGCTGGTGGGTAACAGACGTCTCAGAAACGTCGGAGCACTTTTGCAAATATGCGATATCTTGATAAACTGAGCAGATATTTAAAGTTTACACAGCTACATTCTCACCTGAAAATATGTTAAAAGTTTATTTTGTGACCCAGAAAGAGTAATAAGAGTAATATTGAAAACTTAGTAGCGACCGCCATTGCCGGAAAGTGGAATTGGATGGGCCACGCTAGGAATTCTGGGATATGGTGGGCCACGAAGGACACACCCGACCCATCCTTTAATTTTGGGGAAAAAGAGGACGCATTGGTCGGCTGCATTCAGAGGAGTCTATGAATTTGGACAGCCTTCATCGTGTCGCTGTGACGTAATCGGTCTACAAATGCGTCCTCAGGAGGATGCAGCCCATGAATTTGGACACCCCCTATGTTTACTACTGCATAGACACATTGAATTTCCAACACAAGGAAACGACTTTTTGGATAATGTTTTCACCACCAAGAGAGGAGATTACAAAGCCCCCCACCCACTTTGGTGCCTCTGATCACATCACTGTTATGCTAATGCCAGCATACAGGCCCCTGGTCAAAGTCACTAAACCAGTTCGTAAGCAGGTACGTGTGTGGCCAGAAGGACCTGCAATACTGCTTTTCCACCACAGACTGGGAGATCCTTAAACAGGCCGCCACACAACACCACAGACCTGCAGGAATATACAGAAACTGTCATTGGCTACATCTCAAAAGGCATCGATGAGGTCATAGAGACCACTGTCCAGGCCAATCAGAAACCATGGCTCACAGGTGAGGTCTACAGGCTCCTGAGGGTGAGAAATGCAGCCTTGAAAGCTGGGGATGAGGTGAGCCTAACAACAGCAAGGGCAAACCTGCCACGTGCATCAGAGAGGTGGAAATGCAGTGCTCCAGGAGGATTTTGCAAAGCTTCAGTGACAGCAGAGATACTCAGAGGCTGTGGCAAGGGATACAGACCATCACAGACTACAAGCCCACTCCTCAGACCGCTGTCGGGTCCACCACATTACCGTAAGAGCTAAGTGAAATTTTCTCTTGCTTTGAGACACAGAACGACACCCCAGCACAGAAGACTCCACCCCCCAACGATCGGGTGGTGACACTATCAACATGCTTGTCAGGACCTGCTGCCATCAGGGAGGAGACTGAAGAGCCTCCGGGCCAGAACCAGGAGACTGAGAGACAGCTTCATCCAGGTTGTCAGGATGCTGAATTCACTCCCTGCTCTCACACACCAACTCCAGACCTGCATTCATCTTTTCCCTCTGAACCCCCCAAACATACAAACCCTGAGCCACCACCATTGCCCTTTCACTGACTGCCCTACTCCACCATTTGACCCTCTCATAAGAGGTGAAACATCTTCAAGGAAACTTAAAGAAGACGCTTTTCTTTCCAAGCTCCTTAGACTACGGTGACCTGGATGTCTGAGAACCTCCACAGACTGATTTTACAAGAACAACTTGTGTCAAAAAATCCCTAGCAGTGCCTCTCTGTCACACACACAAATCACTAGAGTTACAAATTTAATAACTTAAAAAACCTCAGAAAAACAGAACTGAGCAAAACAAACAAACACACAAACAAACAAACAAACAAACAAACAAACCAGAGACCTGGGGCCTGTTCTTCGTACGTCGCTTACTACATCCAAGATCAAATGACACATCCAAGACCAAATCATCGCGCTAACGGTGAGCTCGCTAATCCGGTTCTCCGAACACACCTGCTGTTGATGATTAGTACAGCTGGATGAAGTAATGTGAGATCACTGGGTGTCGTAAAAGGGGCTACACATCGATAGCAGAAACATTGATCGGCAACCCTCTGATTGGTCGGCGGAAATGTCGAAGGAGCGCGCTCGGTATTTTTCGGCAGCAGAGCAAGAACTCTTGAGTGAGGGATTTCAGGAGTTTCAGAGTTTAATCAGTTGTAGCCACAGCTGCCCTGGGGCAGACTGACAGAAGCCAGGCTGCCATATCGCGCCATCGGCCCCTCTGGCCAACACCAGTAGGCGGTAGGGTAGATTTATTATATTACACTATATTATCCAATATTATATTACATTATATTATATTATATTACATTATATCCCCTTTCACATTAGAGCCACAACAGGACCCACTAGAACATGGGAACAAGTAAAAGTGAAATATAAGAATATTCTACAGAATGGTAATATTTATCACTTATATTGCTTTTCGTCTCTTGGAAAGAGACCCTGGAATAATCTGTTTGTTTATAACAGCAACCAAGAAAAGGGCAGAGCAAAAAAGACAGGTGGTGGTCCTGCACCCCCTCGTCAACAAGTTGGTTAAGTAAATAATACCCTCACGGGAATATCGATATCTCTCTATGAGCACACTGTCGCGCTGAGCTAAAGGATCCTGTCTGTCCCGCAATATACGCTGGATTCTGAGGACTCTCCTTATCAATCTTGCACCTTCCGCAATGGGTGGCTCGCGTATACGGACAGGACATGGCTGCGACAGACTTCCCAAATCCACCTTCGCTTTTATAGCCGTGGTCTCTCATCTTGATTACACAAAGTAATTTGCAATTACTACTCTGAAATATGAATTACATCTGTAATAATCACATACATGTAATAGAATGTTAATAGTACATTTCCCTTTTTTAGGAAATGACCTGTATGTATCTGTGTGAAATCAATAAACAAACAAAGGGTTGCCGATCAATGTTTCTACTATCGATGCGTAGCCCCTGTTAAGCCACCCAGTGATCTCACATTACTTCATCCAGCTATACTAATCGTCAACAACAGGTGTGTTCGGAGTACCGGAATAGCAAGCTCAAAGTTGGCGCGATGATTTGATCTTGGATGTAGTAAGTGAGGTACGAAGAACGGACCCCAGGTAAGAACATTGTTGAGGTTTAAATTTATAATCTTAAATACTTATATGCTGATTATATTGCTTTATAAGAAAGGCCCAAATCTGAGTACACTCTGTGCCGACAGGACTGACAGGAAATTACATGCTTTTGCAGGCGAAAAGTGAAACTAAGCAGAGTGTTTGGTCGAAACTTAAAGTGTGTGTGACGTCTATATAAATGACTAGGTTTGCTGTTTTGTGCTTCAGACCTGGGGTTGTGTGTTCAGGTCTCCATATCCGGATATGTAAAATAAAGATAATCTTTTAAAGTAAAAAGACCACTTTTGAGCCGTGTCTTTTTGGCCATAACGAATACCAAAAGAACCGGAATTTAATAACATTAAAACCAAACAATAAATGAGCAAAGTAGTGCATGATAAATATAGATGACAAATACAAAGTGCAATATAGAAACACTGGGTAAAAAGAAATGAACAATTAAAAAGGAGGATAAAAGATGTGAGCAGTAGTTAAACAGTAGAAATAAATATATAATAAACAAATAAAAATAGATAATAAATGAAAGCCAGGTCTGAAAGGTGAGTTTGGCTTTAAAAGCATGAAAACACACTGCTGTCTTCAGGAAGGCTGCTCCAGTAACTTTCTATGCTCGCTTTGAGGCTGCAGCTAAGGACTCCAACAATGCTAGTGCTAGCGGCGCTAACGGCTGCAGACAGGAAGATACTGCCAGCACCGGAAACGTGCTCGTCATCTCCGAGCATGAAGTAAGGAGAGCCTTCAAGAGAGTGAACACCAGGAAAGCAGCAGGACCAGACGGCATCCCAGGTCGTATCCTAAGAGACTGCGCATACCAGCTAGCTCCTGTGTTCACTGAGATATTCAACATCTCTTTATCTCAGTCGGTGATCCCCACATGCTTCAAAGAGTCCATCATTGTTCCTGTCCCGAAGAAACCCCACCCTGCTTCTCTCAATGACTATCGCCCTGTAGCCCTCACCTCAGTAGTGATGAAGTGTTTTGAACGCCTGGTCAGAGACTTCATCATTTCTTCACCACCAGACACACTGGACCCACTACAGTTCGCTTACCGTCCAAATCGTTCCACAGACGATGCCATCTCTCATCTCCTCCACACATCACTCACTCACTTGGACACTAGAAGGGGGAATTATGTTAAAATGAATGGGTCAAATGCAGAGAAAAACAAGTAATTTCCCCATGGGGATCAATAAAGTATCCATTATTATTATTATTATTATTATTATAGACTACAGCTCTGCATTTAACACCATAATTCCCTCCACACTCACCACCAAGCTGGAGCATCTGGGACTCAGCTCAACTATGTGTCAGTGGACCTCCAACTTCCTAACTGGCAGACCACAGGCAGTAAGGATGGGCCGACATGTCTCAGCCTCCACCACTCTCAGCACTGGAGCCCCCCAGGGGTGTGTTCTGAGCCCCCTGCTGTACTCTCTGTGCACATATGACTGTGTGGCCACTACCTGCTCCACCACCATCATCAAGTTTGCTGACGACACCGTCGTGGTGGGCCTGATCTCTGATAACAACGAGACGGCCTACCTGAAGGAGATTAGGAATCTGGAGAAGTGGTGCCAGAGGAACAACCTCCTTCTAAACATCAGTAAGACAAAGGAGCTGATAGTGGACTTCAGCACTAAGCAGGAGAGGAACTACCAGACCCCCGTCATCAACGAGTGCCCAGTGGAGAGAGTGGACAGCTTCAAATACCTCGGAGTTCACATCACGCAGGACCTGTCATGGTCCTGTCACATCAACACCATGGTGAAAAAGGCCCAACAGCGTCTCTACCACCTCAGACGCTCGAGAGACTTCCTTTTTTTTTTTTTTTTGTCCCGTTTGGATCTTTAGCCATCAGAATTGTTGTCTTAAGGCCAAGAAAGATGCCAAGCGGATTTATTTTACCAAGTGGATCATCATGGGCTTGCCATATTGGTCCATTTGATTGACCTTTATTATAATTATGAATTTATTTTATTTTCAGTTGCTACAAACGGGACAGACATGACTGTGGGATAGGACAGGGGGAAAGAATGAAAGAAAGAGAGGGAGAGAAAAAAAGAAAACCAAAGGGGAGAAGAGACGGTGAGAAGGGGGGGAAGAGAGAAAAAAACAAACAAACAAAAAAAACAAAACTCCTGGGTCACCTGTATGGAGAAAAAAAAACAGAGGAGAAAGCAAACAACAAAGAGCAACATAATAAGAAAAAAAAAGCACCATCACAATAAACTAGCTAGCAGTAGATATCGATAGTTACTAAATAATAAACGATATTGTGCAGCACGCAAGATAGCCAGCGCACAGTGTGCTTTGAGGCAGCAGCCAAGAAAGCTGTAGTCCGCGTCTATGAATACCCATGTGTACACCTGTGTGCATACCTGTGTGGATCAGCATGCTTGCATTCCAAAGGTTTCTCCATGTAATGATCTGCTAGGGAGTGTGGGGAGCCACAGCCCTGTCCTCTATGGTATCAAGCAGGTATGGAGGAGATCAAAACTCTAGACATCCAGAGGCCCCCAGAACACAAGAGACCAAGGAAGACCCACAGAGGGGCAGCCGCGCCACTGTCCCAGTAAGAGCTAAGGAGAGTCCCAGATGAGGGCTCATTCAGCAGCCGCGGAGCAGAAGCCAGGGGGAGTTGCAGTGACGCGCCCATGAGCTCCGCCGGCAGCCAGCTGTGCCTGAGTGACCGAGCCCCAGGCCGAGAGGCCGGGGGCACCCCACCTCCGAAGTGGCCCGAGCGAGCCACCAAGGAGTGAGCCGGTGTGTACCCGGACGCCGCTTGAGAGACTTCCAACTGCCCTCCAAGGTGCTCAGGAACTTTTACTCGTGCACCATAGAGAGCATCCTGACGGGAAACATCTTAACCTGGTTCGGGAACAGCACCATGCAGGACAGACGAGCTCTACAGAGGGTTGTGCGATCAGCTGAGCGCACCATCCGCTCCGAGCTCCCTGACCTGCACTCAATCTACAGCAGGCAGTGCTGGACCAAGGCCAGGAAGATGGTGAAGGACCTCAGCCATCCCAACAACAGACTGTTCTCTCTGTTGAGGTCAGGAAAGCGATTCTGCTCCCTGAAGACCAACACAGAGAGACTGAGGAGGAGCTTCTTCCCGCAGGCGATACGGTCTCTCAATCACAATCACACCACCACACAGTACTGACCCACACATACAGTTCTTACACACACACTGGACATTCTGGACATTGTTTTCACTTCATCACTTAAATCACTTTAAGCATATTTGCACTGCACAAGACATAATGTGGATTGCACAACACTGGACACTATATTCTTCATTTCAAGCTAATACTTGTACAGCTGCTGTTATTGTGTATATATTTATTTATATTTCTTCATACATTCTTATATAGTTCTATATTGTGTATTTTGTTGTACAGTTATTTTATTTTCAACTTTAATTTATGTATTTTATCTTATTCTTTCCCAGTTAAATTTACCCTTCATTCTAATTTGTGTTGTACAGTTATTTCATTTTTAACCTTAATTTATATTTTATTCCTTCCTAGTTAAATTTACCCTTTTTAATTTTTCATATTTATTTCCTATCTTATTCATAGCCTTTTCCTTTTTTGTTTTCTTTAGGTCACGAGCAGTTGTCCAAGCATTTCACTACATATCGTACTGTGTATGACTGTGTACGTGACAAATAAAATTTGAATTTGAATTTGAATTTGAATTTGAATTTGAAAGTCATCTACATGTGGGTTTAGTTCTGACTTTAGGGACAAGTAAAAAAATAAAATAAAATAAAAACATCTGTCCAGACAACCTGACAGTCAAAAATATAAACTCAGGAACTTAAAAGGAAAATTGTGCTGACTTTGAACGTCCGCATCAAGATAAACTTACAGATTTAAGAGTCAAAAAGTGTCAAAAAGTCTGTATCCTTACCTGAGAGTTTCAAGTTTACAGTCAGGACTCTTTAGTCCAACACACAGCAAATCCAATCCTGAATCCTGCAGTTTGTTCGAGCTCAGGTCCAGCTCTCTCAGATGATTGGATGGGGAGCTGAGAATTTCAGACAAAGCTTCAAAGCTTCTTTTTGAGAGTTTACAATCTCTCAGCCTGAGGAAGAATAACAATGGAGACATATTCTTTTATTCATCTAGTATTATTAAACATATTTGTTCATAGATTCACTTACAGCACTTTCTTGGATGCTTTGACCACTGGCAGCAGCTTCAAAAATGCCTTCTCTGAACGGGAGTATTTCTTCAGGTCGAACTCATCCAGATCTGATGACAGTAAGATGAAGACCAGAGCTGACCACTGAGCAGGAGACAGTTGATCTGTGGAGAGACGTCCTGATCTCAGGGACTGTTGGATCTCCTCCACTAGAGAACGATCATCCAGTTCATTCAGACAGTGGAACAGGTTGATGCTTTTCTCTGCAGACAGTTTCCCACTGAGCTTCTTCTTGATGTAGTGAACTGTTTCCTGATTGGTCTGTGAGCTACATCCTGTCTGTGTCAGCATGCATAGGCGATCCTGATTGGTCTGCAGTGAAAGACCCAGGAGGAAGCGGAGGAACAAGTCCAGGTGGCCATTTGGACTCTCTAAGGCTTTGTCCACAGCACTCTGGTAGAAGTCTTTTACAGTAAGTGTTTTCTGGAAGATTTTAAAGAGAGGAGATTGTTTCTTAAGCAGGTTGACTCCAGAGTTGATGAAGGTCAGATAGACATGAAGAGCAGCAAAGAACTCCTGAATGCTCAGATGGACGAAACAGTAAACAACGTTGTTGAACATGTGGCACTCATCAGCTTTAAAGATCTGTGTGAACACTCCTGAGTACACTGAGGCTGCTCTGATATCGATGCCACACTTTGTCAGGTCTGATTCATAGAAGATCAGGTTTCCTTTCTGCAGCTGATCAAAGGCCAGTTTTCCCAGAGACTCAATGATCTTCCTGCACGACTCTGTCTCAGCTCCTCCATCATACTTGATGTCCTTCGTTTGTAGGTGAAATAGCACAAGACGTAGGTAGAGCTCTGTGAGAGTCTTAGGCAGATCTTTGCTCTCTTTGTTCTTCATGACAAACTCCAGAACTGTAGCAGTGATCCAGCAGAAGACTGGGATGTAGCACATGATGTGGAGGCTTCGTGATGTCTTGATGTGGGAGATGATGCTGCTGGCCTGCTCCTCATTTCTGAATCTCTTCCTGAAGTACTCCTCCTTCTGTGGGTCAGTGAACCCTCTGACTTCTGTCACCATGTCAACAATGTCACGAAGGATCTTATTGGCTGCTGCGGGTCGTGTGGTTATCCAGAGGCGAGCAGAGGGAAGCAGTTCCCCCCTAATGAGGTTTATCAGCAGCACATCCACTGAGGTGGACTTTCTAGGGTCAGTCAGGATTGCAGTTTTGTGGAAGTCCAGAGGAGGTCGACACTCATCCAGACCATCAAAGATGAACACAACCTGGAAGTCTTCAAAGCTGCAGATTCCTGCTTCTTTGGTTTCAGTAAAGAAGTGATGAACAAGTTCCACCAAGCTGAACTTTTCCTCTTTCAGCAGATTCAGCTTTCTGAAAATGAATGGAAACATGAACTGGATGTCCTGGTTGGCTTTGTCTTCAGCCCAGTCCAGAGTGAACTTCTGTGTTAGGACTGTTTTCCCAATGCCAGCCACTCCCATTGTCAGCACTGTTCTGATTGGTTTATCTCTTCCAGGTGGGAGTTTAAAGATGTCTTCTTGTCTGATGGTTGTTTCTGGTCTGTCTGATTTCCTGGATGCTGTTTCAATCTGTCTGACCTCATGTTCATCATTGACCTCTGCAGTCCCTCCCCCTGTGATGTAGAGCTCTGTGTAGATCTGACTCAGGAGGGTCGGGTTTTCTGTTGTAGAAATCCCCTCGAGCACACACTGGAACTTCTTTTTCAATTTTGACTTGAGTTTGAGCTGACACTCAGTGAGAATCTCTGCATGAATAAACAGCAAATGACACAAATGAGAAAACTGCATTCTGGTTACTGTGGTTATGTGTTCAGTTCACTGGACTCTTGGTGTCATGATCCGGGTGAGTCTGAGTAACTTTCCACAGCATCAGCTCTCCTCGCCTGGGTGGAGCCCTCCTCACTCCTCCGTGCTCCTCACCTGTTGCCAATTACTCCGGCAGTATTTATGAGCAGCACTCACAATGAACCTTCTCCAGATTGTGTGCTTAGCACAGTCAGTTCTCTGCCTCACATTTTGTCTTGTGCTCCTCAGCTTGTTTCGCGTAACCCTCTTTTCCTGTTCCCTAGTCGGCACCTGGATATATCTTCCAACTCTCGCCATAAGTCACGCCTCAGGATTCTGGCCTGCCACTGCTGGGAAAACTCACTCTTGCAAACTGCCATCCTCACCTGCCTGCCTCCCTGTGCACCCACATCTCACTCTGTACCCAGATTTAATTCATCTCCTCCTCCAGCTGATCTCCACCTGCAGCCACGTAACACCTCTTAGTTTTTAAATCTTGGACTCATTCACTACACTGTGGACCACTCTGATTATTATCTCCTTTGTTCCAGTGATCCTGGATAGTTTCTATTCGCCCGATTCTGCCCCTGTTGTTCCTTTGACCTGCCTCAGCTTATGTTCTGGCCTCAGCTCTGCACTTCTCATTATACCTCGCTTGCTGTTGAATTTAGCCGTGATTCAGCTTTCTCCGTCAAGAAATCTAGTAAAATACATTTCTGTTAAAAGTCACTCAGCCTCCGTTTTTTGGTTCTGTGCTTGACTCCATTCCTTTTCATGAGCCATTGAGCCCTGACACTTGGGTTATAACTGAGGGCAGGTTTTATAGAGACACATTTGATTTAATTATGTTTATTTATACAGCACCAAATCAATACTAGCAACATTTCACATATTACATAAACAACACTATGGAGCCAGTAATGAATAAATATGTAGAATAAATGAAAGAATTTCAAGTTGTTGTTTTTTTAAATTCCTCCAAATAACAACAACAGTCACCCCAATGTGCTTTATATTGTAAGATAAAGAACCTACAATAATACAACAGAAAAAACCCCAACTATCTTTTTGGGTCCTGAAAACTGAAGGCTCTGCCTCCCATTCTACTTTTAAATACTCTGTGAACAACAAGTAGGCCTGCAGAGCGAGAGCGAAGTGCTCTAATAGGGTGATATGGTACTACAAGGTCATTAAGATAAGATGGGGCCTGATTATTTAAGACCTTGTATGTGAGGAGCAGGATTTTGAATTCAATTCTGGATTTAACAGGAAGCCAAAACAGGAGAAATCTGCTCTCTCCCAGAAAGCTGCAGAAGCTGAAATGGTGGATTTCAGTCAAATAAGGAGAACTGTGGCTTTCCTCCAACCTTTGACCAATCACCTTAGTGTCCTGTTTATCAACCATAATAAAAAGCATTTACTGTCTGGGCATTTTTTTGTTTGGGTCTCCAAACAGCAGAAAGAAATGGCAGCCATTTTTTTTAACTTTACCTTCAACTAGTAAATAGATTTAAGAAAAAGCACTTTGTGTCATGGTCCCTGTGCCCCGCTGGTCGATCCTCTATTGTGCAATATGTTTGTGGTTTGTTTGCTCTCTCTCACTCTCTCTCGCCGCGGCGACGCTCATTGCGGGCTCCCGCTGCTGGCCTGCACACCTGCTCATCACCGCACCGGCCGCTGATCCCAGCTGATAACTGCACTACTTAGATGGCGAGTCTGCACTAGTCTTCGCTGGATCGTTGAGCTATCAGTATCGTTTTTTTGGAACCCGATTCTGAGAGGAGTGATTGAGGAGGAACATTTGTACAGAAAGTGTGGAGCACCCTTCTCCCAACCCTGTTTCCCACGGACCCTGGCGACCCGGACCCGTTTCCCCTGCACGTTGTATGTAGCCACTTGGTGAATGTGTTCACTGTAAATAAACGCACTGTTCTTCGCTTAAAGGAATACCCTGGCCTGCGCCTGAGTCTCTTTCGGAAACCCTATCACTTTGATCATATTTGTGACGTGTCCCAAACTGTTGTTGTCGCCTCATTTATGTTGATAAAACAGCTCTAAAACCAATCTGACAATATAAATCTGTAAAATGGGCAGAAAACCTGCTGCTGGTCCCATTTTAATCAAACCAACCCAAAGAGCAGATATTCATGTGTGTACACAGGAGGTTATTTGTGCAGATGCATAAAACATAAACTGTTGGCTTTCTGCAGTCTCTCACTCCTGAAAGTGTTGGCAAGTGTTTTGGATTTATTATTTATATGGATTTTAATGGCACCTGTGTAATGTTAACTAAGGTTTTTATTGTTTATGTGTTTTTTGTTTAGTCATTCCCTGACTTACCTGTGGGTTCTGGGATGGTTTTATTTAAATTCTCCAACAGATCATTCTTGTTTATCCTCCCCAAAAGATTTTTAGTGACTTCAAAAGTGTTGATAGAGTAGGTATCAAACATCAGATCCACTATGTCCGTCCTCTCTGCATTCTCCAGTTCACTCACTGGGATTGCTGGTAAACCTTCTACAGACCCATTGTTCTTCAGATGCCACTTAAATTCTTCAAAGTCATCACGTCCCAAATCCTTCAAAGTCCCCAGAAGGATTTCTTTAGGTGTCGTCATCTTTTACCCTGTAAGGACCCGATAAACAAAGACTGTAACAACAGCTGGAGAGGTAATTGTCTGATTTATCAGAATTTAACTTGATTCTAACAGCAGTTCATCACTACCACCAATAAATTTCTAAGGCTCAGAATGCAACAAAATTGCACATGAAGAAGCACATAGAGAAGTATCCAAGTAACACTTTGCTACAATATAAAACAAACTATTATAAATAAAGAAAATATATAAACTAAATATATACACTACCCGTCAAACGTTTTAGAACAGCCCAATTTTTCCAGTGTTTTTGTCACGGTTTGCGAGCCGTGTGTAAATTATCAAAGGACCCTTTATGCAGGCAGCTCAGATGCAAGTGAGTTTATTCATCACATGGTGATACAAACAGAAATGGCGAAGGTGAGCATGGAAACTAAGCAAAAACCTAAAGACTAATAGTACACGAATATGAAGAAGTACACGAAGGGAAGACGAAAACACGGAACACAAGGGGTGGGAGCAAAGCACCACAACACATCACTATATAGACAGTTACACAGAGGGAGACACAGAAGGCAACAACACAGGGACAGAACAAATGGACAGAGAAGACTAAACACAGAACAGAGTGCACAGAGAAACAAGGGGGGCAGGGAATCAAAACCTAGGAAGCATAGAATAACTCACAAACGAAACTGACATAACACAAACATCACAAAGAACTGAAACCACTAGATCAGGAGACCCAGGACCCTGACAGATACACAGACAAACCAGCAACTAACAGAGGCAAACACAAGGTTTAAATACACAGAGGGATAACGAGGGAATGAGACACAGAAGGAGGACACAGCTGGGAGTGATTGACAAGACGAGACAGAGGAAACGCAAACTAAACACACTGACATGAGACACAGACCTTCACAACAAAGCAGGAAATACAAAGACTGAACTTAGAGGTACAGCAAAACACAGAACCAAAACGTAAGAATAAACAAAGATACATCATGAAATCAAAGATTAACAATACAAAACAGAAAACACTGAGTCACAGACCCAGGATCGTGACAGTTTTATTGAAAATATCCTTTTTATTTCTCATTGCACTCTGAAATGAAAGCATAGTACAAATAAGCAGTTGGAGTTAAAAATAAATCATGAAACACATTTATAGACCAAAGTTTATTCTAAACGTTTGACTGAACACACCCGTGGCTTCTGTCTACAATAGAAATCAAATATTCTCCCATATCTGTGGCAGATGTTCCCGTAAACGTGGACCTTGTAATAATAATAATAATAATAACAACTTTATTTATAAAGCGCTTTCAAACAAAGTGCTGTACAACTAAAGAGATAAATAAAATAAAAGCGATACATAGCAATACAGGTAAAAGACACAATACAAGTTAAAAACAATAAAAATGTAAAAACTAAAAGCCATAGAATTAAGACATGTAGGATCGGGTGAACAAATGTGTCTTCAACTTGGTTTTAAAAACCTCCACAGAGCAGCCTGCCGAATATCTTGTGGGAGGTTGTTCCACAGAAACGGGGCATGAAAAGAAAAAGCTCTCCAATTGACTTTTTTCTGGCTCTAAGAACTTTTAGAAGACCAGAGTCCTGAGATCGGAGAGCACGAGATGGAACATAAAGGTGTAAAAGGTCGGAGAGGTATGAAGGTGCCAATCCGTTTAAAGCCTTGTAGGTGAGCAGCAGGACCTTAAAATCTGCTCAAACCTGACAAGGTAGCCAGTGAAGACATCTCAGAACAGGGGTAATGTGCTCAAATTTCCCAGTTCTTGTTAAAATGCGAGCAGCTGCATTTTGCACCAACGCCAGAATCTCAGGTTAAACCTCACAAAACTTTAACAACCACCAAACAGCTGAAACAGTAAATGAGAGCAGGAACACGGATTCTGCACAAAGACGTAAACACAAAGCTCAGAGCCGCCGACACATCAGAATCAGTGAGATGTCGCCTTTCTCACCCGATGGCACGGACACGGTCGGGGCTGAAAGCCGACAGCTCGCTGATTCTGATGTTTCGGCGGCTCCGAGCTTTGTGTTTACGTCCTTTTTACGCTGATTCTAAAGCTGTTAGTTTTATCTCTCTCCAAACAATATTGACTGAACCAGCAGCAAAAGAAGATCCAAACTACGCTTCACATCAACATCGTCATGAACTCACTCTGACTTTTGCTGTTTTGCTTCCACCAGGATAAAATCACATGTCATGCATAGCTCTCTCTCTCTCTCTCTCTCTCTCACACACAGTTTCCTGTCTAAAAATCTGTTTTCTGCATTATTCGCTTGCTTGTTACGCACAAGTCTACCGTTGTTTACAGCGCTGTCGGCCGCTGTTTTTTTCCTTTTACTTACTTCCGAAAAGAAAACCTAATTTCTGCCGTTCAACAGGCTTCTGAACAAATTTAAACTTTTTAAAATTATGCAAATTGCAAAACACTGTGTCTGTCATAAAACCGCTGTAACTTCAGAGGTAATGTTCATATGTCGATTAATGGTTTTCTTTCGTTTTTGATCTACTGTAGAATATTTTTATAAAACCACCTTCATGTTTTTCTGTTTTATCTTCAGCTACTTTGACACAAAGGCCTCTGCTGTGATGCTCACACCTTTGATAAAGTCTTGCGAGTGTCAGCTTCCTTTTTATAGATACAAAAATATGTAAATGTACTGATCTGAATTATAATATTTCTGACTGTCTGAGGCAAAATTTCCCAGATTCAAATCGAATTGAATCGAATCGTGGATCGAATTGATTCAGGACCTTGTGAATCGGAATCAAATCGATTCTAGAATTCAGTGACGATACCCTGCCCTATTTGCGACCATGTCAACATCCAGTCCAGGCTTTTTAAAGATTGGTGCTACCACAGCTGATTTAAAACATTCAGGAAAGACTCAATGAAGTATTTAAAAGAAACAGGTTGTAGGGTCCTAATGCTGACCACAGTTCCTTTATAGCCCAGGCTGGTAGAGGATCCAAAGAACAGGTTGTACATCGAGCTGCTTTTACAACCTTCCTTAATCCAGAAAGGGAAATAGAGATGGACCAATATTACGTATCGGTCCGATACTGACGGAAATTACTGGATTGGATATTGGAGAGAAATTAAAAATGTAATCCGATCCATTAAATATCAAAAACTTGCGACATGGCATAACTCGGCTCATAACCGTAGCCCGTCGCAGCAGTATGCGTCACGTGAGAGAGCTGCTCCGTGTATTTGGAGCCTCGCTACCAACCCGGCATTTCATCTCCGAGGAAGTGATCCCAGAGAGAAGTAAAGCAAGTGTGTAAGTTCATCTCTGAATGTTTGTAAAGCATCCCCCCGTTAAGCTTAACAACCGATATATGGAGCGACTGACTCTTCTCTCTCCCTCCCTCTCCTTGCTGCTACTTCAATCATGAAACTGATCAATGATCAGCTGATCGGCTTTTCTGTCGCGAGTCCGTCTCTCTTGTTTGTTTTTGGCCCACTTTGCACCAGAAAGAGGAAACCAGCAGCTGAACAACAGCAGCACGTTTAAGCTTGATAAGCTGTTGTTAGAATTTATTTAATATTACTTTCTACACCAGGAGTAGGGATGGGTATCGAAAACCGGTTCTTGTTGAGAACCGGTTCCAACTGTTTCAGTTCCTTGGAATCGTTTGCCATTTTTGCAAACGATTCCCTTATCGATTCCAGTCACCCCGAATGACGTCACCACGTTGCGGAGCGTCATTTACCTGGCAGGAAACACGGCGCATAAGCAGCTCAAACACTCAAAGGTTTGGTCATACTTTATGAGAACGGATGACAACAGGGCAACTTGCAATACTTGCAAAGTAGATATTTCATTTAAGGGAGGAAACACTACGAATATGCAAAAGCATTTGCTCACAAAACACACGATGACCTTAAATGAATGTCGTGTTTTTAATTCTGCTCCAGCCTCGTGAATCTCAACCCAGCAGCAGCGGTAACGTTTGCTCGTCCTCTCCCGTTAATGTGGCAGGTAAATAATCAACTAACAGTGCATATTATGTTAGCGTGATCTGCCTTATTACAAAACCTGCCATTACTGTACATGTAGGTGACCATGATGAGAGCGACAGAGTCGGGCTCAGACGCCGGCAGTTCTCGCTGCAGTTTACCGGTAGCGTCTCCTTTCAGGCCAGGATAGATGAATGTCACCGAGCAGTGTCTAAGTTTGTGGTCAAAGGCTTGCAGCCATTTGCCGCAGCAGATGCCCCGATTTTCAGTAAGTGAATGTGTTTAATTGTAGGCAGGGACATTACTGGATATTCTTGTGTAATTGCTACAGAATAATTTATGTTATACTTTGTTATTGCAACAGAAGAATATTTATTTTATTATTTTACATTTACAATTTTTTCCCCGGGGACCCTGTGACACCACATTGAAGAGCCGTAGGCTGTGGATCTCTCAGAAGGTGATTTGAGCAGAAGGTTTTTGAGGTGAGCAGAAGGATTTGACCGGGTGCACGTTTGCATAATCACACCAGCTGTTGTTGATCATGAAACATACACCACCGCCTCTGCTCGTCCGCTCGTTCACACTACAAATAAAATGTGACAGCAAACGTACTCTAGTGTGAACGCTCAAAGCGGCCGCAGGCGCAACGCGCTCTGTTTAGACCCAGAGCCAACAATATGTTTGACTGATGGCCCTTAATATAAAGACTTCGGACTTCACGTTTCCCAATTTTTGCTTTAAGTTATTTTGTTATCTACATAATAATGCAGATAACCTAATATTGATCCTTATTGCTGTTTTAGAGGAGCGGTGCTTCAAAGGATAGCTGCAGATTTCTGTCAGAATCTGGAGATTATACAGTACAAATAAAATGTTCACGTTTCTCCAACGTTGTCTTCCTAACAGTTTCACCGGATGGCCAGGAAGCTTTCACGATGTCTTCTCCAGCGCTGATAATTGGCGTCTGTCTTGTGTCAGTGAATTAAAAGACGGATTTAATGCGACATGACCGTTCACACAGCAGTCGCTTTCTGAAACATCGGATATGTATCGGATTCAGGACCACATACGAAAGTGACCCAGATCGGATTTGAAAATATCGGATTTGTGACGTTCACACTGTCATACCATGATCGGATATGGGTCGCATAGGGTCAAAAAAATCGGATTTAATGTGCTTTCGCCTTCAGTGTGAATGTAGCCTTTGTCAATGTACCATGGTAATAACAGAAGCGAAACGCAATATTGTGTCAGGACAATTCACTATTTATGCACAATAAATAAAGGAGCATAGCGCGACAATTTCTGTTCAGCGCCAGACTTGCTTGTAACCTATATCACTAATTATGTTAAGAAAAATGACGTATTAATACTACAAAACTCTGACCTTTGTGGGAATGCTTGGAGCAGACTAACATGTGAGCTGGAGTGTTCTGAGACGTTATATTTGGTATATCCAGACCATCCGTCGGCTCTTACTTCGTAAACATGGCTTAAAAAATTTCTCTTCAACGACGTAATCCGATTAAAAAAAGATCTCTTTACCCGTCGGCTTCCCGTGGCTGTCATGCGACCGGCTATTGCAGTTAATAATACAACAGCTTCTTGCCATTTTTTGGGTTTCTTTATATCGCTGTGTAACTGAGTTCAATTGAACGCCTGCGTGCGCTAGTACCTCTTGCCACAAGTTCCCAGAATCCTTTGCGGTTTTACCCCTGAATGACGTCACATTTTCAATCTTTATCCTGGTGGGCCGGTCTGTAGTCACAATGCTCGGGCCGATTTTTTGTCCCAGTCCAGCATTGCTCATCATGGTCACCTAAACGCACAGTAATGGCAGTAATGGCAGATAAGGCAGATCGCGCTAACATAATATGCACTGTTAGTTGATTATTTACCTGCCGCATTAACGGGAGAGGACGTGAAAACGTTACCGCTGCTGCTGGGTTGAGATTCACGAGTCCAGAGCGGAATTAAAAACACGACATTCATTTAAGGTCATCGTGTGTTTTGTGAGCAAATGCTTTTGCATATTCGTAGTGTTTCCTGCCAAGTAAATTACGCTCCGCAACGTGGTGACGTCATTCAGGGCGACTGGAATCGATGAGAATCGTTTGCAAAAATGGCAAACAATTCCAAGGAATTGAAACAGTGGGAACCGGTTGTCAACAAGAACCGGTTTTCGATACCCATCCCTAGTCTCTGTGATAGAAAGTGTGCGACCGTGAACTCGACTCTCTTTATGACACATACACACACAGACACACACACAGACACTTGTTTTCAGATTTTAGTGAGGACACCAAAAAGCCTCAAAAATATCCTCAAACTCGTGGGGACGGGCATTTTGTGGGACTCTATTAGTCCCCACAAGTATAGTAGCATACCAACTCTTTGTCCTCACAAACATGTCTAAACATGTACACACACAGACACACAGACACACAGACACACACACACACACACACACACACACACACACACACACACACACACACACAAACAGGTTTGTCAGGTTCCTCGGCTCGTTCTCTGCGTTCAGTCCATTGAAGGTGATTATTGAGCCAATCACAGCTACAGAGCTCACTGTGACTCTTCTTCTCTCTACAGTCACACAAACAAACACACTCAGAGACTCTGACAGCAAAACTACAACAATGTGGTGTTAACACTCACCCTGCCTCAGCTCCACCGTCCTCCTGCTGCTCTGACGGAGGCTCAGCTGTTTCTCTTCCTGTTCCCACCTGCTCGGGTGGCTCCTCCCCTCTGCAGTTACAGGAAATCAGGTGTGTGTGTCTCTTGTTGAGACTGGTTCTTCCTGCTCTCTATCATCACATTGGGTGTTTCCAAATTCAGGGAGAGGATGCTTCGAATGCCACATTTGTAGGAAATTGTATCACATGGACGCGACGAAGGCTGTTCAAATTTGAAGTCTTCCAAATGCGTCCTTCATTTCCCTGAATTTGAAGGATGGGTCAGGTGTGTCCTTTGTGGCCCAACATATCCCAGGATTCATTGCGGGCCATACAGGAGATATTTTTCTGATAATGATAGTGATCGAAGTGGGAGTTAATGCAGGAGACGAACACTTTCAAATGTAAGTATATGAAAATCTGGTGGTGCAAAAGTTTTTATAGCGGGTGTGTTGTTAGGCTCTGGGCATCTGCATAGACATGTTCTTTTTTTGAGAATGTGAGGACAAACTTGAAAGAGAGACACTGTGAGAGTGGACACATCCACACTGCTGCTGCATCTGTGCTCACCACGATGGCCTCCTTCAGAGAGATGGAGGACTCACTCTGTCTTCTGGCTGATGTAAGTGTTCAGCTTTGAACAGCTGTCGTTCCAGCTGCTTTTAACTTTGTAGTTTCACATTTGTACAGACTTTATATTTTTTATAGACGTGTCATAAACCAGTCCTTAAATCATTTTCATTATCACAGATACAGTCTACACTCTGCATCATGAGCTGGTCAATATCGCAAAAGTTGTAATTCGTTTCATGTTTCATGTAAACTGCTCTGAGGTCACAGTGACACCAGCAGATGTAGTTACAGCCTCTCTGTCCCCACCATCCCGAGGCTGACGGTGCTCTGTAAGCTCTTCATAGAAGTTTTGCTTTAACGGCTTTGAATCTCAGTGACCTCCACCTCAAGGAGAATTTTACTCAGCTTCCTCCTAATATTTCACAATAAAAGCTGTGCTCAGTGTTTTTGTGAACATGTTGCTTGTGGTGTGAGGCCGAGCCTTTATGGCTGTTGCTTGGCTCCTGTGGGACTTTCTGAAAGAGTGTGAGTGAATTCCTGGAGTGCTGCAGTGTTTCTGACAGCAGACTGAGCTCAGACGTGTCTGCCACTGAACCCTCAGTGAAAACACACCAAATAAGATGTGAACTGAAGCAACATGGCCGTCTGCTTTGTGCTCTGTACAGTAATCATATTCATGCTATTTATTTCAGACAGTAACAGACCAGCTCAGCTTCCCCGTTCTCCACTGACGTCCTCGCTGTGACCCAGGCCCCAAAAATCAAGTTCCCCTCAGCTGTGGACTTTCTTGGAGCTCCAGAGATCCACCCAGCAAGGTTTAAAGGTCCTGCTGGTGATTACCTGGGCAGTGTTTTACCTGTGGCTGTGTTCAAACGTGTTCACACCTGAATCCTCACAGCTCCAATCACGTCTGACACATCCTGATAGGAATACTTCAATCAGTGAAGTACTCGAGTAAATGTACTCTGTTACATTCCAGCACCGGTCATATCCACGCTGTCGCCCAGTGGGGTCGGTGCCCCCACTGTGGGCACGCCCCTGTGTAGGGGCGGGGTTTAAACTTTTTTTAAAACAGCGTGACAATAAAGAAATGTTCTTTCCAGAGTTTGTGTGTAAAAATGATCCAAATAAAGGTTGAAATCAAAGTGAAAATGTGCAGAACGTTGTTTATTTTATTTATTTATTTATTTGGCACTTTTAATTACAACAATGGTGCTGTACAAACATACAAATTACACAATAAAATAGCAATATCAATTAACATCAATGCTAAATAGGTAATAAAAAATGAGTAAATAACTCTCATGTAGTATTAAAAGCCAGTGAGTAAATGCACGATCACCTCTAAGAACCAGCCTCGACCTTGGTGATCTAAGAGCTGTAGGGGGCATATAAGGCTGCAGTAGGTCTGACAGACACCCTGGGACCTGTCTATTCAGTGCTTTATAAGTCGCCAATAAGATTTTAGGCTTTTAACAGTTTTTATTCATTATCAGGAAAAGCATTAAAACATAACAAAGCAGACAAACAAGAGAAAAAAAAACCCAAAGGAAATACATTGAAGTCATTATCCCATATGGAAAAGATATATAGAAATCTTATAACGTTTTTATCTGTCTTGTATGAAACTTGTATGAAAAGCATACAGGAGTGAAAGCACATATAAGATCCCTTGAAAAATTATATAATGAAACTTGTATGTTTTATATACTTACTAAAAAATATATGAAAGTAATGAGAAAGTGACCACTTTCATGAGTAAATCATATATGTTTTTACTATTTCTTTTCCATATGGGATATACCTGTGCAAATACACATATTGGGGGTGGGGGGACTGAAAGAAGAGAGAAACAAACAAAGAAACAAAAAAGAAAGGAAAAGAGAAAATAAATATTTACTCACAGATTTAGAAAAAAAGATAAACTACAAGAGTGAACTGTTGTGCTTTACACTCACTCCATATTTACCTGAGGACATCTTAGAAGCAGCTCCCCCCCCCTCAACAGTTGGGACAGATCATTTGGCAAATAAAGAAATCAAAGGGGACCAAACATTTAGAAACAGATCCTCATTTGGACGGGCTTTATGTTTGCTCGTTGTTTGCTAAAGAGACTTTTCTGCAGCATTTCTCTCCCGACTTCTTTGCAGCACCTTTCACTGTCACACATTTGATCTTTACAGCAGGGCTGTGCCATATCATATACCATACTATAGAATTTTGACATAGTAGCTATATAATGTTACTCCTACTTTATAGATCTCCATCACCCGATCCTCCGAAAACCTCTTGGAGTTGGCAGCACTCGACTGAGCCATTTTGTGCAGAAGAAGATTAAAATGATGCTTTAAACTCCAGATGTTATCTGAGCTCAGATCCTAAAGCCAGACCTCTGCATCTTCATTCTTGTGGAAAAGCAGAGCAGATGTTGTTTTCAGGAGGATGCTGCTATAATGGCTTTAGTTCCTTGCAGGTAATTATGACGACAGCGGAAGCAGCAGGAACAACAAACAGCCCAAACTAACAGACAAAATATTAATGAAAGTCCAACCCAATCTCCTCCATCCCCGTATCCTCCACTATTTGCATCTTCATCTGTGAAACCTGCAGAGCAGAAACAGTGTGTGGACAAAGTTAGCCGGTATGCAGACATGTTTGCTTTTGTTACAGGAGTTTGAAACACATCTGCAGCTCATTCAGAGGCTTTGGGGCCGTACACACTTCATTTTAAATCAGTACAGCCGATCTCACAGCTGCTGGATGTTTCTTTGAATCATAAGAACATTAAGACAAACAAGATGATCATGAAAATCATATTAATGATTGATTTGGCCTACGTTTGATGCTGAACTGCAGTAGCTCCTGACATTGTGCTTTTATTTCGTCTGGATTAGTTTGCAGCACTGCTGCACAGTTTACATTAAAGTGCACTTTTGCAGAGCAGACGACCCCCTGCACGACTGATGGGGTGAACCAAGGCCCTGCATCAGACAAAGAAGCATTATTTCAACTGTGAGTCATGCAAAGCAGCTCTAGTAGAGTCCTGTAAATGAACAGACTGGATCCCTGTAACGTACCACCTCAGTGACCAGTGGAAACATTCAAATGTTCAGGTAGTCATCCTAACTGACTTGGGGTTTCTGCCAGTGTGTTACAAGTGAAGCAGCTTGCCTGGTCTACACACTGGGACTCGTTTCTTTAAATCACCATTAATACAGTTTCAGCTGCTGACACATTCACTAGTGGGTAGTAATTAAAGCATGCTGCACCACTCATGAGTGCTATCATTCAGCACTCTCATTCATTTGTCTTAAAGCTGGTAATTAAACTCCCTGATGCCTCACTCTGTCTCACTCTTTTCTGTGTGTGAGAGAAAGAAGATGCAGCTGTGTTTCTAACAGCTGCTCTGGAGGAAGCCCTGCAACTCTAGAATCTCACCTGAGTCTGTGCCTGTGAGCTTGATGGAGTGCCTGAACTCCTTGATGACTCTCTCACCACAGATGCTGTGGTTGGCTGTAATCTTACATTCATATCTTCCTGTATCGCTGATGCTGATGTTCCTCACAATCACAGAAACGTCTCGCTCCTTCATGGATGAGCGTCTCAGCTCCACTCGGCATTTGAAGGACTCGTGCTGATAGTTCTCATCTGAGTGATGGCTTTGGAAGAACACAGAGCCGTCTGACTCGAGCTCGGGTCTGCTCCACTCTAATGCTGTGATATCTGCATCTGTGGGTCCCCGACACTGAAGAGTGACGTCTTGTTCAGACCTCACTTTGACATCTGTGTGGTCTAAAGTGAGACTTCACTCAAATGTGTGCTCAGATGAAATGATCAGAAGAGTTTCGTGATGAGAACTTAGAGTCAGATCAATATTGCTGCAGTTTATTACTCAAGACTATAAATTTCTATAATTCCATAACTATGAGTGTAAGATTATTATATTATCTTATGCCACGTTGTACCCCTAATAAAAGATTGTGAAATTATTATGTAGTTTTAGTTTGCATTATTCTCCAGACTTAGAAGAAGGTGATAACTATTTGATTTATCAGACTGATTTGTATTACATCATACTGCTGATTTATGGTGAATGAATGATATTGTTTTATGATGCATGATACTGCTGAGTTATAAGAAATACTGTTTTCAGAGAATCAAGGCCTTATTTGTCTGATTAGAAAAGAACAGAACATACTGCACAGGAAGCCGAGGTCATAACTCAGGCTCACTGAGAGAGAAAGAATGTGGATGTTTAGCTTGGAGGGGCTGAAGCTATAAGAATGTGAGAAACGCTCAGACACTTGGAGATCAGGCGGACACCCTCCCGCGCTCATCTCCCCATCCGGATGGTTTATGGTCAAAGTGTTTGTCTGGAATAAAGAGATTGTTGATTGAGCATTTATACACCGAGTGCTGTTCTTCCTTCAGCCCAAAGATCAAAGAACTGGAATATTTAACATGAGAAAATCAAGAGGATTTTTTGCATTTTCTGTATATTTTGCAGTAACAGCAGTAGTAGGATGATCCAAACTCACCCGAGGCCTCACTGTGAGGTTGATGAAGCACTGAACGATCTCTCTGTGCTGTTTTTGTTCCTGAACACAATCCGACACTTGTTTGTGCCGTTATCGCTGATGATGACGTTCTTCAGAATCAAAGTGAGGTCTCCATCCTTCAACTCCACTCGGTCTCCAAAGGACTCAGGCTGCTGTCTTTGAAACAAGTTACGATAGAACAGAGGATCCAGGCCACGTCTGCTCCACTGCAGCAGGGTGATGGCTGCAGCTCTGGGACACGGACAGCGAAAGGTGGCCTCTTGTCTGGGCGTCGCTTTGATTTCTGTGTGAGTCATGGACACACACACACCATCAGTGGCTCTGATGCCAATAGACCTGTGTCTGTTTCTGATTGGTCAGAATCGTAAACATGGGAACACTGCCTCTTTCATGTGAACACACTCTTACCTATTGATTGAAAAAGTCTGGGGTAATTTATCAAGTTGAAAAGCACCTTCATGTGACCTCTCATCAGTAGGAGTAACGCAGCTCAGACAGGTAGGTGGGGTGAGAAAATAGAAGGATTTAAAAATAAATACAAGAACTTGGAAATGTTTTCACTGCCCACATGTTTCTATATCAGCACTGCCAGTGAATTTTGTCCCCCCTTTCCTTTAGTCTGTGTGTTGTGGCGTCTCCCCGTGCTTTCTTTTCCTTTTCTCCCTCCTTTTACCACCAATACACCAGCAGATGGCCGCGCCTCCCTGAGCTTGGACCTGCTGGAGGTTTCCTCCTGTTACAAGGGAGTTTTTCCTTCACACTGTTGCTAAGTGCTTGTTCACAGGGAGCCGTGATTGTTAGCATTTCCTCTGTATTAATGTAAACTATTTCAGTCGAGTACAAAATGCTTTGAGGTCACTGTTCTTGTGATTTGGTGCTAAAAAGATGGAGCAGAACTGAAAGTTTCGGGGACTTTGGTGTGTTAGCCTCGTATGTTGACAAAGGGATAAAATTGCATTTTTTGAAACACACTGTTCTTTACAATCACTGCTCATATTTTTTATAATTTCCTTGTTTGCACATGTTATTAATAATCTGGTATCACAGATGTTTGATGTAGACTAAAGCTCGTCTGCGTCATCATCACCTGACTGCCAGCAGGTGTCAGGCTGACTGTGAACTGCCCGTCTCAAATATACAGTGTGTCATGTTTCGGCTGTGTACAGGCAAGAGAAGGACCCAAACGCAAAACTCACCACGCAGGAATAAAACTCAAAAAGCTGCTTTATTGCAGAATGGCACAAAAATATAACAAAACTAAACTGGGGCATGGATAAACTGACACACAGGGAAACACAGCCATGAGGGAGACTACGACACTGACAAAGAGAAACACAGGGCTTAAATACACTGAGGGATAACGAGGGAATGAGACACAGAAGGAGAGCACAGCTGGGAGTAATCAGGCTGGACGAGACAAGGGAAGCAAAACTAGAAACACTCACATGAGACATGGACCTTCAAAATAAAACAGGAAACACACTGAACTCTAAACACGCAAACTTAACAGCAACTGAGAAGACAGAACATAGGGACCAGAAACATGGTATAAAGAGGTCACAGTAGACACAACATTGAACACAGGGAAGCCATATTACAAAGCCAAAGAACTAAACCTATGATAACCATAACTGAAATCTAGGGAAACAGGAAACAGTACAACAAAGGACTCAAAACATAATCCATAATATAAAAACACGAGATCTCTTCAAAATAAAACAGGAAACACGAGAGGCAGACATGACAACATAAGACAACAGACATGAAACACACGAAGGGCAAGGGAGACTTCACAGGGGTTGAAAACACAAGGGGGAGCTAATAAGCAAACGAACATAGGAAACCTAATAAGCTTAAACATACACTATAAACATCAAAAGAACTAAAACTCAAAACACTGGGTCATAAGACCCAGGATCGTGACACAGTGGCTTGCAAAAATATTCGGCCCCCATGAACTTTTCCACATTTTGTCACATTACAGCCACAAACATGAATCAATGTTAGTGGAATTCCACGTGAAAGACCAACACAAAGTGGTGCACACGTGAGAAGTGGAACGAAAATCATACATGATTCCAAACATTTTGTACAAATAAATAACTGCAAAGTGGGGTGTGTGTAATTATTCAGCCCCTGAGTCAATACTTTGTAGAACCAGCTTTTGCTGCAGTTCCAGCTGCCAGTCTTTTAGGGTCTGTCTGTACCAGCTTTGCACATCTACAGACTGAAATCTTTGCACATTCTTCTTTGCAAAACAGCTCCAGCTCAGTCAGATTAGATCAGGGGCGTCAAACTCAATCGCACAGGGGGCCAAAACTCAAGGCACACTTTAGGTCGTGGGCCAAACAAGATAAACATTTATTGAACACACTAAAACAATGTTTTTTTAAACATAAATATGAATAAAAACAGACAGGAATAATATTCCAGATTAAATAAACTTTAAATATTTTGCTCTTCATAAAAATATATCCTGTCAAAATTATGCAAGTTAGAAATATGAACATGCTGCCAAAACCCCCAGAAAAAGCAAAAAAAGCACACACAAGGGCAGTTTCATGTCGGTTACACTTTAACATACGTTTTCAAAAATGTCTTTCCCTGTCGTTGTCCCGTGCATCGATTTAATGTTCAGTATTTCCTCTCCACGGATGAAGATGGCCAGCTGTGCAATGTCCATCATGTCTGTACTTTCATCCACAGCAAGCAATAAAGTTTTTGCTTCTTTCACACAACTGTGTTCTTAAATCAGTGGCCATCTCACAAACCCGATCAGCAATCGTATTTCTGCTCAGGCCCACATTTGCAAAAATCTGCGTTTTGTTTGGACACAAGACGTCGCACAGCTTCATCATGCAGCTCTTCAGAGTGGTATCGGGCTGATTTGGCTCCTCTGCTACAATAAAACTTGCTCTCACAACAGCTTCACTTTGTGATTTTGCTCTGGTGATGTTACACCCTGAAAAGGGGCTGAAAAGGGGATAAGTCAATGACGACGCTCAGACACGATGCTTCTCCTTCAGCAGCTTCATTGCTTCGTGGCCAGAGCTCCCCCTTCCGGCAACGGCAGGCATAACTAATCAATCGTGATCACTAAATCACATGGATTATTCCCCAGGCTCAACAAGTAGATCACAGATTGAATGTTACACAGGTTGTAGTCGCATTAAGGATTATTATCCGGTTGAACATAGTCATGAACTCTTTTAACTATTTTAGCCTGTGTTACATTACATCTCTTTGATGGGACTTCGTTTACCCTTGTTTATACATTTACATATTTGAAATAAATTGAATAATATATTGGGTAACTTTTAACCACAACCTTTTACTCCATTATGAACTTCAACAAATAATCAATCTATCACAGTGACAAACGTCTGCTGAAATGTCAGATTCTTCTTTAGCTCTTCTACTTTCTGTAGTTTCTGCTCTGCATTTAGGTTTTTCAGGTTATCCTGACGTTTTGTCTCGAAGTGCCGTCTTAAATTAAATTCCTTAATTACAGCCACATTAGCTCCACTAATAAGATACATGGGTTTACCAGCATGTCTGTAAACATATATTCAGTCTCCCACTGGCGCTGAAAGGCTCTGCTTTCAGAATCAACTTTTCTCTCCACCATTGTGGGCGGCTAGCTTCAATAACAGAAGTTTGACTTGATTGATGCGGGAATGTTCCCAGTTAGCCTGGGTGCTTCAGCACCCCCCAAAATGAATCAAAGCACCCCCAAAGATTTCTTACTTTTTTGACAATATTTGCTGTTTGTGTGACACACTACTAAAAATATAAAAAGCATACAGACTTGGTTGAGACGTAACACTTTAACAACAAAAGTATAGATAACCTCCCCCCCCTCCTAAAGTGGTTTGTTCCAGCTCTCCCCTGCTCTGGCTTTAGCGCCCTTTCTGCCAGAGGATGGTGGCTGAGACGCAGCAGAGCGGAGGTGTAAGTGCCTGGCTTAAAACAGGACATATTGGCTGCATTTAACCTTCAGTTACTCTTTATATAGTTAGGTAGGAGTCAGGCCATGTTTCTTTTAGCTGAAAAACATTACACCAGGTAACCTGCAGTGTTGAAAGCGTGTTTTCCCACGATGTTTGCTACCCTACAATCCATCCTGCTCTGTAGTAAAATCAGCGACATTTGACCGTCCTGTTGCTCCCATTGAAATGTATACAGACTATTTAAAATCTAAAACTTATAATTGTCCGTAGCCTGCTGTTGTTACCACTGTCCTGTTTTAAATGGATGCTAACTAGCTAACTGACTGAATGCCCATTAACCTTATAACTCCTGGTGTGTGTGTGTGTGTGTGTGTGTGTGTGTGTGTGTGTGTGTGTGTGTGTGTGTGTACAGAGAGACAGCCAGGTTCATAATGGATATAAGGAAGTTTTTTCAAAAAAAGGAGCCACATTCAGGAAAAAGTGTAAGATCAAATGATCCGTGAATCAAGAATAATGTTGAATCAGTGTTTCAATGTTTATATCTTTTATTAGATGTTCGTGTGGTTTGGTTATTTGCCTTTTGGTTGAAAGTAGACTGAGAGAGGACTTTTTGTTAGTGATCTTAATAGTATTTTTTCATATTAATTTAATTTTTCATCTGATTGAATACAATCTATTTGTGTATGATTGTCAGTCGAAAGAGGGAGAGAGGAAAGAGGGGAACGTGAGGAGAAAGTACAAGGTCAGGAAGAACCAGGTAAGAAAACAGACAGGGAACAGTGACAGGCACAACAGAAACTGTTAAACTGACAAAGAGAAAAAACCTGATTTTACTCACAATATCTGGAAGTTGTGTTCTCCCTATATTAAAGCTGCTAAACAGAATCTGCAAAACAAACTGGGTTGAAACATTTTGACCCTCTTTAACAACATTCCAACATAACATTATCATTGATTGGGGAGATTAAAATTAATGATATATTTTTATGTGGTTCAGCCACAACTCTACTAAAACCTCAGCCAGTAATAGGTCGGCCAACTTTTGGACCGTCCAGTTGTCTGTACGACTGCCGCAGTACGTGCATCACATTTGCACACTATCAGAGCCAAACAGCCCTGGTGGAGTG
Source organism: Maylandia zebra (assembly GCF_041146795.1). Taxonomy (NCBI): domain Eukaryota; kingdom Metazoa; phylum Chordata; class Actinopteri; order Cichliformes; family Cichlidae; genus Maylandia; species Maylandia zebra. Next base: position 295,328 of record NW_027490033.1, read on the forward strand.
AGGAGCTGTAAAGAGAAGCAGATGCTCTGTTTATATTCTACAAATGTTTTAAGCTTGTTTCAAAGATTCTGTACTGCACCTTTAAATGTTTTCCAGAAGCACACACTTATCAGTGTTTTTCACACTTTTTACAGTGTGGACCACCTGATAAAAATGTCAAGCTCTCCCAAGCACCACTATGAAAGCATGAAACTCATAAATCTAAAAACACAAAATTAGTATCTGCAGTAAAGATTTTTTCATGCATTGTATACATTCTACCACAGGCAAAGTTGCCTCCATTTTTATATTCGTTTTTTAAATATTTTGTAATAATTTATTTGTAATAATTTATTTATTTATTAATGTAATTATATTTTTTTATGTATCTGTATTATATTATACAAACACATTAAAAGTGAATCTCTGTCCAAAATATGCACTCAGTTTACTTCTTTCTCACTGTGAGCATCATTCATTATTCTCCTCCAGTAATTAAGGTTAGGATATGTATTTTTTTTATTCCAATCCATTCTTCTTTGGCAGCATTTAAATAACCTTGATCAGAATTGATGGTTTTGTTACAGACTTTTCAAAAAAGTGTTTTGCTTTTTTTTCACAAATGTGGGATTAAATTGTTAAAAAGTACAAAACAGTGATGTCATGTTTTGTGACGAGGACCCAGGCACAGAGAGACTTGATGGATTTAAGAATCTTTTGATTTAATAAAGAAATTTGCAGACTTGCACAGAGATGGTAAAATTATGATGACTGATAAAGGAGACGAAGACAACATGAGGACAGGGAGGATGCAGGGACCGACAGAGACGGGGAAGAAGTCTCATTGTGACGAGTAAAGTGTATCTTGGCTGGCTGGGCAGCTCTCTGGGTGCTCAGCCCCCCAAAGCTCTGATCCTAGAATCGCTCCTGCAAAAATTTTACATTTTCTGTAAATTCTGTGAATCTCGGGCAGCTCGACTTGCGTGAAGTGTTTCAAGCTGGGCGTCGTGTACCTGGAGTCGAGTGTTTTAATTGAAACGATACATTTTTAGACATAAGTTGTAACGGCCGCCGTTTTCTTTGTGAGTATTTATTACACGGCGTGCTGCGGGGACAAGCCTGTTCTAACGTTTGAGTCTAAGCTTTAGTTTTTGCTTCTCATCCGTAAACACTCTGCATCTTTCATGTGATTCAGTTTATTTTGAAAAGTCTCAACAGGCTTTATGGCTTTATTGTGAAAGGTTTATGTGGAAAATAAACAAGCGGACAGTCGATGGTTTTACCATCGTTGTTGCTAACGACAACGCATAAAAACAGGCGCTTGTCCGTCCGTAGTGTGGTTATATTAAATATAAGAGAAAGAGAGAACTTTAAGAAATGAATATAGCCTCTACAGTGACCATCAAAACATGAAAAATTATTGCTGTAAACAGTTTATTTTGCGACACCACGAAACAAACGATAGCGTAAAATGAAACGATAGATGTTTTTGTATCGTCATCCGACACATATCGTTATATCGAACAGCCCTAATCAATACAGTTTTCAAAAAATGCTTCTCTGTGCAGAATCGGTTTAAAAACATAAACAGCTGTGGGATGCTGCTTGTCCGTGATTTGGACATCATATTTTCTTGTTTGGCTTGGAAGGAAGTTGGTTTGGAAACATATTTGGCGACGCTTCATCTTCTGCTTTGCAACTGTGTGGGATTTAAAAACCCGTCCATGATGCTGGCAGTGTCCAAGCATGTTTTTGTTTTTAAGTTCATATCCCCCCTGCAACGGCTCTGAAAACATGTGTTCTAACAGCAGCAGTACTGAGCTCAGTCTCAGAGAGATGCAGATGCAGTTTGCATGTAACTACACGCAGCCTTCCTCTTTCTCTCGCTCCTCTCTCCCTCCTTCTTGTGGAGCAGGTCTCTCTCTCTCTGGTACACAACTGCACGCACACACGCGCACACACACAACAGAAGAAAGGAGAACTGGAAAGCCGAAGACTTGTTGACTAGATTCCCAAGCAGTGACGCGGTGGATATTCATCATCATTTGCCCTCCTGTCCACCTTTGATAGTTTACACTCATTCTCTTGTGCCCTTATTTCCCTTTACACCACATAAAGGGGGGGGGGGGGGGGGGGGGGATTAATTTGATGCTACAAGTGCCTAAAGCAGGTGCCCGAGAGGATCACATATGGAGAATGATGTATGGCCACATCTGCGCATCTGGTTTAGTAGCAGCCTTGGATGAATAGACTGTTGTGTTGCTTTAAGAGGCCCCATGGGCAGATTAGCTCTTGTAGTCCAAGACAAAGCTCAGATTATAGAGGCAGTGCCATTTCACATCCTCTGAACACCCACAGTCCCGCACAACTCCTACAGATTAAGCTGTGATGAAGCTCCACTGTGATGATGATGATGCTCCCGTGCGCACATTTTATTACTAACAGTCATGGAGGTCATGCTGAGCAGGAAGGGGATGATACGGATCAATAGCACTGTAGTGTAACATGGGTAAAAAAAGCCATCAGGGGAGATCAGGTAGAGAACATGAAGGTCCAGTCACACTGAATGGATTCATTTTTACCAACAAGTGCTTTAAAGAGAGCTCCTGCTTGGCACAAACACCTGTGTGCCTTCAGAGACTCAACTTCCATCAAATATTTGTTTTTTAATTAAGGCACAAGTGCACAGGCAGCAGTCTGTGTTCAGAAAAACCCAAAACATTTGATTCAAATTTAGAACAAAAACACCACAGTGGGAGGGAAACAGAGAAACTGGCTTCTTTTTTCCACTATAACTGTGTTTACAGGCCGTTCCAGTCTTTATCTGTCTCACACACTCGACCAAATAACAAACACAAAATAAAAAAAGAACATCTCACATAAATAAATACAGAAATAATCCAAAAGTAGCTATATTAGTAGTGAAACAAACAAGAAAAGCATTTAAAAACCAAACGTGTAAAATCAGTCAGTGCATGATTACATTGCTCCGCCCATCAAAAAGTGACCTGTGTGAATGTCACCATCTCATTTATAGGACTGATGAACGTTGGTTGGAACATTTGTAGTCCAATCATACTTCACAGACATCTTTAATCCTTCACTGAGTCAGGCTGTTGTTCTCACAAGCCTCAAACTCTCCACCATCATTCCTGTGCTGAAGTAGTCGTGTCCCTCCTGCATGAAGGACGACTGTCCGGTCCCACTCACCTCCATCATTATGAAGAGCTTTGAACAGTTAGTCATGCATCAAATCAAAACTTCCCTCCAACCTGGATCCATGTCAGTCACATACCGCTCAAACCGCTCGACCGATGATGCGATTTCAACTGCCCTCTTATTCAGCCCTCACACATCTGGACACTCATACGTTAGAATGATGTTCACAGACTTCAGCGTTCAACACCATCTTTCCCCAGCAACTCATTCACAAACTGGATCTGCTGGGCATCAGCACCTCGCTGTGTCACTGGCTGCTGGATGTCCTGAGAGGAAGACAGCAGACAGGTCGGCAGCAACACCTCCAGCACAAGAACACTGAACACAGGCTCCCCAAGGATGTGTGTCGAGCCCCTTCTCTTCACTCTGCCTCTCATTTCTTATCATTTTCAGTCTTTTAAAAGGTGAAGTGTTCAAAAGAACAACAGCACCTGATCTCTGCTGAGGTGTTAAAGAGCTCTTATTTTAGGATGTGATGATAAGACAGCATACAAACTTACAATTACATGATAATAATACATTTGTAATACACAACATTTGGCTTGTAATTGGTGACATCTGTAACACCACATTTGTGATCGAGACCTTTTGAGGTCAACATGGTGACTGAGGACAACGGGTCCTGCAGAGTCAGTAGTTTCTATTCAGCTGTTTTGTTTTCATGTCTTCTCCTCCATCATCAGTTATCAGGAGAGCCGACAGTCAAAGTGCAAGAATTCAAAGAAACACAGAGATTCTCCTTACAGAGCAGACACAGCACAGATGTTTCCTTCATCGTCCTTCTCACTCAGTTCAGCTTCTTTTCATTTCTGTCACTGACACCAAGTAAAGCCGCCCTCTTCCTCTGAGCACCAGCTTTTCTATTATTACAAAGAAGAAGAAACCATTAAAACACCAAAGCACAAACACACTGTGGAGCCTTTTTGGTTTTCTTAACACACTTTTACAGACACTGAAAGCACAAAGCTGCTCCACAAACACAGGATTAAGAACAGAAGAAGGTTTCTGTCAGGAAGCATATCTGGAAGAATATTCAGGCCCAATCTGACACACAGACCATAATAATAAAAGTGGAGAATGATCAGAATCATTTCAGAATTTTCAAATAAATCCAGATTCAGTTTTGGCAGCAGAGCACAGGGATGCACATGAGACTGAAAATCAAGTCTTCTGTATCTTTGTAAGTCCTGTGACTGTCTGGCAGTCGGTGACCTTCACCTCTGATGAAAAACTGAAATGAGATCTTTTCTCAGCTGATTTTAAAAAAGAAATGTGAGTAATGATCCAATCAATCATTGTTATTGTTGGCCAATACTGTGAAGACCGAACTAGGATTCACGTAAACGCTGAGATTCAAAGTATAATTCAATGATTATTGTCATAAATGACAGATATAGTATTTTTCTATTTTGTCTCGTATGTTATTCTGTTTATCTGATTCTATTGTTTCCCCTTGAAATCTCCTCCAGTTTGCGCTGATCCAGGACGTCACAGGTCTTGGACTCAGTCGTGGAGACGATGGTCTGGTAGCGAACACAGATCTTCTCCACGCCCTCCACCTGAAACACACCTGAGCTCAGTTTGAATCCGTCTCATTTCTGGAAAATAGACTTTTGACACGATTAATAAATAATAAAAGGAGGAAATACATTTATACAAAATCATTACAAATGTCCATTCATCACTGTAGCTTTGCATCGACTTTAATTCGACCATTTTTATATTATAAATGTCTTATTATAATTATTATTGTGCATTGATGAATATCTGATGGAGTCACTTGTTTCTAATCTGACAATCATCCACCTTCATGCTCTGCAGAGCAGCCAGGCTCTCCAGAGTGGACGCCATGTCAGCCATCTTCTCCAGACGGCGGCAGAAAGAGTCAAACTTCCCGAAGATGTAGTTCTCACTGAAAACACGCACACACGTGTGTAAAGGTTAGCGTGACGCTGCTGACACGCTCTGACTCAGAGTCAGTTACTGATCACCTGAAGTCAAACTGTCTGTTCTCAGGTTTCCTCTCAGTTTGTCTCTGACGCTGTGGAAGCTTCGCTGATACGCCGCATTCAGATTACAGCAGTCAGAGATTCACTGCAGCAGCACCGGCCTGACACACACACACACACACACACACACACACACACACACACACACACACACACACACACACACACACACACACACACACACAGAGTTCAAAGGCTGTTTGCTTGTATTCGTGTCAGTGTTGATGTTGTACTTGCACATAAACTCTACATTGGACTCTGATGTGTCGTGCCATACCTGCCACCTACTGGTCAGCCAGTGTAAGTGCACAAAACATTTCTTCAAACCAAGATGGAAAAATACATGTTTAAAAAAATGAAGTTCAAAAATCTGTTTTCATCCCTAAAGATGAATAAAAATACTAAAGAATAAATCCTGATTGATGTCGTCATAATTCATGCATGAAAGGGTTAAAAACTATTCTACAAACAAACAAACATGAATATTTTGGAACATTTCAACTTTAAAGAGCAGAAAGAGAAAGAACAGAAAGTTATATTGTGTAAAAGTGGTTTTGTCCTGAAGTCTCAGAGTGGAGACTAAAGTGTTCCAGGTCTGAGGAGCTTCTGTCCACAGACGTCAGATCATGTTTGATAAACTGAGTTTAAAGTGAAACCTGTAAATGCTGACGCTGCAGGAGATCCAGCTGAGAGGACGCGTCTACCTGTTGAAGGTCACCGTGCGGCTCTTCCAGCGCTCCAGCTCGGCCGACGGCCCGACGTCGTCGGCCTCTTTCCTCATCTGCTCGCTCTCCGTCAGCACCTGCTTGATTTGATTGGTCCACAGGGTCGACACCTCCTCCAGACGCTCCACCAGCTCACTGTTATTGGCTGAGAGCGAAACACACGAGTTCCTCTAAACACGCGTGAACACGGACTCATTATTTCAAAGAAGCCATCGTCTCAGGTCAGATGCTTCCTTTAGCTTCCACAGATAAACTGGTTTGATTTACCTGAGAGTTGATTTTTAAAGCTTTAAATGATGTTTCCTGTATTTCCAACAGTCTTATTGTTTGTGTGAGATGTGAACAGCTTGAGCTTCATACCTGCTGCTCTGTAGTCTGCAGGGCTGCTCAGCTGGCTGATGGCGTCAGGAAGCTCCACGTGCTGCAGCTGCAACTTTCTCTCCATGTTCAGTCGGGCTGAGCTCAGATTACTGACAAACTGATCCACCGAGGACAGGAAGGACCGGACGTGTGGACACGAGGCGCCGTCCTGCACAGAGCCCCACGACTGGGCACAGGGTCAAAGGTCAGCAATAACAACAAAGGTTAATGTGTTTTCCTGTTTCACTTTTTACCTCATTCACAGCCAAAAGCATCAGGAGGAGCACTGCACACAAATAAGACTTTTCATGGATCATTATGTAACAGCTGCTCTACAGTCAAAGCCCACAAAGAGAAACCAGCAGGTACAGATGAGCCCAAGGTGTGGCCTCCAGTAACACTGTGAGGAACCTTGGAGTCATGTTTGACCAGCACATGTCCTTCAACACACATATTAAACAAACATGTAAGACTGCGTTCTTCCATTTGTGCAACATCTCTAAAGTTAGAAATATCCTGTCTCAGAGTGACGCTGAAAAACTAGTTCATGCATTTATTACTTCCAGGCTGGACGACTGTAATTCATTATTATCAGGAAGTCCAAAAAACTCCCTGAAAAGCCTTCAGCTGATCCAAAATGCTGCAGCAAGAGTCCTGACAGGGACTAGAAAGAGAGAGCAGATTTCTCTTACACTGGCTTCTCTTCACAGGATTGACCCCTCATGGCTGCCCCTCCCTGCCCCTTTCTTTGCTTTCAGTCTCTTCCTGTTTAAAGAGAGTTCTTCCTTCCCACCATCAACAAAGTCTTCATATATGGCGTCATGTGATCACTGGAAGCTTAAAACATCTCCCTTTTTGTGCTCAGTGAAAGCCTGAATGGATGGAGGTGTTTTACCTGCTGCGACCTGAGAGCAGGTAACATGATGTGAGTCAGCAGAGTTTCCAGACTGTTCAGGACGCCGCCGCCGCAGTCCAACACGCCAAAGTTCACTTCCTGGAAACATCAGGTTGCACGAGAAGATCAGAATGATTGGCTGCATCCACGTCACAGTCAACCAATGAGGTCTGTGCGGTTTGTTAAATGTGCAGGTGAGGAGGTGACCCAGACCAGTTACTGACCTGCTGCACGTTAGCGGTGGTTATGGCCTTCTCAGTGGTTCTCAGGAAGAACAGACATTTCCCCAGTAAAGGCTGGAAATACAGAACGTGATGGAGTTCAGATTCCTTTAACGTGACGCAGACAGAGCACTTCCTCTGCACTCTGTCACCAAAGTTCACCATGCAAAGGAAAACCTTTCATGGGCTTTAAAGACGGGGTGGTTGGAGAGCTCTGCAGGCTGCTCGTTACCAGTAATGGGAGTAACGGCACTACTTTTTCAGTAAAGAGTAATCTAATTACTATTCCTATCGTTACAACGCCGTTACAATTACTAACAAGAAAATGTGGGGCGGTCCGTTACTATTTTTCAACAAACAGACGGTTGAAGCTGTGTTCAGCTTACAGCAGCTTATATCAGCTGCAGGAAGTAGCTGTAAGTAATCTGGGCGCTGCAGCTTTAAGCAGCTGTGCGCTCCCGCAGACAGACCATCACTTTTTGGCACAACAGCTGGAGCTCAGGGGGCAAAACAATCGCATGAGTGCTGCTGTTTGCCTGAGGAAGAATAAAGGAGTTGTGGTAAGACAATCACATGACCACTTACAGACAAAGCAACAAGGTGACATATACCAGTTTATAAACTGTGTTGATAGGCCAGTAAAACCAGAGTCATGATAAACAATATATACGCGTGTTTGTTCCTCAATAGTTTCATGTTTAGTGTCTAAGGACAGCAGCGAGCACTCTCTGCTTATGAGCTGCTGTCAGACCTGCAGGTATCAGGCTGTGATCTTCTCCTTTATACTGGACACTAATTATTATTTTGGAGTCGCACAAATAATTCGTGTGGCGTCTTATTGAATGCAGAACAGCTGATTGTTCTGGAAATAGTTTAATGGTTATTAAAAAAAGGGTAAAAGGTAAATGGCTGCAAATAACTTTGTTGTTTGCAAAACTTGTGTGTATAATTTTCAAATTTATATTTACATTTAAAGTTATAAAAATGATTCGTTAAACATGTTCGTGGTTGTTACAGTAAAAAATATAACTTTTTTGTTTTCTGTCTGATTTTAGATCAATTGTGTTAATACAGTTTGTCAAAATGAAAACATAACTGCAGATTCAGACACGTGAGGTATTGCTGAAAAGAATGATACCAAACACGGCAAAGTAAATAATTTTTAAAGGTAAATGTAGAGGAAACATAAAAAGCTGTCACGGCTGGGGCAGCAGTCGTGTGGTGGAGTGAATGAGGACCAAGATGCAGACGGCGGTGGAGATTTATTTACAGTGAAAATAACAAAGGTGAGGGAAGAAGCGAACATCAACCTAAACTGGGACAAACTAACAGACAAAGCAGAAAACATGAGGGCAGCAGGGAAACACAGAGATGACACGAAGAAGGCAGAGAGACGTGGAGAAACACCGATGGACACGGAGACACACAGAGTAATGCAGACGACGCCACAAGCAACACAGGCAGACACACACTATAAATACACACGAGGTAATGAGGGGATGACACACAGGAGGGGAGCACAGCTGAACCACAAGACGAGACACAAACCTTCAAAGTAAAACAGGAAACACACAGACTGTTTTACAACACAAGGACACGAACAGAGCACAGAGGACAGACACAGGCAGGGCTGATAAAACACGGAAGCACTAAACATAAGAACCAAACCCTAAGAACTAAAACAAAATCAGAATAAACACCAAACACAAGATGAAACCAAAAGGAAACACAAAACGCTGCGACCCAGGACCCTGACAAAAGGAGTCACAATGGCCGATTATACCCTGGAGCCCAGAGGGTATTTTTAAAGTTACACAATAGTTACTTTTCCTAGTAATTAATTACATCTAGAACCTTGTCACTCAGTTACTAACTAAGTTACTTTTTGAAGAAGTAATTAGTAACTATAATTAATGACTTAATTAATTTTGAATGACTATTTGAAAGTAACTTGCCCAACACTGGATATGAGCGAGTTTCCCAGCTGATGCAAACTGGAAAGCTTCTCCTGTTTGAAGTGGATCTATTCAGCTTTTATTTCCTGATCATTTTAAGCATCAACAAAGTTTCTAAAAACAAGCAACAGTTTGTCATCATTCATAAACTCTGACGTCACAGGAGTGTTTTTATTCCTGTCCCATGTTTGAACGTTTCTGCATATCAGAGCTGCCAGCACGGCACCGACTCAGGCTGGAACTGACTTTAAATACTTCATCATTCATGATCCTGTTAAAACCACATCCAGGGGAAATGTTATTAGCATGTAGCCTTTAGCTCATGTTCTGATTGCTGCTCCTCCATGTTTGTAGTCCTTTTTTCTGTGAATAAGTGTTTGTGGAGCTTTGAGCTCCTCAGACTTTGGCCTCTCGACCTCCTGATGTTCAGCCTGCAGCTGTCAGTCATCCAGTGTTTGCTCAAAGACTTTAATCACCTCGTTAACCAAACAAAGCAGCACAGTTTGATCCATGGAAACACAAACACGCTCAGGCTCATCATCTCTGAGCAGGACGATGATGAATCGTAGGCTCGGTATTGTTTGGAGCTTAAAGAGAAATCAGATACATCAGAACACAAAAACCCCGAGAGGTGGATCAATGTGACGTCACACACCTGAGCTCTGAGTCCTCGAGTCTGATCCAGGCTCGTGCTTTAAGACACGTTTCTGTGTAACCCTCAGCTCAGGTGTGTTCAGGACATTTGCTTGGAAGAAGCTGTCTGTGGATAAATCCTGCTCTCCACCTCAGCTGTCAGGTTTATCCAGAGAACGGCCGTCCTGACTTCCAGCAGCCCCACAGTCCTCGTTTCTAATAAACTGGCATCACTGAAATGAACTGTCTGCCTCGCTGTTCAATAATCTGCTCTTTGCCAATTTCCCAGCAGAAGCTTCCACTCATATCAGCATTTTTCTGTGATTCTCACATTAACTAAACACAAAAAGCTGAAGCCAACCTCAGAGTTCCCCGTAGTGAGGAAGAGTTTCCTCTGAGCCACAGCTGAGTTTGATGCGTCCACAAAGGAAGACTGACGGGAGGACAGACTCTGGGAGAAAGGCAGATATTAAAAGATATGAATACAAAGTACGGTGCAACAAACAGGACAGCAGATTATGAAGAGCGGTTAGACCTTCATGTGTCAGTCATTGAAATGTGATCAAACTGGGACAGTGGCGCGGCGGCCCCTCTGTTGGTCTTCCTTGGTCTCTTGTGTTCTGGGGGCCTCTGGATGTCTGGAGTTTTGATCTCCTCCATACCTGCTTCATGCCCTGGAGGACAGGGCTGTGGCTCCCCACACTCCCTAGCAGATCATTACATGGAGAAACCTTTGGAATGCAAGCATGCTGATCCACACAGGTATGCACACAGGTGTACACACGGGTGTTCACAGACGCAGACTACAGCTTTCTTGGCTGCTGCCTCAAAGCACATTGTGCGCTGTCTATCTTGCGTGCTGCACAATATCGTTTATTATTTAGTATCTACTGATATCTACTACTAGCTAGTTTATTGTGATGGTGCTGTTTTTTTTATTATGTTGTTCTTTGTTGTTTGCTTTCTCTTCTGTTTTTTTTCTCCATACAGGTGACCCAGGTGTTTTGTTTTTTTTTTGTTGGTGTTTTTTTTTTTGTTTATGTTTTTTCTTTCTTCCCCCCCTTCTCACCGTCTCTTCTCCCCTTTGGTTTTCTTTCTCTCCCTCTCTTTCTTTCATTCTTTCTCCCTGTCCTGTCCCCCAGTCATGTCTGTCCCGTTTGTAGCAACTGAAAATAAAATAAATTCATAATTATAATAAAGGTCAATCAAATGGACCAATATGGCAAGGCTATGATGATCCACTTGGTAAAATAAATCCGCTTGGCATCTTTCTTGGCCTTAAGACAACAATTCTGATGGCTAAAGATCCAAACGGGACAAAAAAAAAAAAAGGAAGTGAAATGTTACAATTAACCCCATAGTCTGGGTTAGTTGTAACATATCCTGGGGTAAAATGTAACACAATGAAATAAGGGTACTAACAAAACATTAACATGTAATCTTTGTTTATTCAACACATGAATGCACTTAGAGCCATTTATGTAGCTGTGTGTGTGTGTGACAGAATGCAGAAATCTAACCTTTGAACATATTCCAACCCCCCAAAAAAGACAAATTATGGAATTTTCTGCAACTGAATATTTCATTAATTTTGGTTGGTCTTCCTTGAGTTTGGCCTCATTGGCTCAGTGGGCATTATAACCTACAACTCTTGCACCAATTTTGAACATAACAATGAAGCTGAAAAAATGTAGTTGTTCACCAGCATCGCAATTCCATTACTTTTTATCATGGCTTACCTTGGTGTGGTTTGCAAAGTGCTTCAGAAAGATGAGGAAATCTGTTTCTTGCACCCATCCTGATTTATTTCCACTACCAGTACTTCCTACTGGTCCATCTCTGATGCAGAGGTCTGCATAATGCATGTGTGGGAACACAAACAGTGAAGTAATTGTGTTGCCAATGGCATTAACCGCATATAGAAATGTGACCAGTGAACCTCTCTCTGCTGATGTCGTTGCCCCAACTTGTTTAATATAAGTTAAAGTAAAAGTGTGGTAAGTTGTAACATCTGCATTATTGTTACAACTAACCCAGACTGTTGCTGTTACAACTGACCCAGACTCCTATAGCCATGAACTAGCTAACATTACAGCCAACGGCTAAAACATTAGCACTAAAGACCTACACAGAATATATCCCCATAGACATACAAATAACATAATTTAAGTTTGATGAGTTTAACTGCAAAGCAGATAATGCTATTAGAAATTGAAATAAAGTAGAAAAACTTACTTTTTGGCATACAAATTACTTTTTTTCGTGTTAAATTGTCTGTGTTTGACAAAATGTGCTGATTTTTCACATGTGATAGCAGAACTGAGTTGGGCATGCACAGGATGAGTCACATCATTTGAAACTTAGCCCTGATTGGAGAAATTGGAAGTGTTACAACTGACCCACGTTACAACTATCCCCGGTCTCCCCTACAATATCCTTCTCTTAACTTTTACTCAACTTTTAGCATTTTTGTGCATATGGTACGGTGTTTGTTTGAAATGCTTTGTAACCATATGGTACGGTGTTTGTTTGAAATGCTTTGTAACCATATGGTATGGTGTTTGTTTGAAATGCTTTGTAAAGCCTCTGGCGCAAATTTATTCAAATAGCACTGGGTGAACCTTGGAGTGGTTATATGTTAATTGCTGACTGGCAAGCTATTCTATACTTTTCTCTTGGCAAAACCGAGTAACCCACATTCCTGCAGGACTCTGTCTCTCTTTGTTGGCCCTGTGGCAGACTGGCAACCTGTTCAGGGTGTGTCCCCTGCATCTCGTCCTGTGAAACTGGGACAGGCTCCAGCTCCACCACAACCCTGAATTGAATAAAGCAGTAGAAAGTGACTGAACAGATGGATCTGAGTCTGATCTGAACTGTAGTTTCATTTTGAAAGAAACCTGCCTGCTGATGAAAACCATCCCACGTTTGCTTCCAAGAACTGCATCAAAGAGTTTTTCTGTTTTATTGAGTTCTTTGAACTGAACGTCAGATATGTCTGAGCTTGTTTTTATCCTCCTGCCTCCTGAATTTCCCAACCTCCCCACCACTTCTGATGTTATGTCTCTGATCTGATTCCAGTAAGATCCAAATTTTTCTTCAGCTTGCTGACTCCGGCAAACATGCAATAATTATGTCAGTTTAAGCAAGTTACTTGTCTTCCTTGGAACCCTTAAAATCCCCCGAGAGGTCACTTACGTTAAAAATAAATCTGACAAAATTTAAGCCGAGCTTTAAATCTTAACTGGAAATGTAGAAGATAATATAATAAAGGTATTACAAATTGTTACTTACAGATTTACATTTCAACATTTCAACTTCTAAACGTGTATTTTACTATGATCCTTCCTTCTTAGTTTAAATAATTTCAAAGCGCTATGACAGTAATCCCTGCCTTGACTCTTACACTGTCAGTTTTTTTAAATTTTAAAATACACAAGATAGTAAAATAATCAAGGACAGTCATATAAAAAAATTAAATAACTGCAAAAAACAAAACAAAACATATAAGTAGGTTAGGATCTCAAAAACCCATGTATCAAATATGACACCCTTGTCAATAGGGAAACCTGGTCATTTCTATTATGAAATATTCACTAATAACTTGGGGGGAATTATCTCTGACACAACATTAAATGACATCCTCCGGATTTCCAAATGTTGTGGTTTTAAACCTTTGAACTTTTCCATTCAGCTGTCTGCTGTTGCTGGTGAATGAAATCATCTCCAGCTTCACATTTTACAGTGAATCCAAAGCTGAATGTGTGACCCTTCAGTCACTGAGTTTATGGTGCTCTACATGTCTGATCGTCTCTCTGAGTCACTGCCAACATTCCTCTGAGTGATGCTTTTTCAGAGGAGCAAAGTTCTTGAAACTTCACAAATAGTTTACCAGGAAGGATAGAAATCTTCATTGTGTTTACAGAAAGTCGTTTGAGCACATGACAGTTACAGCATGTCTAAAAATAGTTCATTGACGAGAGCCATGATGGTGGCAAAACATACACATAGGACTCTCAGTTGTAAAATTAATAATTTATTTGGCTTAATTTATAAATCAAATCAATACAATGGCAAATTTATAATGACAGGTAAAGAATACATTTGTAATAGAGGTTTATACTGCTACTACTACTAATAATAAGAATTTGTTCTGAAATTGCAATGAACCCAAATGATGTCTGATACAAATACACATTTACTGGTTTTATTGGATAGTCATATTTTGGATTCAAATCCAAATTCTACTATCATCAGAAGTTTGGAGAAAATATTATGATAGTTCAAAACATAAATAAACAGAAACAAATAAATGAAATAATACAGTGATTCACAAATAGACACTTGTTCAAAAGATTTTATTTTATTCCTGTTTTCATTTGTGCTTTTCTTTGTTCGCTAAAGGTGCGCTGGAGGTCCAGAAAAAGAGAAGGAAAAGTTGCAGCCGTCTTTATTTCAAAATGTCCTTCCATTACAGAGGGAAGCTCCTCTCTTTCCTTGCAAGATTAGAGACTGCAGTGTGGAACCACCCATTGCAATGAATACCTTAAATAGTATAAACATATTTTACATAACAATGAACTGAATAATGTTATCATAGCCATAGCAAGATCAGCGAGTCACATTTCAGCATTTTTCTCCTTACAATAGGTGCTGCCATACGACAGAAACACTGTAGTTCTCCCCACTGCTCTGAGAAAATGTTGACGTCATTGTTGGCATTTTCACCACTGCTTTTTTGGAGTTGCCAATGACCATATTTAGATAAAAAGCTTGACGGCTAAGCTAGCTGCTAATACTAGCAAACTTGATTGGCAAGACACATATCTGCTAATTAGTGCTAAGAAACAAACTAAGTGCGCACAGTTTGTTCCTCCTGTGCAGAGAGGGTTAGTCTCCGAGCACTAAAAAGAAGAGAAAAGAGGAAGAGAGTAAAAAAAAGAAAAGAAAAGAAAAAAAAGAAAAAAAAAAAAAAAGAAATGTGATCAAAGTTACCTGTTTGACATCCTGATAGAAGAAAATCAGCTTCTTGGATCCGTTTGCAGCAAAGAATTCATGGATCAGACTGAACTGGAAGAATCAGACATTAATGACTCAAAGGTTCAACTCTGAGGAAGGATCACGTCTCTGAACTTACTCTGTCATCAGAGACGATGGCGTCTTCCACCGCCGCCTCCTCCAGGCGGCCGGCGTCTGCCAGCCTGCTCATCAGGTATTTATGTCGGGCATCCAGAGCTGCCCGCCGTTCCTCCTTCACGGCTCTCGCCTGTTTGGCTACTTCTCTCCTCGCCTCATTGGACAGCAGCATCGTCCTTTTACCAGACACCTGGAGAAACATCAGCTCAGTCTACAGACGCAGAGACCAGTGAGAGCTTGGCCCAAACATCTGCAGGTTTCTGAGGACCACGTTTGACCCTGACTGGAGGCATCGATTCTGAGTGTGACTGCCTAAACTGAGCTACTGTCCCCCCTCCACTGAGACGTTCTCCTGTGATGTGTCATGGGGGGAAGTGTTCCTCACGGTTGGACTCGTGACAAGTTCAGTCAGTTTATTCAAACTTTAAAAAGACGCATTTTCAGTCTCTGGATTTCAGCAGAAACAAATGTGAACACAGCACTTTTTGATTGAGTATAAAAGGATGAAAGAGTCAGTGATTAGTAACATTGTTGCTGACTGATGCTGTTGTAGAGCTGTCTTTGGATCCTCACCTTCCTGGAAGCCTTCCCTGGATTGCTCATATATCATTAACTTGTTTGTGTTCAGTAGAATCAGGTGTTGTGGATGCAGGTCGTAGCTGTGTGAGGCCTGTACAGTCAGCGCTGTGTGAGCGCTGTGTAACGTTAGCTTAGACTTCTTTCTGTTGTTATCATCCTTCAGGTTAATGTTGTTTTCATTATGCATCACAGGAAGTGTGGGTGGCTGTTAGCCTCACAGCTCATGGAGAGTTGCTGCTGCTCTGCCTCCTTTTTGATGTTTCTGCTCTTTGTGGCTTTGTGTTACTTTGTGTCGTGTCTGAAACAAAGTGAGTCCATGTTACTAACTGTAGTCGGCTCTCTGTCTCGTGCACAGCTGACTGTTGTCTGAATGAAAGTATTTTTGTACTTTGTGTAATCTGTTGGGTCTTTGAGCCCTTTTTAAACAGCATATGAGCCATATGTATGTGTGTATATGAAAGGTTGTTTGTAATACATCAAATTGTTGCTTATTCTAGAGCTGCTGCTGTGCCTGATTGGTCTACTCGCTCGAAACTGAAGGTTGACTTGATTCTTTTGGTTTTTTACATTTTGTCAATAAACCAACTTCTTTATGATTTGAACGGCGTCTCTGACGTGTCACAGGCCTGTCAGCTTTCTTGGTGATTGGTATAGATTTGAGCTTCATGCTCTGGCTGTTGTTGGGTTTTCCTCTTTCATATTAAAGCTTTTGTCCTACATTTGGCTCTAAAGTCTAATTCTAATCCCAGCACTGTGTCTGGGTGTGTGATGCTTGTTTTCCTGCTCTTTCTCATGAAACAGTCACAACATTCTCAGTCCAACTTTCACTCTTTGCTGCGTTTGCTGCAGCTGCAGTGAACATGGTGCCGTTTGCCTTTAAGAAAGTTGTGCACAAAGGCTTTTTCTCTAGCAGACAGCTGTGTGGCTAAAAGTCAGATCATTTTTTACCACCTCAGTCACACTGGACTGAAACAAGAGTGAAACTAGGAAGAATCAGAGTTTGTCCAGTGACTGCACTGATTTTCTTCATATTCACAAACTGATTCTAAGTAGTTGCATCAGCTAATCACCCGGACACTGAGCGTCCAACACGCTCCCTGAAGGGAAACGATTACATCCTCCAAACAATCACAATCTGTCTCTGAACGACTGGAATTATTCTCTGATTTGTCAATAACTGGAGTTTATCAATGCAGACACGTTGCCAACATGATGAAGTCAGTCTGAGTCGCATCTCTTTGGCTAACTTAACTCAAGTGGTTGCCGACTATTCTGGTTCTATTCCCATATAACAGCAGGGTTGCTGAGCACCTCTGTCACTCTGCACTTATGTTCCCAGTTCTCTTTTGTGGAGGAATTTTCCAGGAATTCCTGGGACCAGCTTTCCATGAGAGACCCGATCAGGAGCGACTGTCCTGGACACTCCCAGCATCACAGGGACTCACAAACCCGTCTACCACAGTGAGAAGACTGATGGTCACAGGCCCACATGTAGCTTTAGATCACACGTGTGCACTTCCTGTGGTCACTGCTGTAACTCTAGACTCACCGAGGGGCCAGTGGTTGGTGAGGCAGCAGCAGCTGAAGTCATGTGACTAATGGCTCTCAGCTTCTGTCCTCCTATTCACCGGTGTCCTTCACCTGTCACACCTGGTCAAGAAAGAGTGAGAATGTTCAGAGCTTTAATGGAAAAGAATATTATTACATATAAAAGGCCTCTAACAAGTATTGTAGTGTTAATCAGGATGAAGTCCATCATGAACACTTCAGAGTGCTTCAGACAGTCGGTGTTTCATCCACAGAGCCTCCAGTCTGCATATCAAAGGATCCTGAGGAATGACAGTGAACCCGAGTTCCCCTCATTACATTCATGTGTGTGACTGTGAGGAAAAGGTGATTGTATGAACGTGTGTGAGCGAGTGAATGAGGCTTGTATCAGAGTGGAGATAATGTCAGCGGCACAAGCTGGACGCTGCAGGTGTCACATGTGAATCTGTGCATCAGTGTCTGCACCTTTGTGGAGGTGAAGCTCAGGAGGTTTGGATTTGTTCAAAGCTCTGTCTGCTCCATCTTTCTTTCCCTCAGGCCTCTCCAGATCAGGAAGGAGGTCCTGTTCTCCTTCTCCCTCCTGGATTTCTGGATCCAGGGAAGGATCAAAGTCTCTCAGCCCAGCATCAGAGCTTCTGGCTGGGGGAGGACTGGAAGTTTCAGCTGGAGGCTGAGAGCCTGGATCTGCCATCTGAGTCACAATTCAAATATTCTCAGTAATCTCAAAAAGCAACAGAAAGGTGCCATTTTCATGAGCAGTGGGTTATCCAGCAGTTTGATTCATGTCAGCAGCATTTAGTTTGTAACTGCTGACTCACCTCTGGCTGTGTCCTGCTCTCAGGGTCACAGTGGACACTGTACCTTTGACCGAAGCTGCAAAGACAGTCAGCAGGGGTCTGGATGCATTCAGCACCACGTCCTTGTTGGGCAGACACCTTCAGTGACAGGACAGTTTATTATGCTGGTAACGTTAATAAGTCTGTTCACCTGTAGAGCTCATTTAAACACATCAGCTGTAGAACATCATGTGTCATGGCGTGTCCAAACTCACAGGCTGCATCCTCCTGAGGACCCGGCCTTCAAGGTCTACGTGGGCCGGGTCCTCCAAAGGTCGGGTAGGCGGGAAGTGAGCGGCTGTGACGGTCAGATCCGCGTCACCGCTGTCTCGGTGGAGTTTAATAAACTCAGCCGTCTGCTCCTTGCTGTCTAAAATCTAACAGGACACTGGAGTAAACTCTCGACCGTCTCACACTTCTGTTTAATCACTTTTCTGTTTGACGTTTATTCAGCTGTGTGAAAACTGTAACTTCAGCCAAACCAAACAAACAACACTGAAAAAAGCCAAACGATAACATTTTTACGTGATCTAAGTGACTTATATATCATGTTTAAACCTGAACAGCCAAAGGCCGTGGGGGTCCAAAAACGATGTGCCGGGAGTCCGCTGTTCTCGCCGGCTCTAATGACCCTCGACCTCCCGGTTAGCTATCCAGATGGTGGGTAACAGACGTCTCCAAAAACGTCAGAGCACTTTTGCAAATATGTGATATCTTGACAAACCGAGCAGATATTTGAAGTTTACACTCCTACATTCTCAAACAGGAGCCCCAGCAGAGATGGATGGCTGGCGCGGCTCTCCGGAGCCCCCAGTCAGAGCAGATGCAGGGCCAGCAGGTGTGGAGACCCCTGGCTGAGGCAGCTGAAGCTGTGGGTGGCTGTCAGCCAGCTCAGGATGCCTTTTGGGCTGCAGCAGCATAAAATCCTCAGCAGGCTGGGTGAGCTTGCGTGAGCTCTCTGTGGAGGCTGTTGCAGCTGAGATGGCTCACCCGAGCGGTGCAAACTTAGTTACCTTCAAGGCTCCAGAGTCAGCTGAGGTCAGCAGCTCAGCCTCTGGGGAGGTTACAATCCCTGGAACAGCCAGGTCTCTACAACCAGAAACAGTCTTTGCATGTGCAGCTTCAGAACAAGACTTGAAGTTCCAGTTAGTGTCCGATGTCCCAGAAACACTCAGGTGCTCACTGAGCAATCTCTTGAGGCCAACACTCACAAAATCAAACAGTCTTTGAGCCTTTGTGGGAACATTTATCGTCTCTGCTGGAAAGGTGGAAACATCTGGGAGATGCAGCCTTAACACACTGGGCTTCACAAGTCCTTGGAGGCAGCTCACTAAACTCAGGGATGCAGACAAAATCAGCACTTGCAGGAACACAATGTGCCCTCTCACAATGAGCTTGGAAGCATAAACTGAGTTTTCCTCACTGACTGTTTCAGACAGGATTGTGGGAGCAACACAAAAAGCAGCTTCAGCTGGAAACACACAGTTTAGTGTCTTTGCTGCTCGCTTTAAGTCACAATAAACAGGAAACTCATTGTGTCTCATGTCAGAATCACTCATATACAGGAAAGGAAGAGGCGGA